>NW_019525311.1:0-274778 GCF_002814215.2 Seriola lalandi dorsalis
ACCACGAAGACTGAACCGAAATGAGATGGTCTGGCCCACAGAGGATTTCACAAAGCGGGTCTCCTGTCGCCTATCAACTTTGTCAACATGTAACTTTTTACCACTAAAGCTTGAGGTTTTAAGGCCCTTGGTTTCAACAGTTGTACTGTTAGCTGTCCTTAACTGAGCTGAAACCCAATATTTACATTTAAAAGTATAATCCTCAGGCTCTCTGTCAGTGTTGATTGCTTTTAATTACCAGCGCAAAGATCTTGGGATAGCTTGGGCCAGGAAAAGAAGGCTGCATTTCTCAGCCACATTTGAAGGAGCTTTTGAAATGGGACAGCCTAGTTGCGCCACTGTGACGCAATCGGTTTTCAAATGCAGCCTCTGAAGGATACGGCCCTTTAATTGGGACACAGCTTATTTGTACATTATAAATATATCTGGAGGCTCAACACAAGCATCTGACAGACAGTTGCATGTTGATTCCCGGATCATCCCCAATCATGTAGGGACCTTCAATATGTTGGACTGTGTTGCAATGGAGACACATAACACACGTCAGAGAAATAATGCAGCTGTTTGTTGGGTGCTTAATCGAGCCTCCAGATATGTTTACAATGTACATAACATAGACAAAGGAACAGCCTCTTTAGCTCTGGTAAACTTACTGGTTGACATAAAATGCATCTCTAGAGTTGCCACAGACAGGATATTTAAAACTCCAGTATACTGTAGAATACAGAGATTTACCTGGAGATGATACGCTTAATCATGATTGAGTGAAATCATGGCAATGGCTTGAATCTAACAGATATTCTTTAAATTATATCATATTATAAATCCTTAACTCCAGCTTTAAAATACAAGTTGCAGTGCAGCTCTTAAGAGATTTTAACACTGGTAGTGGTTTTGATATTCCAACTGACTTGATGATATTTTCCAAATTTTACTTCATCCAGCACTTGCTAATAGCACTGCTTATACATCTGGTTTGTATGCTGAAGTGAAAAGAGCAGGGCCCCCTTTGGAATCTGTGAGACGCAGGCACGATGGATGTCTATTTAATTCCACATGTACAAAAATGCACTAAGTTTAATTACTGAAGCATATGAAACTCTGCAGTCAACTGACCATCTCTTAAAACAGTAGATACATACCTGCAGCTTCTCAATCAAAAATATTTGCATAAAACACTCAAACACACTATAGCTTTGTTGTTTTAGTGTACATCTTTTCTAAGACTTCAACCTAAAATTAGTATGAATGCCACTGAAGAGGCCTGTCTCTCCAGTGAGTATCTACCATCACTCATGATGCAGAAAACCATTTCCAGTCTATTATTTCTCTTGCTTACCGCCTCTTCTACAAAGACTATAGTCTCTACCTTCACTCACCTGAGAAGGCCTGAGCACCAAACCAAGGATATAAATCTACTGCTGAGCTGTGGCAGACGAGATGAGCGATGTGATACTAATAACACAGAGGACTGGGAGAAGAGGTAATGGTGGAAAATCTTTCCAGCAGTTGGGCTTCATCTATCCTATTTCCTGTTTTGGAGGACACCAACCTTACATTAAATTGCTACGTTCTGAAAACTCTTACTGTTAGCATTGGAGCGAATGGCACAACTTGAAACATATAATGAAATCAGTGTAGTCCTAGCCCAGCCCTGGGCTAATAACATATTCATTTTTTTTTTACATTTCTATCTACTTGCTTCAGACATACAGTTGCTTCCCTTCCCAAGGATCATCCCTTGGAATTAAATGACTTGAAACACTTATTGGGCCTTCCACAAACTAAGACCATCTGAAAACAGTTCCTTTTTTGGTCAAAAATGTTCAGTGGGCAATTAGGATTATTACTGAACTGGAATATTTTTTAAATTTTTTAAATTTACAGCAATTTGTAGGTGATGGAATTTAGTATATCATGGGAAATGCAAACAATAATAATACTGCTTTCCAGTATAATTTTTCAGTATTTTGTTTGTCAAATTAGATTAGATTAGATTGTGGACAGCCTTAAGAAAGTACACTACAAAAGACTACTTCTAACTAAATAGCAGATATAATATGGATTCCTACAACACACTTGGCACATGACACGTGAATGTGCGGCATTAGTAGTATGTTCTGCTTCACTGCACTTCACTGTCCTGTGACACTTGAGACTACACAAACAAAAGCATAGTTTCGCCAATTACAGATCCAATGTGCTCATCCATTTCAGTTGTTTGAGAACTACCTGTCCCCTCCCACGACCCCTGTATCCCTGACAGCTGACAGATGCCTTATGGTTTCTTGTTTCAAATCAATTTAATATTTTTAAACTTTCTTACATGCATTTCTGAGCTGATATCACACATTCTGTGCACAATCTTTTGTGTGTTACACTGTGATGCACTATATGTTTTCATTCATTTGTTCTCGTTTGTTTAGATCTTTAGTTTTCACTTTGCACAGGGTGCTGAGGAATGCTACTATCATATAGGATTATTTTGCATTGAAAGAATACACATACAAAGGTGATTAATTTTCAGGTATGAACAAATCTGTGCTCAGCTAATTTTTTGGGGACATGGGTTATTATTGTTCTATTATTTACCTTTACAGACAACTTTAGGAGAGAAAATAGGAAACCATTTGTAAATTAGTGTCATAGGCTTTTCTTTCCTTTTAGCTGGTTAGTAGACGTGGACATGTGGGTGTTCTAAGCCCCACAACAGGCTGTATTGCTTTTTCACATGGCTCTAGGTCATAGTTCAGGCTTTGCTCAGTGTGACCTCACTCAAGTAACTGTGACTGCACTGGGCTTAGTTTGTGAAGCATGTGGCTCAATGCAATGCGGGCCCAGTGTGATCACTGTGTGTGTACCATTTCGACACGCTGGCCCCTGCTGATGAAGCCTTGACAACCTGTACTTGAATCCTGCTTACCGCCGCTGCCTCCATGACCCCTTCATCTTCATTAACATGAAGATATCCGCCCTTTACACAAAAACAGACACTATTCCTTCTTGGTCCTACTGTCTTCACCTTATGCACTTCTGACTGCAGGAAAAAAATGGCAAAGCATTGATTTTCTAAATCTGCTGTCTGATGATTTAGCAGCCCTTTCACCCTTCCCTTGGTATGAACTCTATGGTTGAGCCTGTCCAGAGCAGGGCAGGGCTGAATAACTCAGACTTGCTGATGGATTTGGATGAGACCTTGTCCGCCCTCCTGTCTCCATAGCAGCGGTAATGATGGCAGCAGCGCCAGTTGTAGTGCACACCATGCAGACGGCCATCCATATAGATAAGAGGAACAAATCACACCTACTGTCTTTCAGTGTAAATTAGTGTCCATCCCCTTGAATTACTGAGCCAACCCGTGCCTTATCTGCAATTATCAACACACCATAACCACAAAGTCGGGTTCAACTAAAACAAGAGGATATAACAGGCCTATCATTAGACCAGGAGTGTAATCTGACATCAAGTTAGCAACCCCTCTAGAGGTTTACACCACTACTGGAACAGCCGTGTTGCAATTATCACAAAGTACTAACGTTCCTTGGACTGACACACATACACTTTCTCACCTCTGCATATGGAGGTTTGTGTTCGACAGTATTGACAGGGCAGTACAGACTTTATACTATGAATATTGCATACTTTAACATTGTTGGGTGTCTTTTACACTGAGCTTGTATTACATGTTTTCTCACAATTAGAACCTACGAAATATGAAGGTCTAGAAGCTAAGGGACAAACTTCAAAATTAAATGAATTGCAAATAAATAAACTTAATCTCTACATCAAAATGTGATCATTCTTCTTTTGGGGGTTCATACTGCGAACAGTCTTGCAAAAGGAGAAAGGAAAATATCATTATGGTTCTGGATACTTAAGCTGTTAGGACTTTATCCCTTTAGCTGCTAAACACACACTTGAACATCCACCAAAGGTGGGTGTATGGTGATTTTCCAGTTTAAACACACGAGAGGAGGGAGGAAGTCTTCGAAATAGGCTGTATTCTGAGGCAGTTTAATATTCTGGGAATGCAGCAGCACAGATGAGAGAGAGGGGCTCAAAAGGTTTAGTTTGGGTTGCCGAATGAAACAGCTTCCCTGTGTGTATATATAGTAATATAAATGTTGAGGTTGCTCTGTAATAATTAGAGAAAGGACGGTTCAGTGGGTTTAATAATATTTTCCAAATCAATTTAGCATGGCTATAAATGAAGCTGACTGCAAGACAGACAATAAGTCATGCAAACCTCATTAGGGTTTCCTTTTGTGAGTGTGTGTCTGCAGTAGTTATTGCATTTAACTATAATACAGATTATGTGATAATAGCTTATTAAATTCAGAGTTCACTGTGGTCGTGGAAATTAATTTCAGACAGGGAGCATACCTTTCTGTAACATTTAGGTATGTCAGACTTCCTTAATTGCATGACAAACAGAATTACCCCAGCTGATAAGCTCATATGAAAACAGCAAGACGGCATTATTTTTCTTTTCTTTTTTTCTTTTGTTATATGGCAGTTGAGTGTTGTACTCTGTGTGACAACCACAAAGCCTTGAGCTCAATCAGTGAATGTTTACTGCAGAAGAGAAATTCATTCATATTCAGAGCATAACCATTTACCATAAAAATGTCTTGTCTTTTTCAGTACTGAAAGTCAAATCAACCTGAAATTACACTTAATATGTAATATGGCTTTCATATAGTGAATCGCACTAATCATGTATTTAATTAAGATATTATGTACAGTACTGTGCAAAAGTTTCATTTACTACAGATGTTTAGATTCTTATCTATGACACAATAGAATCATTCAACACATTCTGCAGCATGACTCCAAACATACAGCCAGAGTCAAAGAACTGCCTTCAGGAATAAGAACAATGTGGCCTGCAACAGATGGTATGACCTACACAGACCCCTGATCTCAAACATGATGGAGTCAGTATGGGATTACATAAGGAGACAGAAAACACTGACATCGCCTAAATTCACAGAAGAACTGTGGCAACCTACCTGCTGAGTACCATTAAAAACTGTTTGCAAGTGTATGTAGAAGAATTGGTGGTTTTAAAAGCAAAAGACAAATAGTGGATTGATTTTTTGCTCTTTGCATGAACTGATAAATACAAATATTCACAGCTTTACTCCAATAATCTTTAAATCTTTTTCACATTACTGTACTTCAGAATGCATTAAATTGTTAATGAACTGGTCTATTAAATACTGTACCTTTCACCAATGTGTAGCCACTCCTGCTCTATTACTGGTTGCTCACCGTCCCACTATTTTATTTTCTTAATTGCACGGATTCTGGCTGAAAATTCTTTAGTTTATTAGTTTGTACATACCCCTCAAGATCAAATAATGAGTCCTTATCTTTATCCTTGGACTTTACATTCTCCAACAATAAGGGCTTATTTCTTTTGTAAACACAATATAAACAATTACTTCAGCTTTAGGTAGAGTTTGGGTAGATCTGTATTTGTAAGAATTTAAAACAGTCCTCAGTCTCAACAGCTGTACCCTACATAGTTACCAGTGAGGGGTACTCCCTAAAATCTACAATAATCCATTTGGTATTTTTTGGTATATTTTGACAGATAAATGCTTATCTCTGCTCCATGGGGAAAGTTGGCAAACCTCTGTCATACAGGCATCTTTAATATTATTATAGCTCAGACCAATCACTCTTGTATCATCTGCAGATTTGATACTTTGGCTATTAAAATCTTTAGTGACACAACCACAAATGAACTACAGAATAGGTCTAACATCCCTGGGGTGCACCTGTATTAAAGATTAAGGTGGATGAGTGATCCCTTCCTTATTGTTCTGACTCAGTGAGAAATTTCAGTTAGGAAAAAAAAAAAAATCAAAATAAGCACAGATGGAGCGACATAAGCACAAACCTCTCTGTTTTAACACAAATTTGTTGCACAATGGTATTAAAGGTAGAACTAAAATCAATTACCTGAAATCTAGAATAGTCATTCCTCCCCTAAAGATGTGAAATAGCAGTGTGCAGGACACAGGAAACTTCACCCTCAACTGACCCATTAGACAAATGTGATGGCTGTATAGAAGCAGATATATGCCTTCCATTTTGAAAAATGTAAGCACAACTGGACTACAATCAATTAGACAGATTGCTAGTGTTTTATTGGGTACCGGTACAATAAAAAGCTGAACTCCCATCAATCTCTCTCTCTCTCTCTCTCTCTCTCTTCCTCTCTCTGTATTATAACAGAATCTTTGTTAATACACAATTTCATTTTCTCTTATGACAAGTTGCCAGCAAGTTGATTTGTCATCTAAATGATTTGTAATCTAAATGTCAAACCCTTGAATTGAAAATGCAAATGAACCTGTACAGTAGTTCTGCCTTCATGAACAATGACTGATTATCCCTATAAGCTAAGAAGTGGATCTTTCTGAAGTACACATATGCATATTCTACTTTACAGAGTGCTAGGCCCTTGCTTGGTGGTCTGTTTCTCATCTTCGTTAATAGCCATCTCACTCAAATCATATCTTCCTTCTTGGAAACACATTTAGAGCTCTTATCCTGCCTGTAATTTTAGTAGAGCTGCGGTGTTCTCAGACCATTACTCTTCCTGAATTTCTGACTCAAGGCTAAGGAGCTAAAAGCCTCTTGTGTAGTTCCAGGTCTGCCTACATCTCTCTCCATTAGCTGTGTTAGCCTGTCGCTGTCTGATCAAAGCCACACACATACACAAAAACATAGATACACACACAAAAAGCCACAGATACACACCAGAGAAACACATTCACAGAGTTGGAGGTTGCAGATGGGCAGTGTCAGATAGCCTTGCTCTGCAAACAAGCTCGGGAGGACGACATCATGCCAAAACAGCTCATTAAATGCTATTAGCCTGTCATTTCATCTAAGTGAATCCTCTCGATTCCTCTGCTTAGCAAACAGCTTTGGGGTCACATCTAAAGACGAAGAAAAAAAGACAGGCAAATGAAGCAGGGCCACTCACCCTAATGGTGCTTGTGGGAGTGACATAGAGGATAATGTGTTGTCAACGATCAGAGAACAGGATTTGAATCTAATTATACACAGAGAAGAGCAGTGAATGTTGGATGGTCGGTTTTGTGCTTTTGAGAACATGCATCTCTCGGGTAAAAAAAAAAAACCCCGAATTACTAAATGAGAACATCCAATGAGCTGCATAACACAAATCAGTGATTCGTATTAAGCAAATTAACAATATAGATATGGGGAAATTGCAAAGTTACTTTCAAATGCTGAATGAATGTAACAGTTTGAAGAGCACAGGAACTAGATGAACATAAGATGACATGAAAAAAACACTCAATTGAACATAATCGTTCATTCATCACGCCATTTCTAGAGCGTTAGTAGTTTGATTCAGACAAACAGAAGGTGGATGTGCATATAGTATCTTGTCCATAATGTGACACTTAAGTCCTTTGAAGGTGTTAAAGATTTCATAAATGGGTATTACACACCAGATAATTAAAAATACTGTTAAATGTGTGTTCAATACAAAATGAGTGAATATCTTCAAGGTCGTCTAACTTGAATGTCAAGTTAATCTAGTGGCGTCTACAAGACTGAAACCACTTTAGTA
Organism: Seriola lalandi dorsalis; assembly: GCF_002814215.2. Classification (NCBI taxonomy): domain Eukaryota; kingdom Metazoa; phylum Chordata; class Actinopteri; order Carangiformes; family Carangidae; genus Seriola; species Seriola lalandi. The sequence goes on from NW_019525311.1 coordinate 7,619, forward strand.
GTCTCAGACCTTTGGACCCCATTGTATATCAGCTTGTGTCGCCTTGCCTGTGACACAAACTGAATTAACGACACAACAAAAATGTAATTCTACTGTGAATGTTCTTCCAAAAGAAGATCAAGGATTTAATTCCGCAAAACCAGTGCGATTAGTGTGTATGTATACCATAATCAAGCTGGCTAAACACAAAGGACTGAACTTTCTTGTAAGCTGACAACGTTACAGGAAAAAAGATGACAGTGAAGCTGAATGGCCACGGATCCTGTCTAACTTGAAGAGACACAGCAAAGCCTTAAGAGTCTGTTATGATGTTACCAATTTATTCATTTATTTTTTCACCCTGACATACAGGATGAAATGGCGCCATTCAGCTCTATTTGAAAAGCTGTTGTCTGGTGCCTCCCCGCAGACGGCTTTATAAATCAATATGACTCCACAAAGTCAGAACACAGCCTAAACGGAGACTAAACAGATGATTAATATGGCTCAAGGTTTTGATAAAGGTCAATTTGGCAAAAGTATGCATCGGTTTGAAGCAATTACCACCAGTGATGTCAGCCCACCTGCAGAATTAGAGTTGCCATGGATACTTGCTGAGCAGGAAATGGTGAGGCTTACCCTGCATGACAACATCTTAAATGTATTCATTACATCTTTGTTTACCTATGGATGAAGTTAGACACATGGATTTCTCCTGAATATTTAACCAAAGAAAGTGAATCGATTGCACGATAATATACTTAAAGTATGCTATGTGCTAAATGGTTGCATGTAAGACATTCACTTCGTACAACCAGGTAGACACTAGATATAGTAAATGTGAATCTAACTAAACTTCATTCAAATGGCAAGTTTACTAAATGACCTTAAAGGTGTAATGTGTAAGATCGCGTTACTTGCTCCACCTCAATAGGGGGCAGCATTTCATCTCTTCACCGCTGTCCAAATAATCATGTTGTTTTCCCCATGTTCCTTATAATTTATTATTTATATGTGCATTTATTGTTGAAAGTTAAAATTGTTGATAGCAGTGAAACAAATTATGAATACTTGTAATACAAACTGTATGTTTTTATTTACCTACAAAAATATTAAGGCAAGGGGAAACTGCATGACACATGAGGCATGAGGAAGGGATGATGACATCATCACAAAGGCAGAATCAGAAAATAAGATTTATTGCCACGTAGCTTTTTACTTACAAGATATTTGGCTTGGTGTTTGGTGCAGTATACAATGAACAAATGTATAGGAAATAACGCTAAAAAGGTAAAATACTGCAAAAGTCAAAAAGATAAATATACATAGATACACATATTGAAAAAATAAAACAATGAAAAAAAACTATGTACAAAAGTGTTCACAAAACTCCTGCTGAGCATGATGTGCCAAAGATCACAGATCACAGCAATATCTGTTCTGTGCAGGGATGATACTCCAAGGTGTTACTGTAATATGGTTGTTGATTGATGAGGCCAGACGCTGGTCCATCACTGGTGATGACTCGACTGGAATTCTGGTCCTGATACAGACAAACATGTGATAGGACAATAGGTTTAGATCATACAAGTTCTTTATATCCAAACATGTGTAGCATACATACCTGGCCTGGCATCAGTCACAAGCTGTTAAAGAGGTGCATTGTAAGGACATGCAGAGTTTTGGACCCAAAATTGACACTTACCCTGTTACTCTTCCCACCATCAAACTATACAATTTATAGGAAACAGAGACAAAGGACCCTTCTCTCACAAACAGACCATGCTGTTCTCATGTCAGAGGGATACACAACTAGACCGAAGGCCAAAGGGTCAGCTCCAGAGATCAATTCCTGTCTGTCATTATTAGTGCCATTAGGTTTATATGTTATTTCATTTAATATTCTATGGTCATGGTGGAAGATGGATGTTCAAGTTTATAGGTAAACTCTAGAATTAAACTATTCGAAAGTTCCATTAAAAATTACTCTCTTCTCCAAGTTGAAACACAGGAGAACACAAGTAACAGCCCTAAAACTTGTGCCAGCCCCCAGGGGATAAAACAGTTGTGATCAATTCACACATTGCTCTAAGTAATCGGCTCTAAGTCATCGGCTCTTGGCTCTAAGCTCATAGCCACAAACTCAAGGCTCTTAGCCACAGGCTTTTAGCCACGGTTCTTAGCCATGTCGCACTTGATCGTTTTGTCTGCATCCTTTATTCTTTCTTTGCCACATAACATTCTTTTGTCGTCATGTGCGATCTTCTATTTTTATAAGCCAAGTCAAGACCAACTGAACCAAAACAACAGAAGTGCAAGTAGAGAAGAGTAATTTTGTAGCTTTTTAAATATTATCACGTTTTCCTTTTTGAATATGATTGACAGTGTTAGAGTTATCTGGTCAATGCCAGTCTCTTCTAAAGTAATCCAGCCAAAGTGAAGTGCCTTAGAGTTTATTTCGCATCAACCCACAAGAGACGCCGGCAGATAACAACCCCACAGAGAGGCCGACCAGAAATCAAGAGTGACCGAGACAGAAAGTCTCCTGGCAAACTCCACCATGCGCTGAACCGCTGAGACACCGGCAGAATCCGTCACCGTGATAACGGGACACGGCCTTCAGGAGAATCCACCTAGATCCCGCATCTCCAGGGTTACCACGGCAACCTCAGCCACCTGGTTTCCAGCCGACGGTCTCCAGCTACAGCGCAACTCACAGTAGGCCGGTCTTAACACTCTGCTCATGACTGGGTTGATGTCGTTACATCATAATATTTAATCATCAAATCTCATTCATAGACGTAGTATCATTAGCTGTATAGCCATAGTGCATAGCCATAACATATTCTCTCCCACCATTGCCAACTCATCACACAGCTCATTTCATTATTATTTTCATCTTTATGATAATTACATGTTGCATTTACTCTGTAGATAGTAGTTTAGATTTGAATATACTAAAATAAATACAGCATTAGGCAGTGGATCCTGAACCTGCTGGCTCTGGATCAAACAGTCTCTTTGTCTTACTTGTAAAAGAAAGTTACTGACAACTAGCTGGACAGAAGCCTCAGTAACAGGCTAAATTCTACTACATCGGTAAAACGTCGGTTGACAACATCAGTTATACAGTTATGTCACTTAAAGAGTTTGTCGGTACGGTTTGTCATTTGCATTACTGATACTTTTCCCTAAAGACCAACATTAGATGTTACTCACCAGTCTAAAAGAAAAGTTGCAGCTCGGCATCAAACCGCATCTCTGTACCCAGAGCTGTCTCCAGCGCTGGGAAGCCACACCAGAATTTACTTGTGTTTTCTTCTTTCTTTGCCATTGAACGATTTCTTGTTGGGCGGTTCTTCGGGATAGAGATACAGATAATTTACCAGGCGCTTCAGCCTTCTCTGCGTTTCTGTGATGCTAGTCGGAGGCTTTTTTCTTTTTTTATTTTAAGTGAGGAGCTGTAGCGTAACTTCAGAGAGAGTATTGAGGATCTTTGGTAACTTCAAGCTCTGGAGGAAGCTCTTCCTCGTGGGACTGAGGGCACACTAGACGCTACACTGATTCACACAGCATCTAGTGCCATAAAGTGGTATTACAACACAGTGCGGGACACAGCTAGTTGGTTAGAATGCTCATTTCAGTAGATATCTATAAAATACAAAAGATGGAGGTCTTGGTCATGACATCATCACTGTAGCTCTTTCATATACTATTGATGTCCTGAACTGAAGTGATTTATTTGCCATCTGCCACAACCTGTGATTGAAAAAGTAAAAGAAAAAACAGCCTGATGATTCAAGCTGTCTTTGAGACTGCACATACCATTTTTTCATGTCTCTGGCTCCAAATAACAACAGGAAGTAACAGATTTCTACTCTCAAATCTAGTGCATGGAATCAGTACTCAGCAATTAGTATTCCAAATTGAAGTTACTGTATAAGGATTCACCACCAAATCAGATAGGGAGCAGTTTTTCCCAGATATCATGTAACATGACATTAAGAAATAACAGACAACACACTCATGTTGAAAACCTTGGCCAGTCTATGATGCTTTATACCCGAAAGGGCAAAAATGTAGGATCTGATGATTAAAATTAAAATTTTCCAATTTTCCATAACCAGCAATTGCAAATATATTCACACAGGTATGTATATTCCATTTTAATAAATTTGCCTTCACGTTGTCCTCTGTTGTACATGGTCTTAACTTTGAAAATATAATTTTACTGAAACAGAGCCTATATTCTATTCTTCTTCAATGAAAGAAAATAATCATCTCTATATCTTTGAAAAGCAAGAAGCTGTAAAGAAGGGCTGAACAGCCGTACAACACTAATTGAAAAAGAGTCTGATGGCGTCAGATGAAGGATGGCTCCGCTTGCAGCTTCCAAGTGAACAAACAGGCTGGATTGTTATGGACTATTAAATGATCATTGTTGACAACTGTACATACAGTTTTTGGTAGAGAGAGAGAGAGAGGGAGGGAGAGAGAGAGAGAGAGGAGAAGGTGGACTTGTAATCGCAGTCTAGCCTATTGGAAGCAATGTTTCCATAAGTTATCTATAACTTTGTCAACTGCTTGTCACTTTTTGACCCAACCTGCCCAAACCTGAGATATTTTCTAGGTTGTGAGCTGACCCGAACCCTAGGATCACTGGTGCGTAATATGACCCAACTCCAACTGCCAGTTCCTATTAGCAAAGGCTTTGAATTGCGCTTTACAGGTTAATTATTTACCAAGTCAAATTCTCAGGGAGGCAGACCAGTAAATTAGCAGAATGAAATTAAATAAAATGAAATCAAAAAACAACAGGCTTTGGACTATACATGTATATTGGACTATATATAGTCCTATCAGAGGGGGGGGTTTATATTGTTTTATTACTTTTTTTCTTAATCCATTACCGTCACAGTCATGCATCAGGCAGAGCCATCCGAAATTGCCAAAGAAGAAGAATATGAACGCGCTGGATTTTCTCCCTGCAGAAGGAGGCGGCAACCTGCTATTCAAACAAGTGAATATTATCTCTTTTACACCCAAGCACACCCAGCTTCTTGAAAAGTTTCCCTAAATCAACATTACATCCCATCATGTATGTTTTTTTGTTGTTGTTTTTTTTCAGAAATGTCTCAAATCACAGTTTATTTTGAAAAGAGAGTTTGCAAGGAGTAGAATAGCGAGGACAGGTGAAACAGTGCAGAGTGCAGACATCATTAGTTCTTCTAATATGGGAAAAAAAGTTCATTTTACTGACGAGATACAGTTCATTTGTCAGGTCTGAAAGTAGGCCTAGTTCTCAGCCACAAGTGGAAGGTGCCGGTGGAGGAGAGAATCAGAGCACGAGAGGAGTCAAGGGCAAGAGTACCAAGTCTTTAGGAGTGTGTTAACAAGTGTATTAAAGCCGACGTTTACATGATTTTAACATCACTTTTTATTCATCTTCCCAGATGTTCCCAAAAGCATAGAGTGAGTGGCTTTGACCCACAGTGGCTGGAGAGATGATTATGAAAATATAAATATTGCAGCAGCAGCAGCAGCAGCACCCCCCCAATACGGCTTAGTACCACCTCTGCCTAATTTTTGGCCAGGAAAAACCCTGACATCTGAACCAACCAGGTGGAGTGAGGAGGGGAAGGAAAGATACAAAATCAAGGTCAAAAGTGTTGTCGAAATGGATACATGCCAGGCAAAATGCGTACAGGTTGGCAGGTCTGCATATAACTTCCATATCTACTCTCATACTGTAAAGGGGGGAAAAAAATCAATTTATTGCTTATAATTAGAGATGAAACAGTTACCGGTTTCACGCTATAATCAGAATAGAAATGCAAGACGGTTAGTATTACTGTTTAAATTCTGATTATCACTATAACCGTGGCCAATTACCATGGTTAATTACTGTGGTTAATTTCAGCAATGTGGGTGTGTAATGTGTCAGTCAAAACATGGCGTAAGGCAGTGACAGCACTGCAGCTGACATTTTTCAGCTTCTATAAACTTCTTACACCAAAGTTAGTGGATATATATTATTTTTTTAAAGCGAGTAAACCCTGACTCCTTTTACACTATCAGAGGAGTTTACTTTTCTATTTGCGGAAATGTCACGACCACAGACGCAAACACAGACGCAGCAGAGAAACAGTGAGCTGTAGCCGCTGAGCCTCTGTGTGAGACGCCTCGGTCTGTGATTGTGTGTTTTTAAAAAGGGCTGCAGTTCACTGTTTCATCCCAGAGTGCAGTGAAGCTGTTGTGTTTCTGGTTTAATGGCACCGTGCTGGACAGGTAACAGGTGTGTTTACAGTGTCTGTGTTTGAGACAGAGTGGGCATGCAGCAGGCCAACCCAGTACTGCTACTGGTCCCTTATGACACAGATGTGTTGGACATGTTATATCAATGTTTAAATGCAAACAATTGTTTCATGTCTACTTAGAAGATAAATGTGGTTTAGTCATTTGTCATTTGCTGATAACAATAATTTTTAAACATAACGTATTTTAGTCTCTTGATGAACAGCATGGAAATTTACACTAAAAACCCAGAGGTAATTTACACTTCCATGGACCACAAGGGCACAGAGGCGAACTTCCATATGTATTTGTGAAGTGTCAAGCAGCATGCACCCTCTAGCCTCGGGGGCCAAAGTGTGAATTCTAAAACAAACCAATCCTTTTGAGTTTTTCACCTTTTACTAGTCAGCCTAAAGGTAGATACCTCTGCACAATAATGTAAAAAGCTAGTCTTGGGCACCTGCTGCTAGTACTACAGTATTGAAACTTGTTAAAAAGTTCAAATTCATCCACATGATTTTCTTAGATTAGGTAAGGTAATCCAGAAATTCATTAAGGTTTTCATAAGACTTCAGTTTTTCCTCACTGGTAGAATACCGGATGTGACATTTTGTCTCTGTGCAATATTTCTAAGATATGACTGTCATCAACATGACTTGTCAACATTGTAAATCAATAGATATTAAGACAAGGTTGTGACAAACAAGATGATAAAACCTGATTTTTTTTTTTGTGGAAGATATCTCTTCTGCAGTGACACTGACTTCTGAGTGAGCAGGGTTTTAATTAAACCACCAAACACAAAAGCTATCGATAAAGTCTTCACAACTTAATGCCTTGTGAGTTGCTGCCATGGATGTGAAGAGATTGGGTGGGTTATTTACACCATAGGGGCAGAGTTAATCTGCCTTGATGCTCTTAGATCTACAATCAAATAGAAAGAGATTGTAAATACCACAGAATAATCCACCTAACCCTTGTGGCAAGGAGTCAGATTACTTCCAGGGTTTACACACAGATAGAGTTCAATTTGACAAAAAATGGACAAGTTGAACACACAATATGTGCAGTAAAAAAAAAAAAAAATTACTTTATCTTCCTCGATAAATCGTGCTGTGAAACTACACACAGAAATATAAAAATATTGTCCTGATCGACAAAGGCAGGCAACTGATGGCCAAATTTTTAAATTAAGGCAGAGTGCAGAGTGGTACTGCATCTTCCATTAAATTTGCAAATGCAAGAGTAAAATGGATATTGAATTAGACTGAAACTCTGGCATACTGCAGTTCCAACCAATACCAGCCAATCAGATTTCACAAGTTTCTTGGTGTAACCTGAAATCTTTCACAAGCACATTAATTAATTTAAATTGCTTCACTTGTGCAAATTTAAACATTGTCCATTCACATCAGCATGTTTAATCACCCCTGCAACTCATGGTGTAAAACTTTATGTAATTACAGTTTTATTTCAAGCTGCAACTGACTGAATAGTGTTCATACCGTTCACTGCGTGAAAGTAGCTCAGTGATTCAGAAAAAAAGTCATGGGTTCAAATCCCACAATAGCTGACTGATTCTTCTGCCACTACTCTTTTTCTTAATAATAATAATAATAATGATAATAACTTAGATTTCTATGGCGCTTTTCAAAATACCAAAGACCGCTTTACAGAGTAGGCAATAACTTCTAGCTCTCGGCTATTACACTGCTTTTTTAGCTAAATCGGTGCAACCTCCTTGCATACTTGTGGTAATATCAATTGTGGTAATTTCCATAGAATATAGATTAACTAAAAATTCTCCTCCCTACAACAGCTTCCCTTTAATATATTTACAAATACACAAATCTGCAATGCTTCAATGCTAAACTGTCCCACACAAAGTCCATGAGCCTTAGTAAATCCAGAAGAATGTACAATAACCACACTCTCCCTGTACATGCACGATCCTCACTAAAATGCAAATGTATGAAAAGGAAAGGGGTTTTTCAGTGATTACATGCAAGATTATAGGCAAAATGCCCTCCCAGGCTGGTGTCCTTTGAGAACTATCATGGACATTTCTCTGCACACATTGCATGAAAAACAAGACACAGAAACCCTTTTAAATATAGCCGTTTGTCTTTTATACTAGTTTACCAAAGAGCAGGTGTGAGACTACTAGTCAAAAATACAATGAATTGCAGAAATACTATAGTAAGAAATGGACATCAAACAAAAAGTTTTTTGCTTTGATGTCTACTCACTGTCATCATAGATAAAATAGTTCCCAGTGATCTTGTTCAAAATGAGGCAATGTGCACATCCTCTATAGTGAAAGAAAAGAGCTGTATATATATATATATAACTCCATTGTCCATCTCCTATGAAACCAATCACACTCTGAAACCAGGTAAAAAAAAAAAAATCAGAGGGGGAGTCTTTGATTCTTCAATACACTGTGGTTTGTATGCATATTTCTTGGTTTATTCATATCTCCCATACAACTGTGAGAGCCTTAAGGCCAAAACCTCAGCTGAAAGGATTAAGTTCAAAGGCAAGCGAGAAAATTACTCACAGACTCAAAGTCTTCAGCCGTGCAGTGGGCCTTCTTAAAGCGACAAGACGTCATCATGTCCCACAGGCGGTGAGTTGTCGTACAGCTTTTTCCAGTCAAACTGGCCACAGCATGGAAGCTCTGCTTTGGTACCATTGAAGTATTTGAAACTTTCCCTATTCACCTCGTACATAGGACTTGTAATTTCCCTGTATGCTCAGCAGGTATATGCCAGATCTGCCTGAGATGTTCTATGTCACAGGCAGTGAGTGCAGACTTTCTAAGAGGATTTATACTACAGAATGTAAAGGCAAGAACAGTATTCTCTAACACCACCTTTTCTTCAAGCTTGGTGATGTGACGAAGACATTAAGTCACCCAATGAAAGCAAAGAACCAGAGGCAATGCTGGACTTGAGGATCCCTTGTTGATGACATGCACCAGACCGAGTAGCGAGGTCCCCCTCGCTAACTGCTGAAACCTCCATTCCTCTCGATTAGTGTGGGAATCGTTGGCACAGGGGGCTGACACTGGGTAAGTTTTACCCAAGGCCCTGAAAAGTGAATGTGTTGTTGTGCAGCTCATAATCATCTAACAAAACTAGAGTGGAATCTATGGGCTTTTATAGGAAACTTGGGTGAGGCAGGAAACAAAGAGGGAGTGCATTTCCATTCAATTACATTATCACTATCCATAACAAAACCTTTTTCATCAGCTATCCACTTCACACAAACAAGAAGCCAAGTTCAAATCTATGTAGCACATTATAAAAAAAATAAAAGCAAAGTTCAAGCAAAATGGAAGTTAATGAAAGCTCCCATTAAAAGCTTTCCTTTATCTGAGTGAGATTGAGGAATTTCTAATGCAACTTGCTCCCACTGGTCTCCACAAAGAGGCATGATAAAGGTTCAATGATCGACAATTAAGTTTAATTTCTCTGCCACAGCAGCAATAAATCTGAGAGGATTCAAAATGTAGTTTTAGGTTGAAAGCACTGCAGCAAAACAAATTTGTGTTGTAACTGTTCTCTCTGAAGTCAATGACAGTATAATTCTGGCTTAGTAGTGCAGACAGAGTACTAAAAATGCAAAAAACTACCCATACCTACATGTGCAAGTTTGTGTGCATGAGGAATAAGGGCATAAGAGCAGGTGTTATTCCTTCCCCAGTCACCCAAAAAACATTTTATGATTAGGGGGAATTCAAATCAAGACAAAAACAAAAGGGAAGTGGAAAACTAATGTACAGAAAATCAAATAAAGACATATAGGATAAATACAACAATACAAGATAAAATCAGTCTGCATTAAAAAAAAAAAAACTATAGGTCACCCCTACTGGCTCTGTAACAGCTTCTAAATTCTAAATGTGTTCTGCAATGTTTACTAGATTTGCTGTTGTGTATAACTACAATCAGAGCACAACGTTTTACAAAAGAACAACCAACAAGTAATTAAGATTTCTGTAGCCAACCAGTAGACCCATGAGAGAAACACTGCTCCCATCAGTTGGCAACTCAGATTGACAATCTCAGGCAAAAACACTGAGGTAATGGCAGACCCATATAACAGCAAACACTCTTCCAGTCAATCACTCTCTCTACACACTCTCTCTACACACCTGCCCTTCATCCATAATCAACGCACCTGCCTGTCATCAAGCCATCACTTCCCTTCTATAAGAACCCTGCACCAACAGCCTGTCCCGCTGGATCATTGTGCAATTCAGAGAACGCCAGCAGGTGATAAGCATTGCGAGGCTTGACCTTCGTAATGTCACCAAGGGAAAGGTAAAGATGGACCCAACCAAGGCAGTTTTAGACTGGCAGAGACCTGCCAGCTGTAAGAAACTTCAGAGATTACTTGGTATTGATTTCTATCATTGATTTCTATCATTTGCAACTGTATTAACATCAGTCAACCATTAACTGCTCTAACCTCCATTTCCAGACAGATTACATGGACTCCCAGCAAAAGCAGCTTTCCTGGACCTTACGAACCACTTCACCTCTGAACCCATCCTAATTCAGCCAGATCCAACAAAGCTATTCCTAGTTGAAGTGGATGCCTCTGACATCGGGGTGGGAGCAGTTCTATTGCAATGTTCCTCAGAGGATGGTAAACTTCACCCATCTGCCAGGAATGGTGGCATCAGGTGGAAGCATTTGAGCTACCCTTCTTGGTCTAGACAGACCATAAAAACCTGCCATACATCCAGTCAGCAAAATGTCTCAATACGCATAAAGCCAGGTGGGCTCTCTGTTTTTGGCCATTTCTGTTTCACTTTAACCTAAAAGCCTGGCACCAGGAATGCCAAGCCCCCGCGCCTTATCAAGTCTGCCTGGGAGGGGTAGTGAATCCAGCATTTCCCTGATACCATCGTTCCAGCTTTATGTGTAATTGTGGCTCTCACCTGGAAGATTGAGGATGAGGTGAAAGCCGCACAGTAAACTCAACCCAACCCCAGGTGATGGCCCCTCGGGTTGCTTGTTTGTCTCAGACGCTGTTAAGTCTTGTGTGCTGCAATGGGCCAACTCTTTTAAGCTAACCTGTCCTCCTAGCATAACAAACTCGGGCCTTCCTCTGTAGATAGTTCTGGTGGTCATCCATGGAAGATACCAAGTCCTATGTTTCTGCCTGTTCTGTCAGAATAAGACTTCCACTCAACTTAGTTCAAGACTTCAGCACCCTCTTGCTGTTCCTTGTCCCTAGTGTCATCTGGCTCTGGACTTTGTCCCTTGTCTGCCTACCTCAGATGGTAAGACTTATTCTTGACAGCTTCAATAAATTTGCCTATTTCTTGTCTTTGACCAAACTGCCCTCATTCAGAGAAATTACAGATCTGCTGGTTAAAGTGGTTTTCCAGGTCCACAGCCTCCCCAATTACATTATTCTGACCATGGTCCCCTTTTTGCCTCTGCAGTCTGGAAAGCCTTCTGGTCTGCCAATTGTGCCACCACCAACCTTTCATCTGGGTTTCATCCACAATCCAAAGGTCAAGCAAGGCCTACCAACCAATCCACCCGGGCTTCCCAACTCCCCTGAGCATAGGCTTAGGTGGCTTTAATTAACACTGCAACGGCTGCAATTTAATTTCCAGGTGTCTGAAACTACAATGATCTAGAGAATAGTTGATCATAATACCAAATTTTGAGGGTAAACATACTGTCTTTTCAACATCATCTTCAGAGTATTGATTTTTGTTTTACTACTTTACTGCCACAATGTTCTGCATAAAGCATACAAAAAGTAACATGCCTACATTAATTCAATGACCAGAGCATGTTGTTTAGCAGCCCTCCGCTTCCTTCAAAACAAGCGATATTAACACTGAAATTTCGTCATTAAAAACTTAACATGCATTTAAATAACTTTATCTTGGAATGTTAACTCTGGATTTGTGAAAATATACTTTCTGCTGTACTCACTTCAGAATTGTTACATGAGATAAAATAAAATCAGTCTCACTTTCATTGTTCCTGATAAAGCCCTAGGATATCTGTCAGGGTCATCACAGATTAGGGATTTAACGCTCTTTTCTACAATCAGTTGAACAGTACACCAATACCTTGATGACATGTCAATTATGTTTCAGGGATTGACTTTCTCTTAGAGAAAGAAAATGACTTAATCAAAACTTTAAATGATCAGTACTTTTGATAAATGTTGGTTTATTTACATGGTGTTACCTAGATCAGCGCATTCACAAACATGATTATCACTTGTATTGTAAGTTTGTTATTTGAAGCAAGTTAATCACAAAACAGCATATCTGTGCACAGACATGATGTCCAGCTTTGCATTGTATAATTTATTCAATAACATCAAGTCATCAGTGGTCATGAACATACACTGTGACATGGTCTGTTAGACAAGGCAGTAAAATAGAGAGAAAAAAAAAATCTGTAATCTCCTTAGTGTTTGTTTATTGCTGCTGCATTGTATAAATATTAAAATCACAGGATGACAATGGATGTTCATTAAACAGTGATAATGATTTTTTAATCTCACTCGATTTGGAATTTCTCCATAATGCTCTAAAATTACCCTGAACTAGCCGAGCATAAGCAGCCAGGGTTTTACCTCTTATCATCCCAAATAGACTGAAAAACCATAATCTTCCTATATAATTAGTTTCACAAAATTATAACACCCAGCTAATTAATATTTTCATGTCTGTCCACAGTGAATAAAAAATGATGGATTATATGAATTACATTGCCCCCCTGCATGACTCATCTTAAATCACTATAAATATATGTTAAGAGAGGCATATTTTCAGACCATTTTTTGGTCCGAAAAGTATATTCTTTTCTTATACTTTCCTGAGAAAGATTACTGGACACGCCAAACATGGTGGCAAAGACCAACTATACACTTTCTCCAGCCTGAATAGTGTCAGGTCAGAAATTATGTTAAGTGTCTGTGTTAAATATTAAATCTTAAAAACTTAGAGGATAATGAAAGGTTTGTGATTCAGTACTGAGGGAATTCTTTTGTTAATAAGGGGAATATTTTAAACAGTGGCAAATTCTTCAACCCTGATCTATGGTTTATCTTATATGACCACTCTGGTTCTGTTGGCACTTATGTAGCCCATTTGTTTGCTATACAAGCTCGGTATTTCACTATGGGAAGCTCCACTACTGCCACGTCTGTCAGGGGACAGAACAATCATCTGAGCTGCGTGATCCAGCCCATCCACCTTTATCACCGGAAGCACCCCTTTCATGACATTATTCCTTTCTTCCCTGTGAAGATCATTTGAGGTACTCAGCTGTCCTGTCCTCCAACTGTTCACCAATGCAGCCATCAAGGTAGTCTTTGAATGTGGATATTTGTTGTTGGGATTGTAGGGTCTTACAGACTATTTTCTTTTCACCAAGAAAAGCTGTTTTTATTTTATCCAGCTGTCCACAATGCCTGCATTTGATCTAACGAGCCAACAGGCTAAAACATTACGACGTGCTTGTGTGGGTGTGTAGCTAGCTATAGCTACCCTTGCACTTTAGGGATGTCCTACCCTTGCCTGGGTACACCATCTTGGAGAAAGACCCCTATCCCCTCTGCATGGCATGTATGGAAGGATGTAAATTTCCCCCCAGTTTAACCAGCTCCTCGAAAGGGGATGAACATGGTGGCAGAGAGGAGGAGGATGTTAATTTGGATCACCTCTATGAGGAGAATGAAGACAATGAAAAGCATGCCATTCTTCCCTCTGTTAAGGCATCATGACCTGGTAGCTCCATCGGCATGGAGGCTCAGCCCACCCCCAATCCCTGCAAGGTCATGTTGCATTGGGTGAGCAAGCAGGCTCCAGCCAAGTTGTCTATAGAGTGGGTTGCATCACAGGATGATAAGGTAGAAGAAAGGGATTTATATGATGGAAAGATCCTTCCTTCACCTTCTCGTCATGCCCTTGCTAAGAGGCCCATTGCCCCCCCATCCCTGTGTGTATGAAGGAGATGAGCCAGTACTGGGACAAGACAAAGTGTTCCCGGCTTCTCTGACCTGGAGATTGAAAATGGTAGGATCTGTGTTTCAGCCTACTTCAGGGTAAGCCCATTTAATTTAGTGTCATCACAGACCTTGCCACAGATATCACTGTGGCTCAATCTGCCTGCCGGACCAGGACTGGCTGGCAGAACAACATTATCCACTTTAATAAAGTAACTGAAACACAATTTTAATTATTCTCTTCTCTCTAATCAAACAATGTAGCAATGTTTTGCTTTTCCTTTTCTTATCTTATTAGCAAATGCAACAATATTCTCATTTAACTCATTGAGTGCCTTCAGGACAAGTCTCGGACTGTCTTTGAGTGGCCCAGCAAAAGCCCAGGCTTAAACCCCATAGAACATCTGTGAAGAGACCTGAAGATGGCAGTTTACAGACACTCAAGAGTATCTGCCTGGAAGAATGGGATAAGCTGCACAAATCCAGATGTGCAAAGCTTGTAGGGACTTACACAAGAAGACTAAAAGCTTTCAGGCCCTGTAGAAGTTTATATTTTATCCATCACACAATACCATCAGGGAGGCATTTGATTGGTTCCAAATTCATTCTGCAGCATGACAAGGAGCCCAAACATAAAGCCAGAGTCATAAAGAACAAACCTTCAGCTACAAGAAGAACGAGGAGTCCTGCTAATGACAGCATGGCCTCCACAGAGCCCTGATCTCAACATCATGATGTCAGTCTGGGATTACAGGAAGAAACAGAAGACAATGAGGGTGTTTTCCCACTTGGTCCTTTACAGGCCTCAAAACGAATTCAGAAAGCAAATAGTCCACCTTTTTTTGTGCATATTTGAACACTCCAAATTAACTCAGACAGCTAATTGAAATGAGACCACCCAGTGAACACTAAGTGAACGCCAAGTAAACAAACAAACAAACAAAATAGATAGAACCATGTCTGCTGGTAACAATAGCTAGACCAGTCGACGTGGACTTAAAGAAATATATAAAATAACCACTCTGTGTATAAACACACACACAAATATTGCAGTACAATATTACAAGTCTAACCAAATACCACAGGGATGTGGATAACAAGTATAGCAGCAGCCATCTTGTTTGATTAAAGTAAAGGTCTGAGAGCTCCAGAGGAACTACAGTGTGAACAAAGAGTGGACTGAGGCCCCATCAGAGCCGAAGTGGACTATAAAAGAGAACTAAGTCCTCTTTGAAATTAACTCAAAATATGAATGCAAAGTGAATGAATGCTAAATCCCTTTTCTGTTTCCACTTTTTGTTCAACTTAAAGAGAGGATGGTTTGTTCAAAAAAGACTATTGTGGAAACTCCCCAATACAGCCTAAATCCACAGAAGAGCAGTGGCAATTTTTCCAAAATGCTTAGAACAACCTAGCTGGCAAGTACCTTGAAAAACTGTGTGCAAGTGTACCTAGGAGAACTAAAAGAATTGGTGCCATTTTAAAGGGCAAAGCAATCTCGCACCAAATATTGGACTGATTTAGGTTTTTCTTGTTACTGTCCCTCTTATTTAGTTAAAACTATTCATTGCATTAATTTTCAAAGCAGCATCATTTTACTTTTATTGCTACTTACTTACAATAAATACATATACAATACATTTCAAATGGAAATGACTGTATATGTCCTCACAAGCTATCTCTATTTGCAGAAGGGACCATTCATTTGCCCAATTCACAGACATTTCTCATCACCATCCAGATAATTGCAACACATTACAAAACAAAAATGTCTTTTGAAAACTGGCATGAAAACTGTCCATGAAGACCTTGCACAGATCATAATGAATTAGCTATTTGCTTGGTTATTACCATCTTGCATTTTTTAAACTGAGAGTGCAGAATTCGCCTTACTTTTAAATTAAATTTAAATTTAAAAGTAAGGTGAATTCTGCCTGTCTTACAAGACAGGCACAAATAGGCGGCTTGCAGTTCCAGTGCATCTCCTCTGGACCATTGGCACAGTAGTCAAACGTACCATCCAAGATGCCCAATAGGCTGGCAGAAAAACATTATCCACTTGGATATTTAATAAAGTAACTGAAACACAATTTTAATTATTCTCTTCTCTGTAATCAAACAATGTAGCCATGTTTTGCTTTTCCTTTTCTTATCTTATTAGCAAATGCAACAATATTCTCATTTAACTTGAACTTTTAGTCCTTTCAGCCACCTAGAAATCTACCATCATCGCTGAATTATATGAGGGAAGAAAATTTCCTATTCGGCCTGTCAGGATATATAGTCTAATTCAAATGGTTAATGCATCCTTCCCTAAAAGGAAGCATATAGTTTTGGGAGTTCATTGTACTTGGAGAGGTGCCCAAAGACTACACGACAATGTAAGGTTTTATCTGCACTGGACTCTAAGACCAGACCATGAAATCAAAAGCCAACACTCAAATACCCATATATCTTCATATTCAATATAAAAACCAAAAAAATAACTACTGTATGAGCAGATATGACTGCCTCACAGGAGACTGTCAAACTGACAATTCTCATAAGTCATTAATATACACACCATCACTTGTTCACTATTCAATATTCAACAAAGACATCTCACATTGATTACAACTGTTTCTCAAGCTGGTGGTTAGAAAAGAATCAGTCATTCAGTCCAGTTGTTTTTTTCATTCAATCACCAACCCCACTGGACTTCCTGTCCCTGATCAGTGGGAACTGGTTTTGAAAAGATGACATTTTTTAAGGAAAAACTCAAACTTATTCTCAAGAGAAACATCTTTGATGAACAGAGAGGAAATAATGAAGCACCAACATTTCCAAAGGGTACTGAATGATTCTTCTTGACCTTGAAAGTCAATGCCAGTCTGATGTCTCTCTGCACTCTTACAAATATAGATTGATTGTTTGTCTAGATGAAGTCTTGCACACCTGGATTTGGGAATTTTCTGTCATTCTTCTCTGCATATATCCTCTCCAGCTCTGTCGGGTTGGATGGGGACCGTCAGTGAACAGCCATTTTCAGGTCATTCCATAGATGTTCAACTGGGTTCAAGTCAGGGCTCTGGCTGAGCCACTCAAGGACACTCTGAGTTGGCCCTAAGCCAATCCTGCATTGTCTTTGCTGTGTGCTCAGTGTCATTGTCCTTTTGTAAGGTGAACCTGCAGCCCAGTGTGAGGTCCTGATCACTCTGGACCTGGTTTTCATTAAGGATATCTCTGGGCTTTGCTCCATTCAGCTTTCCCTCAACCATGACCCATTTTCCTGCCCCTGCTGCTGAAAAACACCCTCACAGCACGATGCTGCCACCATCATGCTTCTCCTTTGGGATTGTATTGGGCAGCTGATGAGCGTTGCCTGGTGTCCTCCCGACATGATGCTTAGAATTGAAGCCAAACAGTTAAATCTTGGTTTAATCAGATCAGAGAATGTGAAAATTAAGTGTCTAACTGTGCGTGGTTTCTGAAGCAGTCCTCCTTGAAGTGCCCGGCACACACTATAATGTTTGGAGCAGTGGAGAAAACCGTTGAAAGAAATGAAGTAGATTTCTCTAGGCAATTGAGAACACGGTGTCTTTTCGGCAAGGCTACAAAACTAAAGAAAACTCTTCATTAAAAGTAGTTATGTGCTGTGCCTTGTGTAAGGGCTTGCCAAGCTTGCAGGTGGGTAGCACCAAGAGACGTATTGATGTCAATAGGACCAGGAAGTAATGTCTGGACCACCAACGAAGCGTTTCATACAAACGAGAAAATTGGGTTTGGCCCTGACAAAGTTACTCGCTTTGGTGTAAACCTTGATCCTTGTGACTCTGTAGAACATTTACATGCACAAAAACCTATCTATAGCTATAAGAAAAAGCATAATAGGTCCACTATAATCAATGTTTAACCTACTTATTTCCTGTAAGTCAAAACTTAACTTTTTTGAAACTCTATAGCCATATAGAGTCTTTTTTGTACCTGACTAAGGCCTTTACTATGGAGCAAAAATATTTATTATAGACTTTCAAAGCCAATCATTAAGTTTAACCTTATTATTGATGATAAATTTTCACAAGCATCTAACAGCATTCTTAAAATCCACTTTGAATTTTACTTGCTCCCCTTAGTACAGTCACTATGTTTGCTGTTGATTTAAAACTCAACTAATTAATTATTCAAGGGTATTATTTTCTACATTGAATCTATTTCCTGCATCAGCGATGCCAGTTATGCCTCCCGGAGGATTCTGGCATACCACGCTTTCACCTTCTCTGCCTGTAACACACTGCCTTCATAACAGCGCTCCAAACAAATTCAACATGCATGCACACAAACACACACACACACACACACACACACACACACACACACACACACAAATCAATGTTTGAAGGGCTTGCAGCGTTTAGTCAAGTACTCTACTAAGTCAATTTCTGTTCTTGGCAAAGTGCAGGGTTTTGTCAGTGTGCTCTGTCCAACTGAAGTCATTTCAAAGGCGTGATGCAGATAGGCCACGTTATGGTTGTACGCACTAGCTGAACTCAAAAATATGTTTTTCCTAATTTTAGGTTTTTGTGATTCATAATCCTATTGCAGAACCACTCACTGAATTCCACAGAAGAGGTCCTATGCCAGTTTTTCTTCTTTCCTCAGAACACTAGGAACTCTGTCTACCTCTTTCAAGACAATAAGAAGTTATACTGTATTTTAACTGTCCTATGGTTACTTTATTCCATTAAAACTGGTAGCGGCAGTTTCACACAATGACAAACTTGGGCAATGAAGATCTGGACAACAAGGGCCATATAACCTGTGGTGGATGGACCAGAATCATTGTAAAGTAGACGAGCTTAGTAAATATTTCTATGGAAAAAGTGTTTTCAGCAGCAAAACCAAATTGATTTAGCAGGACATATTGCATGAATATAAGCATAGTCACTGAATATCGAAAAAATAAATAAATAAAAAGGCGCCAAGAACACTTCTTTTAAGCAAATGAGGTACTCAGCAGAGATGTTGTTAATACTCACGCTATATTTCTTAGTGACAAACTAAGAGAAATGTTTTGTACCAACAAGGAACAATGTAGCTGAACTATCATCATTTGCAAGCAGTACGACAGTGTATTTAGAAACTTGGTATGTATGAATGCTTTTTACACTGAGTCAGTGGTGCACTAGCGGCCCCATCCCAAATGGTGAAAATGATCTGACCAACAATGGCCGTTGTCCATTTTCACTTTAGGGTGAGGAATTACAAACAAATGTATGATTTACAATGGTTGGTTTGCGCAAATAAATATAAGCAAATAAATTAAACAGCATAAAAAAAGATTGACAAGAATGATTTGAAAGCAAAAACTCATAAGCAGTGTATCTTTCTAACAAAGTCTCACTGGACATACTTGACTGTGAACTACTGTCATTAATAATTTTCTACTGAAAGTAAAAAAAAAAGAAAAGAAAGGGGCATAAGTAATAAGAAAATGCAGAACAGAAATGTCAACGATATGTTTGAGGTAGTTTAGAAACTGTCTCTGTCACATTACATAATTTGACCATCAAAGAATGTAGATTGTCCTGCTCAGTTCATTTCTTTATCACATCTTTTTTTAAATAACCATATCTAAGGCATCTTCATCAAAAAATGATTTTGTAAAATACTGAATATCAGCCAATAAATCTTTATCAAATTAGCAATCCTTTGGGTGTACATCAATTTTCCAACATAAATGCAAACCAAGGCAATGGCTTATCTCTTGCAAGTAAAGAAGTAGTGCATCATACAAGCACTTTAAAATAACTAACAACACAAGACAAAGGAAGATAAGATGCTTTAGTGATGTCCCTCACTTGTAAGTGGCTTTGGATAAAAGCGTCTGCCAAATGAGTAAATGTAAATGTAAGATACAAGGCTGCCCCTCAAATCCCCACAGGAAAGGCATTCATTTCTCCTACATTTGTTCAGTTGTGGCGTACCACATAAGGCTGAATTTTCAGCACTGCTGAAATGTCTTGTAGATAATATTCTTTTATTTCAGCAGTCATTCTATCACTTAAAACAGTAGCGTCACAGTAGATGATTCTGTTGTTTTCTGTTGTGGTCTGGTCATTTGTCGTGGCTAGCTTGTGTTAATGTGTAAAGCTACTCTTGAAATAACAAAAATAAGTACAGGACTGCATATCAACAGAAAATCAAGCATAAAGGACTGACTGGTGCTATACATGGCTAATATATAGTTATTGGTTATTGTGTCTTCCCTGCGTGTACTATAGGTGCAGCTGAATCAATGAATTCACGGTGGTTCTTGAAGAGACAGATAGACACAATGGCCTTTTTGTTTTGGGAAATTATGTTGAATACTAAAAGTAATGGCTGCCATTAACCGTCACCTGCAACAATGTGTTGGGAGGAAATTTATTGAAAATGTTTTCAAGTAAAAGAATGAGTCATCTGATGGCTGACTGGCTCGCAGTCTGAACAGTATTTTATCACAGTCTGCTACACTGCAGTGGTAAATTGTTCGTCATGACCACTAACAGTGCTCAACGTTTCCATGTTCTGTCTTTACACTTGACAACAAGAACTCAGTGTAGTGCTTTTGAGAGGATTTAATACTGCATTCAATGAATAAGTTAAAAAAGAAAAAAGAGGATACCAGTTTTAAGAATATGGGTAATTACAAGCTGCCAGCCTAAGTAATTAGCTTTAAAAAAGATAATTGCATCTCTAGAAATTTCTCTGACACCAGGATTTTTCATGAGTGAATCTTTACGAGCCAGACACACTTGATGGAGGGTGAGCAAAGGCACTCACCGCCCAGGGTTTATTTCCTGATTGTGGTATCTCTGACTTCATTCCAACAAACATATCTGGTCGTATTTGTGGTTGAGAAGCCAGCAAGGGTTAACCTCCTGCGCTAATCAAGCAGCTCCTACTGGTTAGTGGGGGCTCTTGCAAAGTGAGGAAGGATGGAGAGAGAAAACTCTTCTGGTGAAGCTTAATGCAAGTTGAAGACACAAGCAGTGCCATGCGTCACAGAGGTTGCACATAGTTGTCTATATCCTTTTCATACTAATTAGTAGTGAGTTAGTAGCGGGCACTGCAAATCTGGAGTGGGACGTACAGAACAAATACAGTAGATCAGATCTTAGCACGTATGTTATGCTTAAAGATTTGCCATTGCAACTTCTCTTCTAAAGTCCAATAAGCCTGACCAAAGTGAGGACAGGTCTTGTATGTGTTAATCCTTGTTTGAAAACGTGATTTCAAGCCTAACTACTAACTTTGTCCATGAATAATGATGATTCATTCTGAATCAAAATGGTTCTCAAAATTCATTGCAATTTTTGGTTCACAATTCAATTGCCTTGGTGCAGTTGGGAACAAAACAGATAACATGTATTTTATTTTGAAACATCTACATTAGTGTACGAAGTGGTCCAAGGGGCCAAAAGTCTGCTATAAAATGAAGGAACATTTATATAAAAGCAGTATTCTGTAATGTATTCAACCCAGGAAATCCACATACAATATTTAAAATACTTGTATTTGTATAAAGACTAAATAAGTTATATTGATGCCAATTTAAGGAACTCAAAATGAGTGTTATCTTAGTAATATGGCCAAAATAATATAGCCAGCATGATGCATTCATTTCTTGCCATTCATCTGATATCAAGTTTTAAGTGTTTCTCCTATGAGATGCAGAGTAAACACACTTCTGGAGGTAAATATTTTTTTCTCAAGACTTAATTGCAGTAATGAGGACAATTAATAGAAATGTCAGTTTAGCAATAAACAATGTCTCACACAGATAAACCACATTTCATCTAAATGAATGTGCCTTATTATTGCCTGCTGATAATTATGAATGTTTTATAAAAAATGTTTTGTAAAGTCATAAAAGATTCTGCATGACTGTCCCCATCAAAATTACTTTTTTTTTTAATCATTAGGCCTTGGCAAGAGCATTTAATTTAGGAAGCAAAACTCTATTTCTACAATTATTACAGGATTACATATACAGAGAAAGACAGATGAGGAGACTGGAGGGGACACTAATAATAAAAAAAAAAAGTGTGCATGTATTCATGTGCAATGGGAAAAGGGTAAGGGGAGGTAGGGTGAAGAGAAAGAAAAAAAGTGGGTGAAAGAGAAAGATAAATCAGAAATTACTCTGCACAAAGGAACCAAGAGATCCATTAATATAAGTCTGCCCGTTTCTCATTCAAACAGACAGCATTATAGAGACTCTGTGATGAAAGTGTAGTGGAGTGGAGACTCACCTGCAAGATTTCGAATCATTCTTCTCCTCTGATGTATCAATTCTCATTTGCATCACAGTAGTTAGAATTATATTCTTCATTTAAAATTTTATAAAAATGTTCAGAGCGATTTTTTTCACATTTGGTGTATATTATTGTGTGTACCTGTGATTGCATGGTACATAACTGCATATTCTCCGGAAATGCCGTAGCATGAGTCACGAGATATTTAAGTTTACATGTTCGAATCAACATCCAAGTGATAAGACTCTACTCATGAATATATCAAAGCCTAAACAAACATCTGCTTTTAGGCTTAGGCATGCATCTGCATCTAGCGGTGGGATCTCAACTATCTATGCAGCAAAGGTTTGTTAGATCAATAAGAAATGTGATGTATTTTAATTTTATGTGTTTTGCTGTCCATACAGGTGCTGAGGGAACACTAGATGTAAGTAAACAGGAAAAAAACCTCTAATGCTACCCCGCAGCTTATTTACTAAGTGCCACAAAGTCAACCAAATACAACACAGCTTTGCTCAAACACTGTAATCACAGGGGGGGTCACACAGACAAACGTCTGGCCTTGATGAATAACCACAGTGCCCTCTACTGGGGACAGACTAATGCACCTTTAAACTTCATCTTTGACAAGGGTAATGCTGAACAGGAGTTCCAGTTTAGGAAACAGGTGTTCACATCAATAAAAAATGAAATTTTGTTCCTACCTGTAATTGCATTCCCCCGAGCCTCAGCCACACTGATATATGGTGTAGAACTTGAATGGATGATAAACCTCCAGAGATCTGTGAAAAGAAAAAAATATAAATAACAAGGAAATTTACATTATTGTATACATTTATTTGATATATTTCTTAAATAGAAATCTCAACAGACCTTAGAAATATTTTTGCAGTAATATTTTAGTGTCATATTTTGATTCTAAACTATACTCAGTTTGTGCACTTAAGACCCAAGTACTATACAGGTACCACAGGATTAAATGGTTAGTGTGGATTTGTGTGATCAGATACAGCAGACAATGTGTGGAAAATGAACTTCAGATGAGCTTAATGTTAACATATTTGGCTAGTGCGGGTAGTGGGGAGCAAACCAACCTTTATCTGGAGGTTCCTCTCTATTACAAAAAATTGTTTCAGTGGCAAAATAAATAAAAGTTAATGTAGTAATAAATAGTTTCAAATAAAAAGAAACTATGGCAAGTATTTGAAAACGCTGCTTTTTACAGATTTCTTATTATTTTGAACACAGTGGCATATCCAATTGCTACTCATAGGCAACTGCACAGAACATATTATTCTGACTGCACCATGTGCGGTCAGTTCTAGCTGAGTAACCAACTCACTCAGAGGAAGGGAAGCTGATGTGTTAGTGAACATAACTATTCTTTGACAAGACATCAATATACATAAGTCTATTTTAATGCAGGGGCTGTCTGACAGCTGCTGCCAGCACAGCAGAAGCAAACATCCCCCAGGATAGGGTGTTTCTCAGACGCTTTAATCTTAGATGTACAGAATGTGCAAAATTATGATCTTATGGAAATGATGCAAATAATCACACTGCCATCCTCCATTAGTATGTGACAGCCCTGCATTATGCAATGCATAGCATTCTGTCCACCCACCACTATTGCATTCAGAATGCAGAGTGATGGTGTGCATGTCTAATAAATATTTCAGGAGGATACATTTGGACCATCTACCCCACTGCATAAATCAAGAAGCTTTCCAGCCCCACATTATCAAGGCTTCACTTGGCTGCATGGCTGCTTGGCCCTTCTGCTCTCCAGCAACTGTCAGTGGTTACTCATAAGCATCTGTGTGACTATACTTGCATGTCCGTCTGCTCTTTCTATGGACTGGGGTCTAAGCCACACTCTATAAAGTTCAATCTTTAATCTGTTTATTTTCTTATTCACTGAAAGGATAAAATCTGGTTTATTTCAAGCTGGCATATTTTCCATGAATGTGGCTGCTGTGACTCTATGGGTCATGATAACTTTGCACTCCCTTCTACAACTCCTTTGTAGAGGTTCTAGTATGAGGAATCACACAAAACAAGTCTGCCTGCTCTGAAAAGAATCATTTGTTGCAGCCTTACAGTTCTCCTATGATGGATTAATACTACAATTCTGTGTGTGTGTGTGTGTGTGTGTGTGTGTGTGTGTGTGTGTGTGTGTGTGTTACTTACTTGACTCGAATGCAATTTCATTAAACACAACTTCATAATAAATGAGCGCAATATGAACTAAAACAACTGAGGTCTCAAAAGTAGATTTTTGACACACGGTCCCTCTTCAAGACAGGTGGACCCGTTATAGCTTACTTAAGTGGTACAAATTTGCAATTAATCAAATTATGTAGACCCAAATAATATTGAGTAAATCATAGGGGGCACCTGGTGGCCTGAGGTCCCTGGATAGTTGGCAGCCTTACCCAGTTGGTAATTCAGCCATGGGTCAAGAGATCCTCCCCCATAAAGTATGTGTATAGTATGTAACTAATTACATTAATTATGGCTGTCCCTGTAAAGCCAGTGAACCAGTATGGTCAACACCATGACCTAGAACCGACTCACCTACATCAGCCAATTAGTAATTACATTAATTACACTTGCGGCTTTACTGCTGTGGCACCTGTGGTTTAGCAAACCAGAATTACAGTAGGTCTGTTGGGCATTTTTGATCAACAGAAAAAGAATCTTTGAAGTTCAAGTAAAAAAAAAACTCCATAATTTGAGAGAAATATGAAATAAAAATTTGATAAACTTGTTTTAAAACAGGTTTCTAGCTAAATCACCACTGTTGTTACAGAGGACAGTTTTTATAAGTCAGATTCTTGATTTTCCAAACAACGCCCAACTCTGAAAAACAGCACGGACCACACTTACCTTTGCCAGAACATCCTTTATCCCGGTCGGGATGGGAAAATATCCCATGACCACATCAGTGAAAAGGTTTCAGACGTAAATAACATGGTTAGCTAGCTCCATGAGGAAAACAGCCGGCTTGACTGTGTGTTGGCTAATGGGACGTCACATTAAAGCGCCTGTGTCTTCAGGCTACAAACTTTTCACCTTTAATGCAAAATGCGTCTGTATGTCTGTTTTATTCCTACAAGGAGCGTTTTTGGTATTCAACATAATAGTTTACCAAAACTAAAAATACGATTTAAAAAAAAATGTTTATTATCTAATGAAAACTTAACTGTCAGCTTCTTGAAAGGCTTTTCTATTGTGTCAGTTTTATGTCGTATTTATCATTTAATGCTCGGTCTCTGTATTTATTTTTTTATTTCTTTTATTTTTTTCTTTATCAAAGGCTGTATTTCTGCGGACATTACCACATATCAGTAGGCTACAATTAGAATAAAATTTAGAAATGCAGGACATGGCAAATCACAGCTAAAAGATACCATAGACTGAATATAAGATACTTGATTTAAGGTTATGAAACCAGGGAAAATTATTACTTGCTTTTTTTATGTTAAAAAAGTGAGCTACATGAGGTGGAACACCTGACATTCTATAACAAAGTCAAATATAACACTACTAACTGCAGCTACTAAACTAATCACAGTTATTAATCAGCTCAATATCCCTGCTTTAGATCACTCTATTGTTTGTGACTTGTATAATTATTATTACTATTAAAAAGAGAAGTGACAAACAATTCATTGTCCTCTCAGTCCTGTTGCCTATACTATGTTTTATTGACTTTTCATTTCCTATATGATCTCAGTTAGCTGAAGTGGATTAAGACTTTGAGGCCACTTGAAAGCTTCATGCTGAGCTGGAGCTCAAGAGATACAAAAAGCAGCTGATGAAATCAGTCAAGTCAAAAGCCGCTATAGAGTTGAAAGTAAAATGTGCCCACAGTCAGGTGGATGTGGATATTAAGAAGCCTACTTCAAAACTGAAACAGTCAACCTATCATGGTAAGGCTGTCGGAGAGCAACAAAGTGGTTTCCACTACATCTCATTGCCTTTAAATCACATTTCTGCTGGGCTAGAATATTGGATTTATTATCATTTATTAAAAGGAGAGAAGGATATGAAGTAAAAATCATAAATACAGAAAATAAAACACATTATTTTCTCCAGGGTAAAAAGTCATCAGATGTATATTGTGTCATTTTATCATTTTCAAACCGTATCACAGCTTGATGTTTGCTACTTGCACACTTGCACCATTCAAGCACAAGTGTGTGATTTGAGTATTTTTTTAACCTGAGGGGAGGCTCAGATTTTGGTGCCCTGATGGTTTTCTAGCAGTTGCAATATGCAGCTGGTGTGTGGTTTCTGGTCCATGAGTACAAATACATTGCATATCAGAATGATGACAGAAGTCTCCACTGGCTAATTTGGACCACAGGGGAGCCAATGTCACTCAGCACAAGAGCAGTAAACTGTAATAGATTCAGAGCCCACTTGCAAAAAACAAATATTAAATCTCCTTTGTGATTAATTATTGAAATGCTTATTTCTTTCACTGGTTGTCAGTCATTTATGAGGTTTTTTTTTGCACTCTGGTATCATTGCATGATCATAATACTGAAATATATATTGTTTATATTATTTATCATTGTATTGTATCAAATGTTTTTTTAGCTAATGTGTCAGCAAAAAATTGCCTACTTACAGTAACAGAACAACATGGGCAGCCCATTGGAGTGGTGATTCTAGCCAACACAATGTATGCAGCTATGCTGTTGTGGATATGCACAAAATGCTGTGGTAAATTCAGGTTGTTGATAACCAGCACTACATTTGATTCAGTTTTAACAAATAAAAAAAAGTGGCTCAGGGGAGCTTTGTAGCCAACGCATCGTCACCAGGTTGAAATATGAAAACTTCTGAATATGTGAAAATACAAATGTTAATTCACTTTTTTTTAGTCCAGTGAAAAATGCTGATATGAGATATTGGATGATATCTTAATCATCAGAGTATAACACAATCAACAACAGAAAAAATGACCATCACCTTACAAAAACAGACACAGCCACAGTCTTTGTCTTCTTTTCTTCACTTTTGGTGGGTGCAATAACTTGTTCTTGTAGTGTGTCATTATTTTTACATATTCTACATTACTTGATTCTCTGATTAACTACAGCCTTTTGGTGGAGGAGATTGTCAAAGCGTAAATTTCTTCTTTTATGAATTCTTTTCAGCAGCAGTTTCAAAATCTGCAGAGATGACAAAATACAGTGAATTGTGCCTTACAATACAAGTTTATCACAACATTGCACTTTGCGAATGAAAAAAAACTTTAGCCAATTTAATGTTCACGCAGG
Source organism: Seriola lalandi dorsalis (assembly GCF_002814215.2). Classification (NCBI taxonomy): domain Eukaryota; kingdom Metazoa; phylum Chordata; class Actinopteri; order Carangiformes; family Carangidae; genus Seriola; species Seriola lalandi. The sequence goes on from NW_019525311.1 coordinate 35,457, forward strand.
TGCATTGCTCCACATTAAATAACTTTTCTTGGTTTCAGACATTGTTTTTGTTAAATCCTGTGCTAAGAGGTATTTGACCAGAGAGAGAGCTGCCGAGTTTATGAAAGTTCAGTCTGCTGAGAAGTGGAACTAAGACTGTTTTCAATGTGGGGATTCTGACTCGGCTTAGTCCCTCTGTATTAAAATTGGCAAAGCAAACAGAAAGACACAAAAACAAAAATGGAGGTACACAGCATGAAAATTGGGTTTTAATCAAACTGCATGGCAACTTCATGACCTCCTGTTCCTGGAGCTGTTACTAATGCTACATTCAAAGTCAGATGAAAATTGTCAACTGGAAGAGCACTATCACTACAACGCAACAGTGCTGTGACAGTATGAGTCAGCAATACTTGTCAGACTGTTAACATTTGAGCAAAAACATGTCAGTGTTGTTTTTATCTAGCTAAACCTTGACCCAGTGTGCCATACACTGCCTGAAATGAGAGGATGTTGTTTAGCTGTTGATGCAGACTCCTTTAAGGACAGTTATCCTAAGACAAGTCATCTTGTAAATAAAAATAAATGGTGAGTTGATTACTTGACTTGTTCAAGTTGCTTATTGTGTTGCTCTTTGCCAACACAATATGAAGTGCAATGATAAGACATTTTCAGCGACATACATCACAGTTTTTCCCCTTTTTTGCAATCTACTGTGACAAAGATCTCGGCAAGTTCTCCTTCTAAAGTAATGCCCTTCCCACCCCAAACACTTTCAGAGAGAACATATAACTGACACATAAAAGATAAAGAAAAGACAGAAGAAGAAAACGCAGGTTTTTAGATACACAGTATGTCAGGTCATTCAGTAGTAAATGTTACTTTGTATTGTAAGGAGTTAAAATACATATTTCTGCACAGTGTTGACAGGATGAAATGGAACTTAAAATCCTCAGGGTTGAGACAAATTTGTTGTCTCGTTGGCATTTCTGTTTCAGGGGGTATTACATTGCATTTATCAAAGTCAGAAGTCAAAAACTCTTGACTTAACATTTCTGGAACACAGCACATCTGCTGAGTGAGGAACAAAGCCACCTGCTTTACACCCCTTGTGGGATCTGGGGAACTGGCACTCTTTGATGTTTCAGAGCGCAGTTTAGCAAAACATTAGTATTCACCGGTAATGCATGACAGCCAAATGCTATTTTTTTTCTACTATATGAATTTGAGCAGTGTGAGATGTCAGTTTCTATTTGACAGCTCATTTGTCAGTCCTTTAGGCTTCTGTTAGGCATCATCCTTTCAGTGCACAAACATGCAAACCCTCCACCTGTCCTCTCAGGTGGAAACATCCCTGGACCTTTGCCCAAAGTCAGCCACGGCCAGACCTCCTGCACACATACATACACAAACAAACACACATGCACATGCACACAGTAGCTAGGAGGAAGCAATGACCACTGAGGCTGATTTTATTTTGTTTATTCTTTTATATGAGCAGACACTGGGTTTGGCCACTGAGGCTGCAGCTAATCATTTTAACCTTTCAGTTGGCTGGAAACTTAATTGTAGATGTTAAACCAGCTGTTGCAGTTGTACTGGTGTTCTGGTTGATTTTTTGTGTTTTTGAATGCTTGCAATTTAGTAACTATATTTTTTCTCTGTTGAGTGCAGCCATATTAATTCAGTCTCATCATAAACCAGAGTGTGACAAAGAACTTACAGAGATATATTTGCCTTTTTCTCCAAGAAAAAAAAGAAAAGGATTGAGTATAATCAAACACTATAATAATAGCAACAATAATGATAAAATCATTATCACCAGTTTTTTTATTTTCTTTCTTTTAAATCTTTATAGAACAGTGGGAATGTCAATTCCTTCCTTCTATAAAAACTGTTAAAGTGTTTTTGGCCCTGTCTTCTTTCCTGCATTTTTGAGAGCAGACGTGTTTTTAAGAGATACCGAGTGCCTCAGGGGGAGCAGTTGGAGAGGTAAACGTGTATTTTTTATGCTCAGCAAAGTGGACTGTTTTTTGTGGCCTTGACAAAGATTGCTTTAGAGAAACTAAAGGAGCCTCTCACACTTACACTCTAACTCCGCAGCCATTTAATGGAGGCTTTGGGTACTTAGTGTTAGCTTGGAAATTATATGTACATCTCAAGATGTCAAAGCACACACAAAAAGAAAAAAACTTTTTGTTGACATGATTTTTAAAAAATGCTTCAAGACTTTCTAAAAATATCAATTTTACTCATCACCAATCTTCATTCAAGTTTTACCAGTAAATCTTATCAGCGGTTGAAACCAAAGAAAGATAATGTGGGATGAACAAAGATGGGGTGAGCAAGTGTCAACCTGAAGAACTGAATGCTGAGGCTTGGGAGACCAGTCTATCAAGATAAACATGTCATGCTAGCAGTCCTTGTTTTTGAGTAGCAGCCCTGCAAAATCCTCAACCCTCATACTTTCTTTCAGTGGTCACTAGGAAACTGAACATGGCTGAACAAAGATCAGTGGCCAGTAGCTTTCAGCATCTGAGGCACAAGCTGGACCCACATTTACATTGCCTCAAAACACCAGGGGATCTGGATATCAACAGACTGGAAAACTAACCCATACCCATACCACTAACCCTAATTCAAGACTTAATGAAATGCATTAGCATAACTACCACAACTCCAAATGGATGATGTGTAAATTTACAAGCACCTTAGTTAGTTTTGTGCCCTCAATTCTCTGTCTAGTTACGCTATACCCACACTGTCACATATTATTGCCTGGCCTTTGATCAATTCATAACCCCAACACACATGTCCTAACCAGAGATTCCAGTTGAAAACAGAATGCATCCAACCACAGGAGACCTTCCAAAGGCTAATAGAGACACTTTGGCTTTCCTCATGCTTCATTTACAGAGGACCTGTTATATTGTACTGACTGCCCTGTTAAACACAACCCCTGGCACAACAATGACTTGTCTGATTATGGCAGCTGTTAGTGTAAAAGCTTGAAATGAGTTGGAAATGTCAGGGGAATACAGGGGTTGGACGCCTACAATATAATGCAGTCTGATACAACAGCTCCTCAACAAATACTGTTGTTGTGAAAAGTTTTATATACATTTTAAGATTGTGAGAGAGGTGTTGATTTAACCAAGTTAATATCAAAGCAGTATCCTGCGGTACTAAAATGTTATAAAAGCCCCCCTGTCTATCTTCAGTGATTAAATGTTGTACTTCAAGGAACACACAGAGCCTCCTTTGTAATTTCTGCTCATTTTCATAGGGTCATCAGGAAGCCACTGTGTCAAATGGGCCAGACTTATTCATCATTTGTTTGCCTGCTATAGTTTCATGTGGGATGTCTAAGACTTCTCTGATTTTCCTTGAGAGACACAAACAATTAATCTTTGAATTATCAATGAGTGAAGACATTTCATCCACAGCTGTGCAGAAAGGCCTCAGTGTCAGTGCAGTACCAGGTCTTTCACTTGTATTGGTAGCAGCAGTGTCATGGCTGCTGTGTTTGCTGGGTGATGACCAGTCCTCTCAATCTTACCTATGAGAGTGCAGTGTGCAGATAAACTCAGTTTGTAATGCAGAGGCAGTAGTTGATCAGTTGTGTTGTGTTTTACAGATTCTTCTTTATTTTATTTTGTTTTTGAGTTTTGTTGAAGTGCAACACCTCCGAAGCATTTTACTGAGCCGATTGTGTCCGTTTGACATGTTGTCCTTCCCTGAGAAGTACTGGCAGTGTTTCCTGTGCAGACGCTTAGCAACTAACACCTAACACATTATGTCAAGATAATAGCAGCAAAAAAATGGGGATTTTGTGGCCCTCTCTGGGTTCAGACATTTCTTTAACATTCTGAACTTCATGACATTTTTTTCACTTACCATCACGTGCAACAATGTTTATTTATGCAGACTGGGAATATCAGCAAAGTATGTCACTTATAATCATAACTTAACCATAGCAGTGGCATTCTTCCCTCTTAGTCGGTGACATTGGCATGCACCAGTGCATTTGAAAGTGTTTTATTAATTAATAATGGCACCTCTAAATGTTGTCAGGTTATAGCACTGAATGGAAGATACAAGGAAACAAGAAGATACAGGAAATTGATGAAAAAAACCCTCTGAAAAACCCAAAAGACAAGAAAAGTTGACACGGACTAGAGAGGCAGAGATGCTTTCAAAAATCCATGTTGACTGAAAGAGGTGGGTACACACATTTTCTGGCAGCTGACATGTCATCTGACTCACCAAGCTAAAATGCCCTTCATGAGTTAGGATGAAAGGATTTGAATCCAGTTTCTGTCACATGTCACTTTTCCTGTCACTCTGTCCTGTGCATTTACTTCTTTTATTACCCACATGCTTGCTCTTGAGCTTCCACTGCTGACCTTCTCAGAGACGAACACTGACCGTGTTTCCCACTTAGTTTCACTAAGATGCCTAGGAGGCAGAAAAAAACCCCTGAACAAGCTTTCAACAACATGTTGTTATTAAGTGTTCAGCAAATACTATTTGAATTTGGATCTACAAACTCTACCCCCACTGTGAGCGCTTTTCTGCATAAATAAATTGTAAGTTTCACTGTTATGAGAGTGGAACGCCTATTTGATCTAATGAATATTAGGATTGCCTTTCATGTGAGGAGCATCAAGGTTTTAGCCCAGTTGATGAACATCCCACCAAGAGGATAAAACCACAGTAATGAGGGGCCCCAGGCAGTTTTTTGAAGCAGTAAGGCACCTGAATGTATCTGAAAAGCACCAACAGCAACATATGAAATCTGAAATAAACTCATCGTGAATAAAAATGTACATTAACTTGTTTTTCCCTTCATTTGAGAGTAGTTTGTGAAGAGATCTGATCAAAAACTTTTATGCCCCACAATTGAGATCACTCCCTAATAGACAAACTCAATGCAATAATTGGAACAAAACTGCTGAAGTGATCCTGAGGGGTCGAAGGCTTAATAAGTAAATGTTAATTTGCTGTATCCATAAATTGGATCAGTTCCCTCAGTGATTGCGAACGCACAATTTAAGTATCTGCTGTTGCTGCTTATTCTCAAGGCCCCCTGCTAAGTCTAAATTTTAAAAGGCAACATTACTTGATTGCAATGTAAATCTCAACCCCGCCTGAGATTGATAGATAGTATTCTTAAGACTAATAATGAAGATGCTAAAAGGTTTTAATCAGAGTGTCACACAAATAATCACCTCAGTATCCATTGATTTTTATTTTCTAATCATTTCCATTCTCATGCTCAACTAACAGTCTCTCGCCAAGGATGTCCTTGAGAAACAGAGCATGTTTGTCTTTAAACTCTTCTTTTAAAATCATACTACAGCCAACCAAATAGTGTCTACAGTAATTTTACAGTTCGGTAAAGTTAATAAAAAGACAATATAAACCTCTGGCATGACAGCACTTTTCAAGGTGAATCAACATGCGTGATTAGCCTCTCTCTAATTTTGCTGACACCCAATTGTGCATAAAGGCTTGAGGACAAATATATAAAAATCTATCTTTCAAAACTATTTAATGAATGTCCCATATCTTCATTTTTGACATCTTATATACAGTAACTCAGAGGCAGTGCCAGCGGTCGTCTAGCTGCATCCTTCATCAGTGACAGTAAGTGGACAGAAGCGCGAGGAAGATTAACTAAAGAATAATTTGGTTTTTGAAGCCGCGGTTGAGGTCTTTATGTGGGAGGACAATCGAGTTGAGTATAATCACCTCGGAGGGGATCGTCACGTTACAACCTGAGGAGACAAAGCACGGCTGTATTTAGTCTGTGCAGTGTAGTGCCAAGACATCACACATTGTAAATCTCACTCCTAACGTAAAGGACGTTTACATTTTTTATATTATTTTTAATTTCTAGTCTACTTGGAAAAAAAAATAACAGCAATTTCCACCATGGATGAACAGGCAAAGATGAACAAGAAACTCACAGACAATATATCACAAAGACTCTCAACCACTGAGGGCACTGTTTTGACAGGTGATATCTGGGAAATGTTAATGCAAAAACTTAAAAGCAATGAGCACTAAAGATGGACAAAAATGTCAGATGGACAATGCAAATTTTCACTAATGCTTCTTGTACCATACTGGCCACTTGTTGCTAGAAAATTGAAAGGACAAATGCATGCAAAAATGTTAAATTACTACCCAAATACATGCTGTAGATGACTGCTGGGACTAATCCCAGAAAAATGTCAAAATCTGGAAGACGCAAGCATTTCCCTCATTCACCCATTAACAAAAACACTTATTTTGCTACTGAATATAATGAATATCAAACAATTCTTATGAGGAATGCAAGTTTCACTTACCGAGAATAGTAATCGAGGGTGTGAGTTTTCCATCTCTGAAGAGGGTCTCACTGTCAATCTTTGCATAGGGATCATTGGGGTTCGGGTCACTTGGGGTTCCTTCTACTCTTGCCCACTTTCCAATGGTGCTATCCCATCCCACAATGCTGTTCAAAACACAGCAGTGATCCTTCAGGAAAAACAATGAGACAAAAAGCACTTTGAGATAAAGTTTTTAAATATTCAAGAATTCATCTGCATATAATCCTTTGAAGCATCAAAGGGTTTCAGGTCTCCACATATACTGTATAAGACTCTGTGAAATAATTATGGGCATGGTCAAATCAGAGTACTTATAATGCCAGAATAACAACAGGGGATGTTTATTTGGAGGTAGACCTCAGCTGATAAATTGTCCTTGTAGGCAATATGCAGTGAAAGCCAATAAGTCACCTGCAGTCTAAATTCATTTTAGAGGCTCCCAGTCATCACTGGAGACACGAGATGAAATTATGACAGCCTCCAAATCGTTAAAAATGACATCTTTGTGAGAAGCATTGGCAACAATATTTCTGGTGTGACAGAAGAGCTTAAAGATAAATTTCAGAGAAGTCACTGCTGAAGTGTGGATAATGTTAGTAATAAAATGTAAAGATGTCACTGACGGTGAATGAGCAGATAAATTTGCCTTCAACGCGATTAGTTTGAGCTCCAGTTTAATTCCACACTCGATGTTCTGCACTGTGAGAGAAGGTAAAAGTTTCAGAGGTTGCTCATGTTTAATTATGGCCAAAACCATGTTCACCTGTTAATGTGGCAAACAAATGAAAATTACACTGTCACTTTATACACATTTTGGATGCAAGAGCAAAGTGCAACTCGCTCCCACTGCGGTGCGTGGCAGGCCCCAAAATACCAGGCAAGAACAGATGATTCAAAAGCCCTCATGTGGTGGAAGAAAATGCCCCTTTGGCAGAGCAGAATGGCGATTTGTGTGGAACAAGCTGTGGCTGGTCATGTTTTGCAAGATGGAAAACTTTCCTCTTGTACATCTTGTAAACCAGTGTTTATTTACAGAGGCTCACCTGTAGATTTGCACCATGGAGGATGACGGATTCTCGAACTCTGACCCCAGCACCAATAGTCACTCCAGTGCCAATGGAAACGTTGGGACCCAACTGCACAGAGAAAAGAGAAATTACCTTAATGTTTTCATCTATGCATTTATAGAGTTCAGTGCAAAACAATATGGAAGAGCTATTACCGTGGCAGTGGGGTCAATATTGGCTGTAGGATGAATATAGACATTACCTGAGGAAACAAAAAGTATAAAAAAAAAAAACTTTTAATTTTTAATACATATGGAAGTGTTAGGAAGGAACAAAGCTACAGAAGGTTTATGAACCTTACCACTTATTTTGGGGCCTCCCTCCTTATTTACGGCCAGTCTTTCAGGATGAGTTTTGTGATACTGGTTGAGGTACAATCGACTGGCATATATTGCAGAGCTGAGAGAAAGATTACAAAAAATAACAAAAGAAATTCACATTTTATTGGTATGATTGTGGGGTTAAAAGCACAAAACATGTTTCTGTATTATGGATAAGGCTGCTGTCGCTGTCTCTCTTAGGTTTGCTGTGTCAATGGAATTTACTGTCTATGTGTAAATCATCTTTAAATACCATATTAACTAAGTTTGAAGCTTACATTAATGCTTGACCAGCGTCTCTCCTCTCCTCTGACATTTGGTATGCTATGGCATTGTATGCATTAGAATGCTAACTTTATGTGCTGTTCAACCAAAGTATTTATGACACATTCACTCACCCTGCAGATTTAATCTGGCTCCAGAAGCTTAGGGTTTTATACACATACAGTTTGCCCTGTCCTGCAAGGGCAGTGAAAATGTCCTGCTCCAGCCTGATGGCTTCTGCTCTGTGCCAGCCGTTGGTTGGCTCCTCTCTGCAAGAGACAGATGATCAGTTTATGGGACTGAGTTACAAACAAGGGCCAGGAGCCTTATTCAAATAAAACCTTGGACTAAAAGTTAAAGGTTAGAATGAAATCCTAGTCAAAGCTGAGAATTGTACATAAAAATATACTATAATGTAAGGATTGCTTTGATTTAGTTCCATTTTTAAGGTGACATATATATATATTGACACTAAATCAGCCAATATCAGGTATGGTGGCAATCAAGTGAAACAGTATTTTTTAAAATAACCCCCCTGGTTTCCCATAACCCTTAGCCTTAAGTGGATGTACTGTATAATCACTAAATACTAAGTGAATGATGAAATAGCCAAGGACCCTCCCTTCTCAACAATGAAAACAGGATCTGCAGGCCAAACATACTCATTAAGAAGCTGCATTTTAATGACCAACTTTAACACTCTGTCTGCCCATGTAATTCAAATGAGTAAACTATTTAACTATAAAAGAGTGTGTTCTATTATCATTTTCTTCTACTAGAAATTGTACTTCCCTTAAAAAAAAGGAATTAAAGGAATTAGAAATTAAGAAAAGGTTCCCATGGCTTTCTCTTCACCCCTCTTGTATTTTAATACTTTTAGAGAGTCAAATATTTAGTTGAGTGAAGAAGCCAACCCAGTAGCTCCGTTACCTCCGAAGTCTCTTGAAGCCAAAGAAAAACATGAAATTTATTGCCCTACAATCCAAGCTGCAGAGCGAAATCAGAGCACTGAGTTAAAATGCATCACTGATACCAACTTTGATGGTGTCAGCGCTGGGTTGAAACCAAAGCTGATTACCTAGTAGTGAACCAAAACTCCAGTGAAAGAATCTATGTGTTCCATATTAATCAGGGTTTCTGGCATAGTGTATTGTGAGAGCCCCAAGATGAAACAGAGTGTTAAATATTGATGAAAAGAATATTTTAAAGGATTGCACCCATAATCGAAGTTTTACCAAAAAGGCTGAGATGTGGTTTGAGGCAACTTAGTCCCTCAGAGATTCTGCAGTATAACACTTCTCATTTCTATCAAGTATCTCTGATGTGTTCAACAATTTTGCTGATTCAGTGCCCGGCTTGATTTAAGTGCTATTGATGTTAGTAGGTGAATTATGCAAAGCGTGGTTTGACCTTTTGCAATATATTTCAAGTGTCCTTGGGGTGTCAAATATTAGGTATACTACACCACTGAATGTGAAACATGAGAAGTGAAAACAAACAAACCTATTACCAACTATATGGTCCCCATGTGTTATTTTAGCTTGTGTGAGTGATCAAGATCCAGTCTGTCCAAATGAACATTCAGACTGATCAGACAGGAAGCTTTTTCTAATACTCAGAAGGAAAGCTCAGCTGGGAGTGTAGCAGCTAACAAATAGTGCAAGAATTCATGAGATGCAAGACCAATACAAAATTCTCACTGGCAACTGTGAAACACAAAGTTTCACAAAGTTATTTAGTCTTTGTTATCTAACTTACAGAAACAATAGAGACAACATAAAAGACAAGACAATCAGTAAATGTCCTGGTTGGGCCTCACAAGACGAACAGAATGCAGAATGCAGTGTTAGACAATCGAGACAGCAAACTACAATAGGGTCGATTTTTTTTTAGGACAAAGATGAAACCAGATATTAAAATTGAGGTCTTTTTAATCTACAGATATGGATGTCTAAAGTGAAATTTGTCTGTACTTTGGGACTTCAAGCAAAAGTCCAACATTTTAGGAAATTTGCTTTCTGGCATAGAGTTAGATAAGAAGATCACTACTGATCTCATGTCTGTCATTTAAATATAAAGCTAGTGCCAGCAGCTGGTTACAAAAAAAGTGGAAACAGAGGGGAAAGTTACCCTGGCTTTGTCCAACGCTAACAAAATCTGCCTCCCAGCATCTCTACAGCTCACCAGTTAACCTGTTGTGTCTCATTGTGCTTTGAGTTGGTGTATGTGCCGGACTGTTTCTTAGCTCTCAGCAATTGCAAGGCAACTAAGAAAAAGCACATAATCCACTGTAAAACAGCAAATTGTCATTTTTCCACTTACCAAACAGACATGAGAGTGGTATCAGTCTTCTCATATAACTCTCAGCAAGAAAGCAAAAACGTGTATTTTCCTAACAAGTCAAACCATTAATCTCTGACAGGCAAAGACATTCCCCAGCAGTTCCCCAACAGAGCCCATTTAAAAGGGCAAAATTGGTCAAAAGACACAACTATAATATTTGCTAAAAGACAGAACTATAAATAAATAACAACAAATGAATAAATAAATAAAAATATCTAGCTGCTACTGAAATAGAAGGTGCATAATTTATCAAAAAAGTGCACAAAAAAGGGCACAGGCAACAAAACACAAAGCATCCTATGCAATATCAGCCTTATCATGGTTCGTCTTTCTACAGCTCACACCATACAGTATGTGCTCTATGACCACACGTGCAGCCTAAATGTACCAACTTACCCATCATATGGATATCTGATGAGTGTAAGAGGAAACAGAAATCATGGCAGAGGGGAGAAGGAAAGGAAAAAAACAGACAAATGAAGAGAACCAAAGCAATGGAGTAAATGGTATTTACATGCATTCCCACACACAGACCCCCTGAGAGGGAGTGCTTCAACTCACAACAACATATCCTGCTGATTCTTCTGAAAGACTGTGCCGATATGCTGGAAGATGTCCGGGTTAAAGAGGTATATGCCACAGTTGATGATGTCACTCACAAATGTGCTCGGCTTTTCCACATAATGCAGGACCTGCACAAAAAAGAGGAGTAGTTACGATTCAAAGGTTACACAGTAATAACTAACTATTTAGGGAAATAAGATAGAAATGGTTAAATACCTCATTTGTTTCCTCGTTTTCAACAATACAGCCATAATTCAGAGACTGTGTTCTGTTTGCCTGATAAGAGAAGAATGGTGGAAAGGGTTAGCACTTATCAAATTCTATGTTTTGACATAAAAGAACCAAGATTTGTTACAATATTTCAATATAGTCCAGATGCTAAAGCTGAACAAAATAAATACTTTTTAGAGTTTAACTTTCACTACATTTTACAAGTTCTTGTACAGACATTACTAACTGCCAATAATAAAATCTCACCGTTGTCCCAAGGATAACAAAGCTGTTTGGTTCTCCGTGTTCTTTCTGGAAGCTGAGCATCTCTGTGAGAGGAAACGCTGAAGAGACATCTGCATTCAGAACAAAGAAAGCCTCTGGACTGCCAGACACAATCTGATCTCTGAAGTGATAGATGCCCCCTCCAGTTCCCAGGGCTGCATACTCCTGCAAATACCTGCGGTGAACAATCAGGAACAACAGCATACCTACAGTCATTGAGCAATCACTGAGTGGTCAACCTGACACCTTAGCAGTATGTTGTTATAACCCCCACAGTCCACCAAATATACAGGAAGTAATAGATGTCATTGTGTAAGGGACAGTGTGAACTAGAGTTATATAATTAATCAAAAATATAATCCAAATCGCAATAAGTGCAATATCCAAATCGCAGGAGCAGCAATCTTTTTGATAAAGGTAAAAGGTGTCACAACAATGTTGTGCATTCTTAGCACCATAAGTGTTGTGGTGCTACAGAGAAGCCTCAGCCTACAAATCATATTCTGATACAAGACCCAACAAAAATCACATCATCGTCATTTTTATATTTTTCTGTAAAAATGAAATGCAAATAACCACTCCAACTGAAACATCAGCATCTGCCAAAATATCCACAAAATGATTTTTTTCCTGCATATCAAACAGCCCTCGCATGAACATAACTCTGTTTATCTGTACTTTAGTGAGATAGTGTTTTTCAGCTCTGTTTTTTTACCTGATGGAAATTTTGAACTCCTGCTGTGCATTAACCAGGAATCTGGTTAGTTCTTCATTTGGCTGGTAAAAGCCGATGAGCAAAATCTCCTTCATGTTTGGTACCTGTAACACAAAAAGATGTTAATTATTGGACTGATTTCATAAAAGGCTATTCTCTGCATTACAGAACAATTGTTTACACTAACCAGTACAGACTGCATTATAGTGTACAATAATTGGTGATTCTCACCTTGGCACATGCTTCAATGTGGTGCTGCAGCATGGGCACACCAGCGACCGGAAACAATGGTTTGGGAACTTCAAATGACAGCGGCCTGAATCTTGTGCCTGCAAAGCAATGTAGTTCATTACTTACAAATTAGATGACAGTTCAGATAACTTTTTCTCATGTTTCTAGTGTGCAACAAAACCGAACAAAACTTTTAACTATATTATATGTGACATACTCTACTTTTGTATATGAGAAATCCTGTCAGAAACTTGGCATTTTAAATAGCCAACTTTACCGACAAGAAAGTGTTCAACAAAGCAATAGGAATCAGGTAGTAAATTATAGAGCTGCTAAGATTAGTCGATTGATTGATCAGTCAACAGAAAAATTATTTTGATAATCAATTGATCATTACAGTAGTTTTTTAATATAAAATTAGCAAAACATTTTGTTTTCATCCTCTTTAATATAAAATGTTCTGCTTTTCACGGTTTTCTTCTGTTTCTGAAGATGTCATCGTGGGCTCTGAGAAACCAGAATGGATATTTTTCACTATTTTATGACATTGATTAATGAATCAATCCAGAAAAAATGGACAGATTTAATAAATAGGGAAAATAATTAAGTGTGTCCACAGTAAATTACATACAGAAGAGCTCAGATATGGGGTACTTCACCTCTATTCAGGCTCAGTTTGGTTATGAAAAATTAAAGGCATCTGATACTTTAATATGAACTTTCACAAATGAGTGCATGCTGAACTATAGAGTGTATATATTGTAACTCACATATTCGTTTACTTAGTGCAGTAGCAAACAATTAAAAATGCTGAAACGTATTCTTTAAATACTTAATTCTTAAATAGGATTACATTGACTGATACAGGGGTAAGTTTGATAGTTAAATGAATAAGCCACTATAGGATATAGTTACTCCAACAATGTGCATATATACAAGTCGTCAGTTAGTTGCTGTAATAAAACATTATTAGACTGTAAAGCAGTGAATGTTGTGTGTTGTTTGTATGGTGGTATCTCATTATGCCACGTCAGTGATATAAACAAGCTCAGCGTGTCTTAAAAGGTCTTGTTAGCATTAGTAGCCTGGGTTCCATTAACCACACACAGACTGACTGTGAGAACGCGACAATAATGAGACTTTTCTCTCACCTTTCTGAGGGCCTCCAATTAAAATGACCGCCTTCAACATCTTGACTAAGAAGTGGTGATTTGTGACAGAACTGTCTGAAAACAACCTGCAGCTGTTTCGTGAGTATTTCCGCTTCCACTTCCTACTTGTGACGTCGACAATATCACCTTGAAAACATGGAGCGGAGTGACGTTCCAGAAACGGAGTGGAGACTAGAAAGACCGGGGGGTAGTATTCAGAAAGGATCGTATCTTGCCAGGAGTGCACCTAAATGCTGTCACACGTTTCCTCTAAAGACTGACTTGTAAGGCTGCTGGATGTAACTTTAGTTAACGAACAGAGTTGACCCCAGTTGCTATGGATGACATCATGTGAACCTTCAGGTTTTGTCTGACTGATTGACAAGTGTCATAGATAGATAGATAGATAGATAGATAGATAGATAGATAGATAGATAGATAGAATAAGATCAATAATATAAAAAAGGCAATAGCTTGTGAAATGTCATGAAAATGCTGAAAAGTGGACAATGTGTGATGTATCATTAAAATATTGCTATTCAATTAAAAGATAACGCATTTAAAAGCATCAATGCATTAAAAATGTATTAATATTGCTTTTTCAAATTTAAGACCTCAACAAAAACATAAAACAATCTCTTGAGTGACTGAAACTGTCACTTGTAGTTATGAGTTATCTTGTCAGGTGATAGATTGTCATAACCCCCTCCGCAATTATTCATTATGTAACTTTATTTACAAAAAATGCTTCTGTAATACAGCTTTTTAACAGCAGGCATTTTGACTGACCTAAACCAAAGCACACCAATTAATGGAAGAGGAGGAATAGTAATACCAACTGACCTAGAATACATACAACTTGTACTTGCATCCCACATCGTTTTGTGCGTGAAGTTTTGTTTGTTTTTTAAATTTATTTCAGTTATAGATTGTGTTTGTGTTAGTCAAGGCAGCAGCTTCTGGCTGTGATTTGTTTTTAATAATGTTTTGTTTGTGTTGCAAGTTTCAGGAGAAAGCCTGACTGCATTCACAGATTTACACTTTTCCAGGGAATTATAATGTTGAAATCACATAGTATTATCTTTCTTTTTCCTTTATCTCATATTAAGTCCAATAAACTACTGATTCTACTTTCAGAGTGCACCTCTGATTTATACAGAACACTTGGAATATGGCATCTGAGGTGGACCGAGGACACAACACCTTGTAATTCTACAGCTTGTTGCTCTGTTGTATTAAACTGCTTTATCGACAGCAAGTGCAGCTCACTTTTTTCTGACATAAAGTATCCTTTGAACGTGCTTTAAGTAGGTTATGCTTTTTGAGTTGAAGGAAGTTATAGGAGTGGGAAAAATAACTCAGCTGTCAGTTTTTAACATTCATAAAGACAACAAGTAACATATACACATCTCTAATAGAGAAGTTTACTTTCATATTTCCTCATTAAAACATAACCTGAAGTAAAACAGTCTCCCGTGTGGTGGTGTTCGTAACTCAAACATATGCAAATAAGGTGCAAATCTGCATCAAACAAACAGAATAACATTTTAGTCAACAATCACCAGGGGACAAGGTGCTTTGGTACAAGCTCCTTTGCAGGAGTGATGGAGGAATCTGAAGCACTTTCATATCTCCTCAAAAGTTTCAAGGTTTATTTCTTTGCATTCTGGCCCATCTCGACCTAAACAGAGGCTGCATTACACTTCCTTCATAAAAACACGTACAAAAAAACAACAACAAAACACATTGTTACAATGAAAATGATTTTCCTCCTCAGTATTGTCACAGTATAATAAACGCTTCAATATATTAAAAAATATTTATCATTTTGACTTTCAGATTCATTATAAAAACATTCCTTCAATTGAGTGTCACAGTCAATGTCAAATTGTACTCTCATATTAGAAACAAAATGAAAAGTTGTCCAATTCCATCAACAACCTAAATATTACACATTTTAAACATCAATTAAAACTTATTGCAAAGCAGTGTATGTCTACAGATAGCTTGATTCAGTTTAATTGGCAGACATGAGTAATTAATTTAAAATTAGCTAAAAAACGAATCTTTTTAATAGCGATTTAGTCATATTTCATATATTACAATGCAGTGTCTGTTAAATCTTTCACACATGCTGCTGTTCATGTAGTGACATGTAGTAAAAAATACAGTTCTAAATGCAAAACAATTACTTGAGCAAAAAACATTTTCTGAGAGGCACAAAAAATGTCTCTACTACAAAATGTGTTTCATCTTTGGCCCACAAGCAGATAAATCCTTACCGTTTTTATTTTAAAGTAAAATTCCTACAGGAAAAAACAGAGTTAGTAGCCAAACATCGTGCACCGTAAAGAACTAACGCTAGTAACATCTTTTTTAAAGTGAAAACACACTCTTGGATTCAGCAAACATATTCACATAAAAGTCTGTACCAACAGCAAAAAGCATTTGTGCGATTAGTTAAATTAAGGGTACCATTATTGTTATAACAGTTGTAGTAACAATTCAAAATCAGTCAATCAAAATACTCAAGTCCAAGTCACATATTCCATGGAGAAAATAATTACTCTTCAGCAGCATGTAAATGTTAAACCAGCGAACCAAATACAGTCATTTTCATGAAAGGTTTTAAAGACAATTGATTGCTCATCCTAAAAATTAAACAAACTGTGGAGTCAATAATACAGTACCTAACATGCTGATTAACCCATGTAATGTGCAGACCTGTTCTCACCCTGTGTTTCACACACCAGAATGAGAAATCTGATTATACCAGGAAGGTACTCATGCAAATCTACATTGTTGTTATGACTCTGTGTTAAAGAGGCAATAAATGAGCACTACTCTGTCTATAAACACAAAATTACCACAACATACAGCATGTGGAGAGGTAATACGATTATTAGTACTTGGATTATGTAATAATGAAGTTGTGACTTTGTTCCTAGTGGTCATTAACACAGGTTGATAAAGGTCAAAAATGATTTAATGCCCCTTTAAATGTACAAAACCGGTCAGGCTTTTATATAGTACCTCAGAGCTCAGTAACAGATTGACGCTTTCGTACCACTATCCTTTACAGGTGAGCTCACTGCTCTGTTCCCTGCTGTTTATCAGACTTTTCGCAAGTACTATCTCCTGTTGTAGAGGTCTTTGCGTTTCCGCAGCTCCTCCAGCACGCGAGCCCTGAATTGAGTCCAGTCTTCATCCTGAAACTGCTGGAGGCCTAGAGCCAGATGGAGCTCAGCAGAGTGGCTGCGCAGGAAAGGGTTGTACTGCTTCTCTTCTCCAATAGTGGAGGGACTCTGAAAATTAAGTGCATGTCAAAATGCAGCCCTTTTTAGAATCTCTTTAGTAGCCACAATGAGTCATATGCCATTCATTAATTTGCATAACAGTATTATGGGTAACAAGGGATTCCTGCCAACTTAACCCAGCACAGCATTGCCTTTCTTCATCTCTGTCCCAGTTCAACTGCTGCAACACATTTCCTGATCAACAATATATCACCTCTTACCTTTCCATGTCATGCAATTAGCAGGGCATAATCTGCTAATCCAGATGATACCTGGATCACAGAAGTTAAAGGTGACTAAAACAATGAGTTCATGTGTTAATGAGCTTTTCTGCTGTTACATTGTTTAATGTAAAGCTCTCTGAGCAAACCCTCCTTCCCTACCACATTGCAAATTCAAATATGTAGGTAATGAATACCCAGCAAAAGTAGAACTTTAAAAGACCTACCCAAGACTGAGCTACTAAAGCAAGCCATATAAACCATATTAGTCATTTGAATTCATCAAATTTTATAGTAATAATCAGGCCTTAGTGACTGTGACGTGTGGCTTAGCAGACACACATCACAGTAGTAAAAGCACAGGTATAAATGATAACATTGTTAATGGCTAAATTCCATTTAGCTGCTTCAGTTTCCTGGTGTTGTTCATGCTGGCTCGCTGTCATGGCGTACTGGGACACTAGGACAAAGTCGTTGTTAATGTTATAAGTAACACCTGTGTTTTCCTACAATGACAAGTCAAAATGTCTGTCTGACAAGACAGATTTTCTTTCATTATCCAGTGACATTCATATAACATCAGCTAGTAATATCTGGCATGATCTGTGTTTGTCTATGGATTATATATATGTTTGTTTATGCATTTAAAGCCCATATTTTAGGATTTTAAAATCATACCTAGTATGGTAGTACAAAAAGACAGGTATTGTTTGTATGCATGGTTTTTTTCCTTTACCATAAAAAACCAAAAAGATCAACATTTGTCAAAACTATTTCTAAAGAGTAAAACTTGCCACATTTCATGTTGCAATCATCCACATGATGCAGAGGAAACAAGATAGTCAATCATTTAATAAGTTGTGGGTTTGGAAGTTGGCAAAATTCAGTGAGGTGCAAACTTGTGAAACTGCCATGCTGTATTGATGGTAGATAAAAACCCCATCTAAATTCTGGATAGGTGCTTCACTCAACAGTATACCTTTGCTCTGCTGCAGACGCTATCATAGAAGAGACTCAAATGTGAGAGCCTGAAAGAGGAGGAAGTGAGAAAAGAGCAAGCTCTCTGGGCACTGACAACATGAACACTGTACACAGGTGATAAGCCCTCCTTCCCAGGTGCTAGACAACATGAATCCTTTCTGGGACGATGTGCTTGAGAAGCATAACAATGGCAATACATCATTCTCACCGTGCACATCTTCTGGCCTCGCTGCTGCAGCACCCACTGATATTTGTTTTCCCTGGCAGCATTGCGTGGCTCAACCTCAGCAGCAAACAGCAGGTTGTCTTCTGCATACTCATGACCTGAGGGATAACCACACAGAAATGAAAAAAACTAAATAATGCCCTTGCGCATATCCACATTGAAAAGCTTCCACTCCATAGAAGTCCCTGTGTAATCCCTTTCAAGAATGTGACTGTAAATAAGTGCATTGGTGCAACAGTATCAGGGTTTTTCTTGGCTCAAAATGAGGTGGAGGTGGTACCATCTTGATCATGTGCACACACATGACGTACATGCGTACCTCACAAACTGGCTCAAGCAAACACTTCTTACAATCAACATATTTTAGGAGTTCTAGTGAATCCTGAGGAATTTCCAATAATAAGCTGTAACAATTTAGGAGATGTCACCTTGTGCATATTACATTTTACAATTTCATGACATTTTAAAGGCTAAATAAATAATATCTGAAATATACAAACTGTAATTATTCTGTCTATGTCTCAGGATGTAATTTAAAATCAGGTAGTTTAAAATGTCTTTGGGGAAGATAAATAAAGTGACTTAATTAAAATCGCGTAAGCATGAGCTTTGCGTTAATACACTCCAAAGCACTTGGCAACTCAATGCCCTCACCATGGCTGGATCCTGTCCATCACTGGTCCCTTCCACTTCTTGTGGTTGTACGTTACTTTCAGGCCCAACAAATTTACAGCACCTCGTCAGTAACATGAACCACTACTTTTTAACTGCCAGTAATAACCAGGTGACGTCTGCACTGTTTAAACTGCCCTTGTGATTCTCTTCCTTGCGAACTCCCCTTAAAAGACTCGCTGATTGGCATGCAATGTTAATTTAGGAAACCTTTTTAAGAAATGGGACGCGCTTGGATGCAAAAGTAACAATATTCACCAGTTTGAACAACAACCAAATATCAGGCCAGCGCTGCCTGACACATTCCTGCTGTAGGGAATAAACAGACGCTCTTTGGAGGAAATTCCTTGAGGAAAATTGCAGCTCTGTTCTTCTACAGCAGTTTTGGCAGCCGCTTTCCCAGTGCACTGCATCAGCGTAATGCCATAACTGCATTTCAGAGTGAAATGCTTGTTAGAAAATAACCTTAGAGTTTGTTGAAAGCTGAAAGCGGCAATGAGGTTTGATGGAGACACCTCATACTTTTTTACACAGGAAAACCATAAGAATGTCTCTCAAAATACAAAAATCAAACCACTGCACATTCAAACCACCAACACATCATACAAACACTTACACTGAGTCTCTGACAAGTGAGAACATTTTCCTACCAGGCCACAATAGAGTATCATCACTTAAGGAGCTGACTGTGTCCAGAGATGACAGCATTGTTGTTGCACTGCCTTCAAACATTCTCCCTGAAAACAAAAAGAACAGGTTTTATTGTCATTTGATTTCCAGTTCAAAACAGGGCATCTGTAAATCTTAAACGGTGTGTCTGCATTTAGCAGGCCAAACTTCATCTTTTTAGGATCTTTTCATTGCTACTTGGGATTGAATTTAAAACTTAAAATAAAGTTTTGGGTTTTAAATGGTCTAGTTTCTGAGAAAAGCAACCCAGAGTGCAAATGGGAAGTTAAAAAAGGGTCAGATAACAATTTCATTTTGAGAAGGACATAAGCTGTTTAGTAAAGCTGGTATATACTACTGCTATTCTGCAGTGCACCAAAGAGCACAAAAGATGTTTGCTTTGCATACTGAACAAAATAAGCTTCAATTACTGTATCTAAGATTTTTAATTTTGATAAATTTGTACTTTTTATGATTTTTTGGGGAGCTGTCGATCCAATGTTAATTATTTTTAATGTGATTATATTCCTTATAGCCACTAATGGACCAGGCAGTAAAAATAATAACCATATTACAGGGACATTAAAAAGAATGAACTTGCACATAGTAGCAGTGTCCAGTAAAGATGACAGTGATGCGCATTCATTGTTTACTAGATATCTCGAACTTGAGTGCATGTGGAGGGGCCAGAGGCCTGTACTATGAAGCAAGTTCAACATACCCCGGATACTTTTAGTTATCTGGCTTGACTGAACCTAACATTGACCGTCCTGATGACCTGTACTCCGAAGCAGGTTATCAACTGGCTCAGTTAACCCTGGGTTTACTCATCCGCCTACGAGCGCGTTCATGTGAAAGAGGCAGAGTTGTTAATTATAAGCAACATCGTCTGAACCATGAATGAAATACTTAATATGATATGAGAAGAAACGCTGATACTTGACGGTAAGTTTGCTTATGACCATGTCCAAAAGTGATGCTCAACAAGGTGAAATGTAAACATTATGATCACATGACTACAATAAAAAGAAATATTTCTAAATTGAATTACTATTAAAGTCAGATTAAAGATATATATATATATATATATATATATATATTAAGTTTCATTCTCAGTATTTTCACTCTTCAGTCTGATGAACAAACTAGTGAACATGTGCTATATGAACATGAGATGCAGATAAAAGTTCAAATTTTAAAAACATTTTTTTTAAATAAACATTTACTGTGATAAACTCTCCTCTGTTTGTTAGAAGCTCTGTTTTAAAACTAGAGTGGACACATGCAATGTCTGGAACAGCAACTGATTTATATAAACATCTACTGCTCATTATTATTTATCACTTAATTGTAAAGTCTTTTGTTTTTCCAGGTATCTGATTGGTTAGTAGTTTGGCGGTTGACAGGTTTTGATCTGAGTTCAGCATCAGTTACCATGGTGATTTACCCTGGTAAGCAGACTGAAAATCCAGAGTTACACCTGTTTAGTTTCCTCCATAACATCAAATCCTGCTTTGTGGTACAGGCCTCAGGTGGTCAGTGTGTGTGTGTGTGTGTGTGTGTGTGTGTGTGTGTGTGTGTGTGTGTGTGTGTGTGTGTGTGAATAAAGTAAAAAACTAAAGCATCAAAAGTAGGGATATAAACCAGAGACATGAACTGAAAATACATTGCCTCCACAAACCAGACAAGAGCTGGTCAACAGCTGGTCCTGAGGTTTCAGCCTGAGGTAAGCAACCAGATAAATAAAATTGTACAGATAGGTCATTAACCCTTGTGTTTCCAGCAACCCAATTTTCTTGTTGACCTGAGGGGTCTGTTGCTGTGGACATCATTAAACACCATTATCCGAGGCGTCGTGTAGCGTAGTGGTCTAAGCAGGCGCCCCATGTGTAGAGGCTACAGTCCTCGCTGCAGTCGGCCCCGGTTCGAATCCCGCATCGGACGGCCTTTCGCTGCATGTCATTCCTCCTCTCCCTGTTTCCTGTCACTCTCCACTATACTGTCCATTAAAGGCATAAAAAGCCCAAAAATATACTTTAAAAAAAACACCATTATCCATTTTATGCCAGTTAATTGAATATTCCAGTTAAACCTACATGCAGATGTCTGTGCGGATGACTGCATGAGGAGAAGTTAATGCATTTACTTACACCGTCTGTATTCAGAACATGATGCTTATTTAGCTTAGCCCCAGACAGCTCATTACCACCTTAGTCATTCAATGGCCCATTAGTGAGTACAAGGACCTGCTTTATGTGTCGAATCATTCCAGGTAAAACAAACACATCACAGAGGTCAATGTTGCTTTGTATTTTCTGTGTTCCTTCTTTATTTTCCATAAACTGTGAACCAGGACACAGCTTTATACGATTACTCCTATGAATCCCATTCTCTGGGAAACTCACCACAACCTGAAAGGAAAACCAGGTCACCAGAGAAGAGGCTGGAGGGAGCGCCGATCGCTTGGCCATCCAGGAGGTAGATCATGTGGCCCACTGTGTGTCCAGGAGTGAAGAGGGCCTTAAAGTGCATACGACCAACTGTTACAGAATCCTTGTGCGTGAGAGGGCTGGAAACACAGAAAAAATACACAGCACTGATGTCAGCACAGCACCACTGTTTCGCTACACCCTACTGCCATTTTCAACTTCTTACAGAATGACTGAGAACAACAAACACACTCTTGCACACGCCATTCTGACATGGTTTCAATATCTATGTAGACTGGGTCTTCGGCTGGGGATTGGAGTCACATCCAGCCTTCATATCAACTAGATGCAGTCCACGGATGTCATCTGTCATTTATATCAAAACTGTGTACATGTGGATTCAGGTATTCAGATGAGAAGAAATGAGTACACAAAGGTATAGAGCTTTTGATGTAATGTCTTGCACAATTAAATTAAGGGAAACCAGATACCTAGTAAGAGGGGAGCGAAATTGGGAAGTAAATTGCTAAATTAATAGCTAATTGATTTATTCTGGACCAAAAACAATTAAGTAAATGAAAATATAATCTTGAAATATAAAAAAGCCTTTTAAATAATTCTGTTAAAATGTACTTGCCAAACTAAAATATGGGGCAACAACTAGTTGTGGTATATGTAATGAGATAAGTCATAATCATTTTGGAAAATACACTTTGGCCCACTGGTTGTTTACACCATTGAGCCTCATATGACCCCTATTCTTAGGCCACAACCCCCCAGGCATAATGGATCAGTTTATTCATACCATGATAAGTTACTGTGAAGTCAGCTGCTGCAAGTGTTGACAGTGAGAACAAGACAGGAAGAACTGTGCTATACTGTGCGAACAAGGACTTACTGCGTAAGGCCAGGAATGTTATCAGCTGCATTTCCATACACTCGGCATGAGCTGTGAAGCCTTTTCAACCCTTTGTTTCCCCCGCTGTGATCCCTGTTAACAGAACAAAGTGTAGATGCTTAAAAGTTCTGAAATATGAGACAATATCTGACGCATAAATGTCATTTTCAAATGTATTCAGATTAGTGTTTCCTTTAGTATAAATTTTAAATGTGTTGAAATTTGAACAGCAGCAATTCCGTGCATGAGAACGCCATGTTTACCCATATTCCCTTCACACACTATACAGTTTTTGCAAAGTGTCATACTTGGTTAGGGCTATATTTAGCCCCATCTCCTAATGTTTTATACATACAAACCAAAAAAACAAACCACACATTAAAATAACTAAAACCCATAAAACTCACCAATGCTTGTGTGTGCAGAGTATTGCTTCTAACATCACTCCCTCTTCCTTAAGGACTGCCTGAAAAGTTACAAGTGCTGTTAAAACCATCAATCACCATGTTAAATCAACACTTCATCAGCAGTTTATTCAAAAGCTAATTACGCTCTTAATACTTCAGACTGCTGACACACTATGGCGTGCACTTTCAAATATAACATTGGCTATTGACAATCAATACCTGTAGTTGTAGTAAAAGACAGATGATTGTAAGATTACAAAAAATTTAATTGCACTGAAAGTGATGCTCAGAAATCCACCGAGTCATTTCACAGTAACTGACTAAGTCAGAGAAAGGCATAACTATCACAAAGCCAATTTGAGTCTGTGGGCTTCATTAAACTGGTTTGTGTTAAAGACTCATGTCACTATAACTACAATCAAACAAACACACAAGTTTCATTTTTGATACCTGAGTCCATTTACAGTTACCATTGACAGTATTTCAGCAGTGTGGTAAACCTACAAAACGGAGGCAAGGCAACCATTTTTTTTTTTTTTTTTTAATATAAATGGCACTGTAATGAGATCTGAAAAAGATTTGACCTGTCTCAACTCAAGCCATTGCACAAGAAAATGTCAGTTGTTTTCTGCATATTAGTACCAATCTCAAAGCCCCTTACAAACAACAAAAAGCTTTTAATTGACAGACATAAAACACACAACTGACAGCAGAGGCATTCACCTGGACTGTTTGAGGGTCTGCAGGGTCTACAACAACGGCAACACTGGAGGCTGTGTCTATTACAAGATAGCTGTAGTTGTCAGACAGTACCGAGATGGGAATTACTTTTATATCTGTGGGCAGACAAAGAAATGACAAATGACAAATGGAGTACAATATTGGTAGAAGTTGTAGTATTAAAAGAAATACATTTATAATGTAAAATGTGTCCAGGTGTACTGCTCATAGTGTATCTTGGTAAAATAGCAGAACCTTTGTATTAATGTTAATGACAATTCTCGAGCCTGGACATCATATGACAGCATGTCCTATGTTCGACACACTCAACAGGGTCTGTTCTGTTTTGATGATGGTATCTCCCCACAAACAACAAAAGAAAAGACACTAAGACAGATTAAATAGTCAAATCCATGCTGTAACATACCATTAAACTCCATGGGGTGGACTGTGGAATGTCCAGCAGGGTAATGTTCCCTGGCTTTTTTCATTTGCCTCTTGTAGTACATGTAGCCAAGTCTGGTCCTGGTGTAGAGTGTGTACCTAGGAAACAGTTCAAAAGGCTAGTGAATATTGTGTCTGATAGTGTGGCACATAAGATATTTATTTAATTGCCCGATCATTAATGTGTGTTGTTGTTGTTGTTGTTGTATATCTATATATGTTTTTGGAATTTTTCAAGACCCCCCCTCCCCCCTTCTAACTTAATAGTCAACGGTTTATAACAGCTACAGCATAGTGCAGTTTACCATTGCTAAGTAACCAGAGAGCGAACAGGCGGTGCTGCAGGAAATAGGAAGAGGGAGATTTTCTTGTTGATACGTTGTAAATATGATTGTTTTGTGATTTAATATATAAAGGGGGAAAAGATAATTATTCATATAGGGAAAGATTATAATTCTAAATAGTAAAATTATATAGAATTAACATTGTAAATATCTGGTGAATAATTTTATTGTATTTTTGAAATAGTGTCATTTTGATATTGTATTGTTGTTTTATATTGTGATTATTGTGATCGTTTTATTGGAGTTAGTTGAGGCAGTTAACGTTTTTATTTTTTTATATAATAAAGCCACGGAAGACCAGCTCACCCACAGCGCCTTTGTTGTTTATCCTCACGGACACTCATTTGTAAAGTATGTCACCCCTGGAGTACTCAACTTTATGGGCCTAACAGTAGCAGGAGTTGACCATGCTAACCCCACCATGTGGTTACCATGGTTCAAAGGGGAGGGGTTACGCCTACTCAAGTATCAGCAAAGGTAGAGGGTGCAAGCACTAACAGCTTACATTTGTTCAAATGGCACGAAAAATCTGATCAAGTGGAGCCATTCTTCGAATCGGCAAAAATGCGTTTCACCAAACAGCAGTAAATTAGTTTTGCATAGTTTCAACAACTACAATAAGTTGGATAGCATGCTATTATAAACCACGTCTCCTAAAGGTGAACCGCTATTTTTGGCTCATATGTATGCTGTATAAAACAATGGCTACACTCGGTTTAGAAAATGCCTTAGACCATAACGTTGGGGTAGTACTTTTATCGACCGGTAACGCAACTTTAAATCGGATCGTATTTGAATACAGCTTGGTGGGACGGCCCTCCATGATGAGAATGGCTAGATGTTGCTAAGCTACGCTAATAGTAATCACCTCGATGACAACAAAATGTTATTTTATTAGGTATGGTCGTGTTATACTCACGCGATTCTGAACAGCGGCTTCTCCGTGCGGGCCATTATCTTGCTTAACAGTTTTCTCCAAAACACTTGTCCTGAGCGTCTGTAGCGAACACATAAACATAAGAAACAGAGGAAGGATGCAGCGGCAATTAGCGTTACAATCCAGTCGGGAAGCGCCATAGTATCTCAGCGGAACGTAATGACGTGTCATGTGACCACTACCCCGGAAGCCCCGGAAGCGAGGACTTAAAATCGCCGTACAATTAGCGTTAATTGTAAAACATTTCTTCTTTTTCTTCTGTGTATCACATCCGATCCCACTGTGGCTCAAGTCATGTTCAATGTGTGAAAAATAATTTCATTATAATAAAGTTAACGTTGTTTTTTGTTTTTTCTTCCAGAAATCTAACATTAACCCGTGAATCTGTGTCAAGAAAATTTGTCTATGACCAAATCTATGACTAAGTAACTCAATTTTACAGGAGGCCGACCTTTTTTTAAACGGAACTAGTTTCCATTCAAAATTAATAATTGATTTTATCGTATATGGCGTTAGGAATTGATCGACGTCTAAATAATTTAGCGAATATAGCTCAAAATGAGACTCAGTAGGCATTTTATTATTGAATAACATTTAAGTAAACTTAAGGATAATATAATAGGCCTATAAATATGTTTTCAGGTTGACAGCTTTATTAAAGCAACTCAGAGTTAACATCAGCGTTACCTAACATCTAAATGTTGTAAGAGAGGATACAGACAACAGTCTGGGTTTTTTTTTTTTTTTTTTACGTAGCATTTTGATTATTATGAACAGGAGCCTGAGCAACCAGAGTCTCCACTTTTGGAGACACACCAGTAACAGTGTGAGTTTCAGTGAGCATATCCTATTACCGAGATGACATCCCCCTGTGGTGCAAGTCTGCAAACCACCAAGGAGAGAAAAGACTGAAGGGCACAGTGCTCATATCTTAGGCTAAAACCACCAGGTAAGTAAAATTATTCTTTTTCTTTTTTTCTTTCTTTCTTTCTTTCTTTCTTTCTTTCTTTTTTTCTTTCTTTCTTTCTTTCTTTCTTTCTTTCTTTCTTTCTTTCTTTCTTTCTTTCTTTCTTTCTTTCTTCCCCTTGTTGAAATACTTATTCACATCAGAATCATCATGAGCATTCAGTCTCATCTTTGTTTCCTTAGACTTTTCTAATATGACTACATTGTTTTCTATTGTTTATTTATTTGTTACAACTGCACAGACATAGCTTCTTTCCAGCAGATACTAATACAGAACTCTGGGTTTTTACAATGTGGTGTTAAGTCTGTAATAGTTTTTCCACAATAATATAATAACAAGACTTTATTTAGTTATTGTGACAATGAAAAGTACATAATTCACTGGATAACTGAGACAGAGACATACAGACCAGGCATGAGTAGTTGTGGGTTTTGTGTACCGTATATATATATGTACAGTATGAGTCTGATCTAGCTGATCACCACTTACCCTTTCTTCCAGGTGATCCGGCAAAAATCATGACGACTAAAATAGATAGTCCTCCACCTTATGAGGAAGCAGTACACCATCCTAAGTATGGAAACTCCCCCCACCAGCCACAACATGGCTCCTCTCTTCCACCACCTCCATCTTACAGCCCCAGTCCAGGCATGTGCCCTGGCCCGCCTGGCTACTGGGGCCGTGAGGGCGTCTACCCGCAGGCCGGCATGTGGTCAGCCCCTGGCTTCTCTCCATCTGGGATGCCCACCACAATACCGACTCTGTCTGCTGGAGTGCCTCCATCCAACTCAGGTTCTGAGGAAATGACACAGGACTTCAGTTAATCACGTCCTGCATTATATTTAGATGAGCTCCCGAGAGTAATAAGTATAAATTACCACTTCGCTATTCCCAACTCTGCAGGAGACATGGAGGATCTTCTGAGCACCCAGTGGGAAAGCACGTCTATTCGGCATGCCTTCATCAGAAAGGTAAGGATTTTCATCATTTACCATGCTACACACACAGACAGTCATGTTAACCTCAACTACATCTACTGATATGTTTCCTTGTGTGCTCAACAGAACTTCTTGGTTTTGTGTTTATGGACAGGTTTACCTCATTTTAGCAGCACAGCTTGTCGTCACCTTTTCAGTTGTTGCTGTCTTTACATTTGTGTAAGTGTCCCTATTCACCCCAGTACAATATCCCATCTCATCTATTGGAATGACCAGCAGTCTACTCCTGAGTGATCCTTTATATCTGTGCTTTCATAGTGACCCAGTGAGGCTGTTTGTCATCAGATACCCTGGCATCTACTGGGCATCTTTGTGAGTTACACTATGAAATAAACAAAAACATACTTCAAGTACAACTAAGAGAGAAACTCCCCAGAAACAACAATATTCTCGGTGCTATTATTCTCATGACACGATGATACATACAGCAACAATCATGTCACTTATCTCTCCATAGTGTGGTTTATTTTTTGGTCTACTGCATTCTCATCTGCTGCAAAGGGCCGAGGTAAGCGTGGCCCTGGCCTGACTATATAAGTTAGAAAATAGTTGTACAACTATGTTATGTGTTATTCACGTATTCATAGCCAGTAATGATTCTATTTGTATACTGCTTCACGTTTTTTGTTTAGGAGACGTTTCCCATGGAATCTTGTGCTGCTGGGAGTATTTGTAAGTATTGTTTTTTAGATTATGAGTCAGGAGCCAATACAGGCTGGCGTCTAGCGGATCCACATGGCAAAACTAAGGAACATGACATGAGGAGTTAGATAGTATTTGGGTTGAAGGCTGGAAAAGTAGAGTAAAACAAAACAAAGGCAGCACATAAAAAAAGAGAGATGCCAGAAAAAGGCTTGAACCCACTCTGTCCTCCATGACACATTGTTTTCATGTTTTATCTTGCAGACTCTCGCCTTGTCTTACATGTCTGGAACAATTTCAAGGTTTGTTTTCGGCAATACGCCGCAATACATATAGAGAACATTCTCAGAGTGATGTATCATTATTTAGTATTATATTATTTTATGTTTTTGTTTTAATCATGAAATCCGTCTTTTACAGCTATTATGAAACAAAA
Organism: Seriola lalandi dorsalis; assembly: GCF_002814215.2. Taxonomy (NCBI): domain Eukaryota; kingdom Metazoa; phylum Chordata; class Actinopteri; order Carangiformes; family Carangidae; genus Seriola; species Seriola lalandi. The sequence goes on from NW_019525311.1 coordinate 64,250, forward strand.
GCAGTGTTTCTCGCCATGGGAATAACAGCAGTAGTTTGTATAGCTGTCACAATCTTCTGCTTCCAAACCAAGGTAGATGGAGATGTAAACTGTGTCTCTCTGTAGCTCAGTAGCCCATGGCTTGTCAGAGGATGTCTTTGTTGTCAGTGTAAAAGAACGCCTTTGTCTCGCATTACAATGGGGCACTGAGTTCCTTTAAATATTTATAACATTTTGGGATGAGATGTGAATCCAACTTCTCTGTCTGATGCAACTCAAGATGAATAAGTTACATTTTTGGCTGATGCATGACACATCCACCCCCCTTTATTATTATTATTTCTTTTTCCTTATTCTGCTCCTCTTTCAAATTATCTCGACTGCTCTTTCATGTGGCTTGAAGCGTATTAACTTCGCTTTCATCCTGCCAATGACTTGTTTCTCATCACAGGTGGACTTCACCTCCTGTGGGGGACTTCTCTGCATTGCTGCCGTTTTGCTCATGATCATTGGGATTGTTACAGCCATCGTCCTTTCCTTCCAATATGTGAGGACTCTTTGGTCAAATCCTTTAATTTATCCTCACTTCTCGTGTTTCTCAGTGTGAGGAGTAGCAGCTCAGTAGGGTGTATCTGTGGGACTGATTTAGCATTCAAAGGCCTTTCTTATGTCACTCAACAGGTCCCTTGGCTGCATATGCTCTATGCTGCAATTGGAGCCATCGTTTACACTCTGGTGAGTCTGCGCTCACATGAATTTAAGGACAACTTGTGAGCTTGGCTGTGCAAGGTCATTGTTGAATAACAAGAGTCCCTGAATGTTTTGGTCTGAGAGTGGACAAAAGGACATGCAGGTGGACCAATGGAAAGAGTCAATTTTTTGGGGATATTGAACATGATTCTTGAACTTCATATTTTTAGTCGCACTAGCTCATGGAAAGCAAATGTTGGTCTGTCGGTTGGTCCACCACTTTGGTACTAAGTATGTCAACAGCTATTGGATGGATTGCCATGACTTGAGTGCTCTGCTGACTTTTCTCTCTCGTGCTTCCAGGAGGTTTCACAATTTTGATTTTGAGTGAAATTTGTTGGCTATTCTTGGATGGATTGCCATAAAATTGGATACATACCTAAATTTATGGCATCTTCCCCTCAGATGAATTGTACTTAACTTTTCATGTGTCACCATAATCAGGTCAAAATTTCAATGTCCAATCCTATGTTTGACCAAATACCTGCAAAACTAATGAAGTTCCCACTAGCAAATATTAGTATGCTAATGTGCTAAACTAATGGTGAACATGGTAAACATTATGCCCGCTAAACATCAGCATATTAACATTGTTGTTGTGAGTATGTCAGCATGCTGAAGTTAGCTCAAAACACTGTGGTACCTAAGTACAATGTTACAGACCTGCTAGCGCGGCTGTAGACTTTTAGTCTTGTTTGTGCAATGGGGGAAATTTCTGCCCGGATAGTAGAATTTATGGAAACGCCAAGGGTTACAAAAAGATTATGATTCATTCAGATGGGGAACATGAAAATTGCTATCAATGCTGTGGTATTCTAGCAGGTTGTTGACATATCTTGTTCAAATGTGTGTGACAGACACACTAACAGTGCTAAAATGAATACAGTATCAACTTTCTTCATCCATGAATATATTTGGAATTAACAAGATAAAAAGGCATATAACATTTTTACAGCTAAATATTTGATGGTTTGCTGCTCCCCACTAAACTCAAAGACATCTTAAGCAAACCCATGTTTCTTTTTGTTTGACAAACTAAACTTTCCTTTGTTCCTCTCTTTCTCTGTTTTCCCAGTTTTTGGTATACAACACCCAGCTTCTTATTGGAAACCGAGAATTGGCCATCAGCCCAGAGGAATACATCTATGGAGCACTCTCTCTCTACGTTGACATTGTTCACATTTTTCTCTTCATCCTTCAAATCAGCGGAGCTGCGACTGAATAAGGCCATGGTTAGAGCACATACAGAGTTTGTACTTATAGTATATTGTGTTTGTCATTAAACACAATGCTACATGAACACAAGTGTTTAAATTAGGACGCACCATTACAGACTATGTTAAACTTCTTAACTATCAATTTAATTATACTGTATATATTTTCTTGTCAATAACACTTGAGCACTTTTATTTATTCTTGTACTTTATAAAGCTGTAAAGTGGGTGTGAATGAAGAGACTTTGTATTTCTGTATAGTTGTAATTTAATGTTGCCTTTTTTGTTTTAGCAAGCTGTGTTTTAGTAGATCATTCATGCAAAACATACACGTTTAAACTGGTGTAGTAGTCTGTGAACAATTACTTTGGTGAAACTTAATCATTATTGAATTAATAAGTAACACACAGTGTGATCCTTATTAAGAGGTACAACAACAACAACAAAAACAACAATGGAGACATAACAATTGATGGTCTGAGAGGTTTTTTTTTTATTGTTTGAGTTTGGTTCTGTTAATTACTTACAAAACACCTGGAGTTACAGGCATACAGCTGGAGACCACAATCATTAGTCCTAAGTCTGTGCTGGTAGAGGGAGGGACTCAGATCTGTATTAAAGTAGTTTTAACATCTCCATAGAAAAGGACTTAGACAAACACTGACTCATTGATTAAAAGATGGATTAAGTGTGTGCAGATTTCCAGAAGCTTCCTTAAGTCATGGGCCAACTCCTCTCTCTCTTTAATCTATCGATTATTCGTTGTTGTTGTTAGACAACGATGCACACCAATCAATAAAGTACACCCTACTGTTGCAACTGTTTTTTTCTTTCATCTTAATGGTTAATCATAGTGGCACGTTAGAGTCATAGGGTGGCACTAGCTCCTATACCCTCTCCTTTTCTGTCACCAGCATCTGTGTGTTAGTCCAGTGATGATTGGGTATGTCCACATGGTGGCAGGTTCAAGGCGTCAGGCGCTTGGGGTCACGTGGGAACATGGAGGTCTGACGTACGTTGTGGAGACCAAGGTACAGCATGCAGACTCTCTCCAGGCCTGGGAAGGATGACAGTTGAGTCACTCAACAAATCTTTATTCTTGCCATTAAAAACCTCCAAGACGCCTGGAGTCATATTCACAGACAGTATATTCTGATGATACTTTTAATACTAATAATTATAAATAATATTAAAAACATCTTCAGTAAAGCAGGAGATCTGTCTTCTGTACGTACCAATGCCTCCACCACCATGTGGGGGAGCTCCATACCGGAAGGAGTCAATGTATGCCTTGATCTTCTCCAGATCTGTAGTAGCATAAAAAGAAATAGGTTTAATTGTAAAAAAAAAAAAAAAAAAAAAGAAATTGAAATTGAAATTGAAATTACTTTGCATTTTTAAAACAACAATCTAACCAATTTCCCAGAGTTGTAATTCCCACTGGTCACCAACAGAGGGAGACAAATCATATGTAAATCACTACCTGTACCTTAACAGAGCCATCTTTACACTTGCTCTTACCAATCTGGTGATGGATGGCCCTTTCAGTCAGCAGCTGAGCGTCGTGGATTCTCTGAGCTCCAGAGAGGATCTCCTCACCCCTCATGAACATGTCATAGGAGTTGGAGTATTTCTGATGAAAACAAGAAGAGACATCACCTGTGATATCAAGAATCAAGCTATCCACACACCTGTTAATGAAAGGAGGGGAAAAAAGACACTGACACACGAAACATAAAGACAGACTTGGACAGTTAAAAGGAGGGTTGCAAGTTGACGATGCTGCAGTGCGGATCGAGAGTAGACCAAATTGCTACAAAGTTCACAAACGAGTCGAGTTCCTCCACAGAGATTCTACAAAAACAACATATGCAACTAAAAAAGTATATAAGCAATTAAATAAGTAAACAAAAGTGTAATAAGCAAGTATACCCAGCAATCATAGGAGGCTCAAGAGTCTTTGGCAAGTCTAAAGCAGCTCTCTGACTATAATGCACAATGCACTAATTTACAAAACCTTACACACTTAACATAACATTTGATACTGCACATTTCTTATTATGTAGCCAACTGTGTGTATGAGTGGGTGAGAGACTTACAGGGTTGTTTGGATCAGGCATTGTGTAGAAGGGTCGAACAGCCAGTGGGTACTTATCCAGCACATAGAAGTCGGTATCATACTGAGAAAAATCAGTGTAGATTCAAACATTAGTCACATAACTGAGGATTAATAAATACATTCATGTTTCCCCTTTTGTTAATGAAGCAAAAAGCCTGTGTCATTAATTACTTAAACTTATCCCTTAGGGTTTCCGGTTGCTGTGGCGTTCTGCACTAAAAATGAAACTTCCACCATACTGCAGGATATGGAACATTTGATGTTACTGTCACTTTTGAAAGTTCTGTAAAATATGTCTATTTTTGCCAACACTGCTAAGGCAACATGAAATTGGCAATCCTAAATATTATGTTAAACTCCACCACATGCAGAATTCACTGTGGCTCAGAGGTCATGAACTGTAAATTAGATCGCCATGATTTTTTAGAGAACTCTGATGAAGTCAAACAGCTGATTGCAAACGTGGTGATTTTAATGTGTAACCCATCAAAGAATGATTTTTTACTACCAAACAAGTTTTATTTAACCTGCTTTTTCAGTCAGTGTCCAGTCAAGCAATATTCATATTTTTACACTCTGACATTAAATTAATGGAACACAACGGAACATACCTTTTCCTTGACAAGACGGCCGAGCAGCTTTTCATTGGGCGTGCTACAGAATAACAGAAAAAGGCATTCACTTGTATCCTTTAAATATGTCTTAATGTGTCACAGTGTTTACTTGTAACTTGTTTGCAACTGAATATGATAGTTATCTAGTGCTCTACAGGTCTATTTACACCAACAGAATCTATGTCTGTCCTAACTGTAGCATAAATAGTTCAACAGAACAAGAATGACTTGAATATTAAAATATTGCTGAATTATTGGTCTGATGTTTCACTTCCTCTCTTTAAACTCTAAATGTTAAAATGTGTTTCTGCTTTTATCACATCAAATCCTCTGACAAGATGAGGTGGAAGTGGGGGCACAGGGCTTCTGATGTATTCTGACCTGAGGTCATCCTCATCACCCATCTCCACCCCAGCCGCACGCAGCATGGCCACGGCCTCGATGTATTCCAGCCTCAGAGTGGGCTCCAGGAATTTGAAAGGCTCACTGGGGAACTGCTTATTCACTGTCTGGATCTCGGTCTGGAAGCTAATGCAGACAGGCACAGGCACAGACACACAGACACAGACACACACACACATTAAAATCTACTAACAAATATTCAGAATTCCTACCCACACAGGGTACATATTTGCCTTTGGTTGTTAACCTAACCAGGATCAAAGCCCACGCAGGTCAGTCATTTTGTAAAATAACACTTCAATATTTTAAAGGCCTTACAGGTTTGTACAGTGTTTAAATCTCAACTAAACATGCTCTCTAAACAGAGCAAAGCTAGTGAGCTAGTGGAGTTGGTAAAAATACTTAAATGCCCCTGAATCACAATATTACAATGTGACATGATACATGAACAGCATTTTTTTTTTTTTTTTACCAACATCTAACAATCAGTATTTTGATTTGTTTTGGTAACAACATGAGACAACTAACAGAGACCAAGTCATCTGTTGCTGAAACGTCAGTCAAATGCATATGCAAAATCAGTAAATACGTCAAGGAGAACTAGTCTGGAAAATAATAAGAACAAAGCCAAACAGTCCAACTGTCCTGAGAAAGAGGAACAATAGTCATAACTTGAAACTAATGACTGTAGTTTGGTGTGTGACCTAAGTTGACCCATTTCTGGAGCAGTGTTTCACACACTTAGTTGATCTGGTTTTCACAAGGGTTTTTTTTTTTTTCTGAGGTGGTAACAAAACTAAGGAGCATCTGTCTGTCCTTTGTGAAACATCTTATTGTTTTCTTCATAAATTATGTGGCATTTTAGCGTCACATCATGACATCAGCCAAATCTCCCTAAGTTTCATCTTCCATTCACACCAGCTGCTTACAAGACAAAAATCCAACAATAAAAGTACAGTTACTGAATCCACAGCATGTGAGCAAAGTAAGAATCAAATGAGGGAGAGAACAGAAGATTAACTTTTACGCCTTGTCCATGTTTTTTATTGAAGTGGTGTGGGTGCTATTTGAATGTGTATAATGGAGAGCAGAATTCTGTGCCATATATATATATATATATATATATATATATATATAAAATCAATGATTTAATTGCTAAGACTTTTTTTTGGAGGTCAGCTTTGACAACTCAGGACTTTACTGTAAGGGGAGCAGACCTCATCCTTGTGCTGCCTACAGTCAGCAATCACACAGTAGGTATAAAAAGGACATTAAAAAAACACAATAAGATTTAGGCAGCCTGTGTGAGAACTATTCTTCTGGATGTCATTATTTTCCAGTCAGTGCTACCATGATGATGAGAACAAAAAAATCTTTATAATACCCAAGTCTAAAACTACTGCCGTTTGCAGACATCTGAAGCCAGAAAAGCTGCAGGTTCCACACATAAGAAGAGTTACACCTACTCATGTTTTTATCCAGTCCAGTTTTAACAGCTCATTACAGGTGCTGCACTGATTCACACCACTAGGAGGCAATAAAGCCCCATCATTACATTTTCTTGTTGGCAGTTCACTAGTCAGACTGAGTGGAACTCACTGACTTTTTAACAGAGCACACAACAGTGTGTGACCACACTTAACCTCCTAAGACCCGAACTCTTGCATGGCGTGCATTTTTAATTTCTCTTTGCTATTTAGGCTGATTGGGAACTGAGAAAAATGATGTCCACATATGAGGACATTAGTTTTACATTTCTATTACTGAGTGGCAGTATAATATCCTCATCTGTGGTCACCAGGCCCTTGTTGATAAAAAGTTAGTATTGTGGTCTAGAGAACCCAAAATGTGAGGTCCACATATGTGGACGCCAGGTACTAGGAGGTTAAAATGGATTCAAGAGCTGAAAAATTTTACTAAGACATAAAACATTCCAACTTTTTGCCATCCATGAAATTTCCACATCAGGAGCTAATCCTGAGAAAATTCAGATCTTCTGTTGAGGAGGAGAACATACTTGGGACTCTATGGCATCTCACTTGCATCATGTTTTGGTGCAATCATCACCTGAGCCAAAAGATGTTTGAGTATAAGTTAAAACAAAAATGTCAGCCTATTAGTTTCGACCTTTAGCATATAAATCCTAATCTTACTTGTCTCTCAGACCCTTGAAGATCTGGACCATAGTGTCAGTGATGGAGTCAATCACTTCGTGGTAATGGTAGTTGAAGGCCAGTTCAATATCCAGACCCACAAACTCAGTCAAGTGACGGTGGGTGTTGGAATCCTCCGCCCTGAAAACTGAAATGATGTTGCAGATTTAGACATCAATGTCTAAAGAGAGTAAACGGAAAGGCGAGGAGAAATGGCAGGTTTCAACACATCTTTTAATTAAATGGTCTTAAATTCAGTGTCATTGTATGATGAGCACACTGAATCCCTAAATCCAGGTCACAAAGCTGGAGTACACTATGAAGGGTCTTTTCCAACGCTCCTTCATGAAGGTGATGTGTCACCATGCTAATTTGTGCTTAATTCACAAGTATTTTGTCTACAAGAAACACTTTTCTAGTAATGCTGTTGTGATTATCTTACTGCAACGACTTTCATCTTCTCTTTCACTCCTTTGTATCATTGATTGTAAATCATAACTTTCTGTGATGAGTCCTATAAACTAAATCAGTACTGATTACCTTTCTGAGGATGATTAAGATATCACAACTGATGATGGTTTGCAGGTACTTGTCTGGTGTATTAATGTCATGACTGCTACATATAATTACCCAGAGCCATGTGTAACAGTGGTGCATAAGGATGTTTCCCCTGTCGATGTTGGAGAGCCTTACTAATGTCAAACTGTGCAGCTTTCTGTTTTTTACCATTTACAGGAGCACGGACTGTGGGCTGGGGCATGCAATTGGTTGATTAAATGTGTGTCCACATGTAGCTGAATGGAGTGGAAATCAGGCACATGCACACAATTTCACAATGACTCAGATTTATAGAACAGATCCATACATATGTGTGGCTTTATAAATATGATATTTCTGCTTCTGTAATCACACAGAATTTTATGCATCCAACTCCTGCATACATTTACTAAATCAACCAATAAAAAAGAAAACAGTACCAAACATAGTGAACATAACATCCGCTCCTCAGTGCTGAAGACAAGCCTTTTGTTTACATCTGTTTGTTGCCTGGTGAACCTCTTTAGCCGTTCTTAGATAGTGGCACTATATTATATATATTTATGCATATTGTTATGTCAGATATTGTGTTTATTCAATCAAATGGTGGCAGTGTTTTCCCACCAAAAGAGCTGCAGATTCTGTTAAATCCAGAACAGCATCATAAAGTCTTTTACAAGTCCCAGTGTGTCACTAACACACTAATCCCACAGTAGCTCTGACCACAGTGAAAGATACACAGGGAGGTCTGTCAAAGTTTAATAATCTAAATGCATTTAGCCATTTGCCATAAGTGAATGAAAACATGGTTGGAGACATGAAATATGTGATGGACATTCTTACCTGGTCCCACACAGAAGACTTTGTCAAAGTCAGCACAGATGCACATCTGCTTGTAGAGCTGAGGAGACTGCGCCAGGTAGGCGCTGGTTTTAAAGTAAGACACTGTGAAGACATTTGCTCCCCCTTCACTGGCAGCTAGAAGTGGAAAAAGGCAACTTTTAGATATGAAATGAGATTCTTACTGCCCCACAGCACAAAATGACCATTAACTGCTGGGGCTGATAGAGTTTCTGATAAGTACACTGGACACAGTAGTGACCGCTTCAAAAGGAAAGTCAAGTTTCTCACTTCAAACTTATACCACCCCAATCATGATGATAATATCAGCTTTTCACTAAAAGTTTAATCTTACAATAATTTCTCTCTCTTTTACAAAATGAGGATGTCTCAGGTCAGCAGCTTTGAGCAAACAGAAATTGTGACACACTTTGTGAATCCAAACTATTGGATGCTGAAAAACGTCATAAAAAAAAAAACCTCAATCAATAAGAACATCACATACAGTTGCCTGGCATGTGTTCCAAAACAAACAAACACAGGTTTCAGAATTATATAACATAAGCTAGACTTACATAACACATTTACTGTTCCCTTTTTTTCACAGACGTCAGAGGGCACTATCTAATATTCTCATGTCGTCAAAAATAGGGTGGGGGTTTGCACGGCACAAACTGTATTTGCTATGGGTGTTGACAGGCAGGAAGATGTGGTTTTTGCAAAAGTACACTGAGTTGACTTACAGGTGCCGCCAAATAAAAGAGCGGCAGTTTTGAATTTAGATCTGCCAGGATTGGTTAATATCATTGGCTCTTTAAGAAAAGAGGAAGTGAAAGTTTCCACAGGTTTCGCCACATTTCAAATCTGAGAAGCACGTGGGAGGCTTGAGGGCTGGGGATCAGTGTACTATAGTAATTTGTTGTGAGACAAACAGAATCTTTATCCATTATGACTCCAGATTACATTAAAGTTCTCTTCCCATTTACTAATGTCCAGCAGTCATTATCAACAATATGCACTTCTACGGGCGTTCTCTCTAGATTTTAGACAAGAAATTAATTTCATCTGAGGAATAGAAAAGTTGAACTGGTCCATGCAGAATCCAAAGTCTCCTCTCACACCTGATGTTGAGAAAAGGGTTCAAGGATGAGAGAGCTGCCACGCAGCGAAATCTTCTGAATGTTGGTGAGAAGATTTTTGTTTAAATCCCAAGTTTTTTTTTTTTTTTGTAGCCTTCCATTCTTTCAGTGATGTGGGATAAAGCCTTTTGGGACCAAGCTTAAGGAAGGCCTCCCCTGTCAAATGAGAAGGGCATTGTGTGGAAATGTGAGAGTTGATCGATGTATCAAAATTCCCCATGGGCTGGATTACAATCCTGATTGGTCTGAAACAATAAAACTCTGTCTAATACCTTCTTGTCTGTTATTTTACTTGAACAAAAATATTTTAGACCGTGTTGTGGTTCGGAAACTTTTTGTGAGCTTCAGCTGAACTCTGAGTTTGGTTCCTAATTTTAATTGCTGTCTTAAAAAAAAAAAAAGTTGACAACCCAAAGAGGAAGTTAACCTTACAACTGTCACACGATGACTCAGGAGACACCTGTGGGTGGTAATATTGAAACAAGTGTGAATCAACATACATCTAATTGAAAATGATTCAGGGTGTTAGTCTTAGTTTTCCCATGAGGCAGGATGTGTGACAGAGAGTGTGTTCGCACCTGATATGATTTTAGGGGTCTGAATCTCCACAAAGCCCTTTTTGGTGAGGGTGTCTCTGAAGAGCTGGCACACTCCTGACTGCAGCCGGAAGATGGCCTGGCTGGTGGTCGTCTGGAACAAAAAAAAACAGCCACAAACACAGGAGGTATGACCACACTTAGAATGATTCGTTTGATTTATTACACAATCGTAACAGATGTGTGAAAAACAAGACTGCCAAATTCTGCTACTTCTCTCAACATGAAGGGTGACACATTTATTTGCGGGCAAGGGCAAGACATGCATTCAAACCCAGCAAGAGCCCCAGGAACTTTAAACCATTGTTACAAATGTAAATACAGAAATCAAGGTGGGGAGTAGAACTGGTCTTAGTAAACCAGGAGTTAACTGTAAAACCTAAGCCCCAAAATCCCCCAAAGCTGCATCAGTTAGGCGATAGAGCATGAGAAAATGTGAGAGAACACTCCCTTAAAATCCACTGACTCATCTCAAATGACCACAAGATTTCTATAAATGATCTTTACTGGCTCTCAACTCCTGTTATTATACATCTTCATGAAGACAGGCCCCTGTCCTTTCAGGATGCTCAGGTCTGTGTTAATTAAAAGGTTTCATTTCTTCTTCTTTCCCCATCTCTTATGCCTGTCCAGTCCTGAATATGCTTTGTGTGACTGACAGTTGGCAGAATGGAAAGGTGATAATGTCTAAATACCAGCAAGCTCATTAATCTGTAGACAATGCCTCAGGGCTGTCTGGCAGAACCTTTCCCTCATTTCCAATCTGAACACTTCGGTACTTCATAATGCAAAATGAAGAAGTGAAGAAAAACACTAAACTTTCCAGATACAAAGCACGTTTATCAAAACCTTTAAAAGGGTAGTGAACCAAATAAACAACTCAACCCCCACACCACCTATGACTCACACATGTCATGTGTCATATATTGGGCTGTACCACATGTTACACCTGGGAAAACTGACCTAAAACAAGGCTGAACAAGAACACATTCAAAATTTAGTAAGCATTTCCTGTTTACAGCAAGTCTGTAGTGAGTAGGTGCAAAGGAGGGAGGGTAGTCATTAGGATCTCCTGAAACTGACAGTTTTTTTCTTATGGTGACCTCATGGTGTGAAGCCTCAAAAAAAAAAGAAAATATCAACCTGAATCTGATGTACCTTTCAGTGGCAAACAGTCCTGGTTTGAAACCCAACTGTGGTGACGATTCACCACAGGCAGGTTTCAAAGCATAATTTTAAGTAACTCCAGCAAGATTTGTGATTAGATCCTCTGTCCTTGGCAAGGCTTCTCTGCATTTGTTTAATGTATTATAAGCCAGTAACATATGGGTACATACAGGTAACATGGCGGCATTATGGCAGAACTTCAGACAAGTGTCAAATTTCTCCTTTTCACGAGAATAAGTGAAATACAACAAAATTAATTAGAGCTGAAATGATATAATAAGTTGAAAATAAATTAGAAAGTATTTTAATAATAAATAACTGTTTCAGTTGAACTAATTACTTACTGGCAAAATTCCAAATATTCACCTGTTCAAGCTTATAGAGTGTGAAGATTTTTTGCTTTTTTCCTTACATGATAGTAAACTGAATATCTTTATGTTCTGGACAAGTCACTTGAAGACGTCACACCTTGGGCTGCAGAGAATTGTGATGAGCATTTTTCACAGCTCTCTGGTGTTTAAGGGACCAAACAATTAAATAGCTAATCAAGAAAATAAACAGCAGATTGATCAATACAAGTAACGACAAGTAACACAAATGAACGTTAGTTCAGCCCTAAAATGAACATATGGTAAATAAACTGATGGTACTGATTGTCATATGCAACACCACGTAGCCAGGCAGGATTACCGTCCAAAGATCGTCTGACTGTGAGTCCAGCTGTCTTATGCAAACTAAATTAAAATGAACACAAGTAAACGTTTCCACTGTAATTTAGTGTGAATCCCTTTATGTTTAAGGATGGTCAAGTTCCAGGGGGAGTTCCATAGGAACTACATTGTTATTGGTTAGTTTTATGGTTCCCTTTTGGAGTGTCTCTTTGCCAGTGTGGGAACCACTTTATAGCTTCACTGAGCTCTCAAGTGTAAAACTGATGACAGACTCGAGTCCGTGAGCTCAAAGTGCACAGTGTTACAAAAACAGGTGTTGTTGCGAGGCTCGTGAGCTACACAGCTCTGTGCTGTGGTGGTAGTGCCTTCCTGCCTGTCGCATCAGCCACGCAGGAGGCACAGATCAAAACAACAAGACACTCGTGCAGCTCGTGTCTTCTGTTGCTCGTATAGTCTTCGCATGTCTCCCACACAGCACAAGACAGATAGCATCGGTACATTCACTCACAGACTATCTCTTCTCACTTTAGAGGTTTAGTGATTTCATTGCATTCAAAGTGCTTTTAGTATCTTATGTTGTCTGCTTTCTTTTAATGTAAAAAATATTACATTTGTCCTCTAATTATTTGACCTTTTTTGTTTTCACTGTAAATACAATTCAAACTGTATTGTATAGAAGGTGCAACTTAAGTCTCCTATATTACTAGATAAAATGTAAGAGACTCAGTTGTTACTCTGACATTTCTAAAATGTTAAACAGATTAATAAAACTAACCACTGTAATAGATTGAATAGTGATTGAAAGGCTAACTTAAACAGGTGCTGCTTCAAATATCTAAACTAATAGCTTTTGTCATCTCACCAGAAAACTTCACAAGCCTCTAATGTGAAGACGCCACTTGTGAGATCAAGGAAAATACTCTGCAGGCCTTGTCACATTTTCAGGGTTTTTTTCCCCTTGTTTTTCCTCAGCTCTGTTAACAACTTACCCTGAGATCAATCACCCGGTTGTCCAGCTTGGTGTCCTGGTTGACTGTGGCTCTGCCTTCCTGAGGGCAAACAGAAACATTATCACATCACCAAAAACCATCCAAATATGAAATATTCAGCAGTGCAACTGCTCTGTGCTGTTGTGGTCAGTGATGTGTAAACACTTTTTTAGAGGATTTTCAAACCTCATACTGAATAAGATTTGGGTAAACATGCGGTACGATATGAAATTTTTAGCATAAAAATCTCAGTTCAAGTATCAGCTAAACACAAGGCTATCATCTGACAAAACCAAAAACCAAAACCAAATCCACGTTATTTTTTCCTAATCCTATTAAAAACACTGAGCACTGTGCAACTACCAAGCTCTATCAGCGTAAACACCTGCAAAAAACATACAGTTGCTTTGTTACATGCAGCAGATATTACAGGGTCAACTCCAAAAAAAAGACATCTGCAATCCGGGACAAAAATGCAATAATAGAGAAAAGGACAAAAAAAAAAAACAACAACAAATGAAAAAGTAAATGTTTCATCACAGGAGGAACCACTGCTTCCAGGGTCATGAATGTCAGGCTTCCTCATAGGACCCACTGGGGTTTGAGCTAATAGCTTGTGTAGCCACATCCTGCTCCACACAGCAGCCACCCAGAGTGACAAAAGGTTAGACAGGCGGACAGACAGACAGGGCTGTTAAGGCCTGTGTCTCTTGGGAAGACAGGTGCTGTAACAAGTGTGTGACTGGTATGTTGATTCCCTGCAGAAAACACCTGGGATAATGATACAGCTGCATATATTGACTTACTGGATAAACAAACGGGCTCTCAGCCGTCTCTTGTATGGCGACACCCATATATTGATTTTGTCATTATAATAAAAACACTGGGCAGTCTACAGCTACAGAATAACAACAGCTGTTGATGTGTGGCATTTATTGCATCCATTAAAATAATGCAGATTCCAAATATAATCAATGTAATCGCTATAAAACATTGTTCAATTATCACTGAACAAATGATAATTGCAGCTTAATAACTCCAAAATACCAGCTATCACCATTACAGATGCAGTATTTCACAAATGAGCATGGCAGACGCTGGCAGCAACATTTTTAATGCTTCTCTGATCATAATTTAGAGGCATGGCAACATTTCAGAACCCCTCCCAAAAATGTTCAGAAACTTCTGCACTATGTATTTCAGCAGGACAGTGCTGCAGGAACAGAACTAAATAAATCATCCAAGTAAATTAATCTATTTAGTGTGAGCACTGCAGTGGCTATTTGTGCTGCCTAATGATTATTTAATGGTTATGCAGTTTTGGTGAAAATATGCTGTGTATCTTTTAGGCAAAACAGTTACGATAGTGAAATTTTAAAAAACTGAACTAAAAAAAAAACAACAATAATCTTTCTTGAATTGATAACCAATCAAACTGACCTGCTGTTGAGCCAGTGACTGACACCCCAAGACTTCAGCTTCAGAGCTTAATAATCACTAATAACCTCCTAAATTGTAGGCGGGAAAATAATGGCTTCTTAAATGCATCACGATTCTCTCAAATGATTCAGCGTCGATGCACAAATCTCTTTAATTGGAATTGAGAGGGCTCCCTAAACCCTGGCTGCCAGCTCTTATAAACACTGTGTGATGAAATCACATTTTCAGGCAGAGGGTCGAGTAAAACGAGGTTATTTTACTCTCTCAATGTGATGTTAATCAGTGCGAGCCATTCTGCTCTTGATCTTGTTTAATTTATCCAGGTTTAATTATCCTTGACTGTGCCAAAAACATGGTTACCTATTTTCGTTACCGACAACATCTTCCGTCTGTAAAGTTAATTCACTGCTTGGCTATGCTATATTTTTGCTTTTGATATAAAGTAATCAAATATACTGGCGCTTGATAGTTAATTATGCTGTTGCCATTGTATAGTCAGACCAAACCTTTCCATGCACGTCATGAGAGTAAACTGTCACTGACAGTCAGTTCCTCTTTCTCACACTGAGAATTTTCTAAATTAAAGCAGTGTCTGGAGCAGAGTCTACAGCTGTGTTTTTTTTCCTGGCTGAGACAGAGCTGTCTTATTGGCATTACAAGCGGATTCTAATCACCTGACGGTAAAAAGTTTCACATTATGAATGTACTGCACACGGAGGTTCATGGTATTCCAGTTGCCTAAATTGTTGGTGGGTGGATGTTCTCTTTTTCAGCTAAAACACAAAACTTAGAGAACATGAGGCAACATTTTTAATGAAATGTTGCCATGTCATGGTGGATCCTTAAGAGGATTTCAATCACCTACGCAATGCCACTGAAGTGTCCTACTGTGAACTGTAGTGTGTTGCTTCATTGAAACAAATGAAGATTAGCCTTGGGTTTCGAAAATATTTCACACTAGTAGGCACAGTGGAAAAAAGATGGCACTGGGGTGTCTCCACCAGTGAGGATCATGGGTGAAGTATGCTCTCCATGCCCCCTTCTCCATCCCTACATTCATCCTCACCTCTTCCCCTTCTCCATCAGGCCTGACAGCATCCTCCAGCTGCAAGGGGAGACGAGGCTCTGCCTGGCTGATGACGAAAATCTGCGAAGAAGAAAAAGACAGAGTTCTAAAACACAGATGACGAAAGACCAATAACGTTTTCTGACAATGGAAAGTACCCACACTCCACATACTGACTAAAAGTGAAAAAAGTGACAGCCTCATCTGTTAAAACCTCATCTGTGTGAAAGTGACTCACTGTGTGTTAAAACTACTGTGTTTCTGTCCTGCGAACAATCATGTACAGGTTTCGAGCGCAGACCTGAAAACCGACAGAACTTAACTGAAACCACTGAGCATCGAAATAAATCTCAACAGTTAAGTCTGTGACCTTTTTCTTTCCTTCGCGACCACGTTACACTTTTTGAATTCAGTACATCAAGCGCAACTATTATGGTGCATCAATCACAAAATAAACCCACATGTAGGGCTGTGATGATATCAGATTTTCACTACATGATTATCGTGGCCAAAATTATTATTGTGATATCTAGAGAAAATTTTAAATACTAATAATAATAATAATAATAACAATAATAGTGTCAGTCAAATTAATCTTGAATTTATTTAATTAATGTTGTGAGTTCTGTCTCTTTATTGGCAAACGAGTGTAGGAGCTGAAGAGAATCTGTAACCATAACTGTGCAAATGTGTATAAAAAGAACAATTACACTTCATGGATGGTGAAAATACAACCAGATGAACTGATGGACAAAAAATCCACAAGGCCTAACATCTGCCATCATAATGTTATATGTGTATTAAGATAAGAGTGTTGCAGCAGCAGAGTGGACAGTACAAAGAAAAGAAGAACTGCAAAATGTCAATATAAAATACTTAAAAACAAGATAAATAGTACATAATAATGCAGTATCTACATTTAGATATTTAAATATTGTTGTTTATTATTGCAGATGAGTTGTCAGTCTTGTGTCTTGGTGTCTGTGTTCTACTGAGTGCAGTGTTTGTTATTCAGTCGGACAGCAGCAAGAATTATTAATGCAATATCAATTATGAATTCTTTTAATATCACGGTTATCGTCAATGCGTCAACATCAGTATATTGCAACTCCCTCATACATATGTAATGTTTTGTAGTAAAAATACTGATGATCATACACTGTGTCGAGTGAAAAAGAGTTAAATGCTGAGTGCATTAACGTGTGTTGGTGTTTACATGACGCCTGTGGAGTTCCTATATGAAGAGATGTGAACAGATACCTGCTGCCTGAAGGATGTGATCGCTTGCAGGCAGAATGTCTAGATTTGAGTTTTTATTTAGATGTAGAGGAGTACTGCGCTGCATAAAAACAGACTGTATCATCCGCTCTGTGTTCACATGCATTGATGACTGCAGTGAAACCTGCCCACCCTCTCAATGTGGAGCTCCACGTCCTGCTGGGAGCAGCTCTCGATCTTCTGCTCCACTTTCCTCACCGACGCCTCCACGTCCACGATGCTTTCCTTGGTAATGCTGGTGGAGACAGTTGGGAGGGTGGAGGGTAAACAACAGATAGCACTTAGAAAACAAACTCCTCTGTGTGGGAGGCGAACTGCATGAGAACAATATTTCCATTAAACTGTAACGGATGCTTGTAGACATGCATTTCTATTCTTCATGGTTGTGATATATGTGGTGCAGCGTGGGACATGGGTGAGTGATTTTTTTTTTCCACTTTTTACGACTGCAAATATACGACTGCTGCTCTGACATTTACTAACTCGGGGAGAGAGGGGCAAGTTGAGATACCACAAGAGTGTCATAACAAAACCCTTCATAACAAAACCCCTTACCCCCCCCCCCTTCTCTGCTCAACAGTGTCAACAATGTTTTGCTTTCACAAAAATCACTGCATCTGGTACAGAGATTGATTAAGTGGAATCACGCTGCTTCTGAGGAGTATGTAGGCCCAACCTGACCCAACCATCTATCATACCTGCAGGAATTATAGCAGATGATAGGATACATTATGGTACACTACATAATCACACAGTTCAAGCACAGTTTTTTTTTTTACAACTTTCAATTACTTTCAATAATTTCCCTTAATAATTGTACATTAGTCACCCAGGAGAAGTAGTAAATAAACAGAAGCAGGTGATTAAGAGAAAGGTAGTGAAGTTTTGACACGACTGATTAGCATCTTGTTGCAAAAGGGTTGCAGCTTATACCGTAGTGTGAACTCATGGGAAGTACCCAGCTCTGCCACAATAACAGTTTGATATTGAAAGCAGGGCTACAAATTCCCCTATCAACTCAAAGTAAACTACAGCATGTAAGGAGAACCTTTTTTTAATTTTGTTACTATGGGGTTTCAAAAAAAGACACAATCTCCCTACGCAGGCTCCTCACTGAAACTCCTAGTATCATAAGAGACGTGTGGAACAGCACTGATCATCATGCAGCGCAAGGCCAGATGGGAAACCCGCTGAAATCCTTCATTCCTCCTCATTAAAAAGTAGTAATGAGGGACTGAACACTAGGGTACTGCTATCCCTTCAGCCCCACGACAGCTGCCGCCATAGTCCTTCCCCTCTAGTAGGAGATCAGTTAGACAAATAAATCCCCACATTAATAACTTCCGCTGCAGGACCCAGAGGCTGGTGACAACACATTCAGCACACACACGGAGGGAAACAGACTGATTAACTCAAGACTGAGATTTGACAATATCATGTGGAGATGAAAAATTCATCTCAGATAGAAAAATGGAGAGAGAATCTGTGTTTTTAATTTGGGTCCAGTACTGCCTGGATTTGGTACAAAAAGGAGAAAAGATGTGAATTAAGTAATGGCAGGATTTCTAGAGATACTATTGTAACTTTGGTTATCATACTTTGGGTTCAACAAAACACATGGACGCTACCTTCCAGCTGCTGATGTATCACAAAAGCTGACTGGTATGTATGCAGTGGTAGAACTGTTACTCTCACTGACTCGTGAGGGTCTCACAAACACCACCCTGACTGAATCAGGCTACTCAAAACTGAAGTGAACCTACAAGCGTCACAGTATACACATTATTATTGTTATACACAGTTCTCTTCCTCTCAACTCTCAGCATACCTAAGGTACTTGAGTCTGAAGATCACTTAATTAAATTGTGCGAGTGAGAGGAGGACGTCTTGGACATTCAATATGCGAAAGGAGACTTCCTCAGCAATGTCATCACTGCCCTCCACATGATTATGAGAGGATTTACTTGTAATCCAGGGTCTTACTCAGCTTGTCAATCATCACACCCAAGCGTGTGAAATTAGACCAAGGCTAGAAAGCCACAGAAACTCATAGTGTAACCTGTTATTAGATATTTCAATATAAAGAAAATGACATTTTGATCCCAAGAGCAATCTTCAGAAAGTCACCTGATGAATCGTTACGCTGCAGTGTGACTATGCTATTTTTGACTTTTGACACAAGACCATGTTGTCGTGGAAAACCATGTCATCACTTTCACTTGCTCCGCTGTCAGGTGGAAACGTATGGCACAACCATCTAACTGCCCAACCACAATATTGCAGAACCAAATTGAGGAACTACTGCACATAAAAGAAATCATCTGACCGTTACAAAAACATATTGAAACGTAACTGTTGTCCAAAACGTGGAAAAACTTTCTCCTCTGTGACATAAAGTCAACTTTTTTACAATATCAAACAAAAGAATTTGAAAGCACTGTTCCTTTATCGCCTGTGTTCAGTGCCTTTTCTGAAACTACAAAGCGCTGCAGGAAAAGAGTAAATGAATCTTAATGACAGCTGGGAGCCGGTCAGCTGAGTGGCTGAGAGGAACTAGGGCACGGTCAGGGGATTTTGACACTACTGACAAAGTGGGGTCAGTGTGGTCAGCCAGCAGAGGTCAAGACTCAAGTCGGAGCGGCAGTGACCTTGCCCTCATTAGAAAAACAAACTTATGTCTGAGTTAAGTTTCCTGTAAAGCTGAATATACCACAACAACCTGCCAAGAGGATCCTAGGGTCTCATTTATGAAACACACGTACAATGAATGGAAGTGAAATGGTAATTTATGCACATTTGGACGTTCATCAAACATTTAGTAGCTCCGACTGTTTACATACGGCTCAGGCAGGTGTGTACATAAACGGTCATTCGTTATTTACTTCTCTCATTAAGTCTGTACTGTCTGTACTGAATGGTTGCTTATATTTACTCAAAGTACAACATGAAATAAATATTTACTCTGATACTTATTGTAGATGCTATCTAATATAATAACTGTTTTTAAATTCTGTAAAGCAGACTGTTCTGCAGATAGTATTCTGCTGGTCCTAATTGATCCGAGGGAGTGAGAAGCCAGAGAGAGACACTCGCCCTCTGGTCTACGTCTTCAGTGATGTGTTCTTTAGTTAAGAGTTTTAATTAAACTGATTTCTTTCAAATCTTGTAAGCTTATATGGGAGGCTGAAAGAGCAGACACTAGTTCTGTCTTCAGTCTTGACGGCAGCTTTTCGTGAGCCTGTAAATCTATAATCGCTGCTTCTTAATACTGGGCTTGCTTTAAACAGTATTAAGTAACACTACGGTCTCTGCATTGCTTTAGTTCTGTATAATCCAGCGTAATAACTGCCATTTAGGTTTGCCAGATTGCAGTTATGGGTGTTGCTCTTTGTCTAATTTAGCAATAACTGAGGAGGAGCCAGTTAAGTAATTCATGATCACCTTCCCCATTTACAAATATTCTGAATTTATCAAATAATGGGAGTAGTGGAAAACAGTAATTTACTACAACACTGTATACTCTAGTAAATCACTGGAATTACACTGTGAATGTGTCATGTGGGTTTAAAGTTCAAATTTTGAATTATTACACAAATTAGCTCCCTTGTGAACCACGCCAACCTAAGGCAGTGTTATTATCACCCTTTAGGTGGTAGCCCTTTTCAGTAAAGTGCATATCCGCTGATAATTGTGTTCGCTCATACACTACCAGTAATGAGCTACAATTTAGCTGCTGAGATGACTAATGGTGCTTGGCTCTTAAGCATTTCTTCCTCGTCTGATCCAAGCTGCTGTATCTGCCATCTCGACAGGAACCGCTCCATTAAAACACTGCTGTATCCCGCCCTGTTAACAGCCAGCTTTTGTCGTCAAGTGAAAAATGATTGATCCCCCCCCCCCCCCCCCCCCCCCCCCCCATCCACCTCACTCAGAATGTGTGAAAATGGATCGGCGGACGATTAGCGTCCAGGAGTTTCCCACCATTGTTTTTTGCCCCCTCTGACAGGAAGAGCAGTTTCGGTACTCACTTTGCAGCAAACTTGACCATCTGCTTGCTGGCACGATCTCCCACCGCAACTAGTGCCTGCACGTTGAACTGCTGTTGACGCAGGACCAAGAAGCATTGCTTCCCTGAAAACAAAAACAACAAAAGTAGATAGTGCCGGGGTGTTAAGACCTCATTCAAGCAAGCTTAACAGGCTTGTCACGATAAAAGTTTGGGTGCTTACTCTGAAGCAATGTAAGTTTGTGCAGTCAAAAGGGATAAGTGTTAGTCAGGATGTAGAGGGTATCCCTCAGCTGTAAGGATTCTTGTCATCTACAGGTAAAGTGTCAAACATTTGTGAACGGAGTGCTGTCTTTGATGATCACCATGTGGAGAAAAGATGATTGCTACCTTCCTAACAAACACTCTCTCACACACACACACACACACACACACACACACACACACGAACAGTGCAAATACGTTAGCTAACTAGTAGACAATCAGACCACCCAGGTACTTTGATGTTTGCTGCTTGAGAAAAGGGGTGGGGGGGTGGTGGGGATAACAGTGGTGCCAGAATCCCACCAACAGATACACCTCATCTCAGACAAAATCAGGATGTTATTCTGCTCACACGGACATCCTTACAGCGAGCAGAGAGAATGAAGACATGAGTGGAGGGGAAGTGACTCTTAACTGTGGAAGTTATCGTGAAAGGAAATGGCTTAAAGATCATCATTGAGACCTTAGTTTATTTGTAATCAAAGATTTAGCACGCCAGGGAAAAGGCTTGATCTTTCATACAGAGATGTAATAACCTGGCAGAGCTCAGTGGGTTCATTGTATTTAAATAGAGCAGCTATATGGCTGCCAGTAGCTGCAATGCTGCAAACAGAGGTTATCTGATCTTCCTGTTGGCAGTGACATACTAATCTGACAATGATATCAAACAGCCTCGGGTTGTCAAACTCTACCTAACCTGGAAGGAAGTAAAAAAAAAAAAATCCCAGAAAGAAATCTATTGTAGAAAAATTCTCATTCACACTGAGGTAAGGTTTGGGATGTATCTTCACAAACTGACAAACTGAAGCTGCTTGAAAAGCTGGACGTTTCTTTTTTAGTTTCTGATCTTTGGCCCAGATCAGTCTGAAGAGAGCGATACAAGTCATCTAGGTCATGGGATCACTCACAATGGTCAAGTCAAAGCCAACTGGTATGGCCATTTGGTTTTGAGGAAAAGGTAGTGATGTTGATAACTGACTCAGGGGAAGAAGTTTTACACATTTCAGTATAGTATAGTGAGGATTAGCACAGAGGCCATCCAATCTTAGCTGTTAATCATTTTTCATCTTAGAGCAACTTTCTTTTGTGTGGAGAAAAAAAAAACATATGGGGGGGGGGGTGATCTCACCTTTGGCTCTGCTGGTGTGGACTCGGGCACGCAGCCAGATCAGCTGGTCAGCTTTCTCAGGAGTAAGGTCTTGGACCCGGACCAATGCCCTGTCTGGCTCACACACATACACACAAAAATTGTATTACTTCAAAAGAACTTTTCTGCCTCCCAACCTCTGAGCAAGGAATCTCACACCCCCTCCCCTCCTCTCTGCACACTCCCAAAGGCAGAAAGAAATGTGAATAAGCATCCATGTGCGGACGTACACACAATAAAATGCTCAAATTACCGACACGTCTAATAAATAAGACACACTAGGAGGCCTACTGAAAGCTGTCTAACCCACCTACTCTCTGTGGTCTTTATGACAAATTGACTCTAGTTTCACCTGTGTCACTCAGAGGCATGCCTTCTCCTCATTATCAGCGAGCAGAAGAGGCAGACACCGAGGCTACACCAGAGAAAACAGAGCCGCCCTTTTGGCTGGGAACTCTGCGTCAACCCACATAAAAGCCCTCATCCCCGTTCCTCCCCCTCTGTCCCTATGTGCTGAGCTTAGCATGCAGGTGAGGGAGGCCCCACTTTGTTTGCTGCCACTGGAGCTGAAAGAGCATCCAGACAGATGGACGACCTCGACAGGGTCGCCTGCTGCCTCGTTCATCTGGGAGTTATCACGCACTATTAGTTACTGCAATTATCACTGACACTGCTGCAATTGTGATGAGAGAAGGGACCAAAAGAATTTTTCATGATGCTTATCAGTTGTAATCGTGATACATCAGTAACGTTTGACAGCCAGACAAACGTAACCTGACGCACTTTGGATCAGGACGTCATCTTGTACCAAAACATGAAATTTGAAGGAACAGCATGTTCTCCATTTCATCATGTTATTGTAATTTCCTCGCTTCTTCGTTGGCTGTTCAGTTGAAATGTCCCATCTAACTTCTACTGAAGAATCCATGTCCAACCTCTGTTTCTCAACACAGGGCTGACTCATGTGTGACTTTATATCAATGACTTGCGTCTTTCACACGAGATGGGAAGAAGGAGAAGGCAAGGGTCACGTCAGCTGACCATGATCTTGAACCCACTTTGTTAATCGAGCTTAGTTCACATTTGCGCCAATCATTTTTCTAAAAGATTAACCTAATTTCAGATTTAAAAAAAAAATATTGTCAGTCTCACCTTAACATCAGCTACTATGTAAGACAAATGCATAAAAATAAAAGGGCACAGTAAATTGTAAAGCAGGAAGCTTTTAAGAGATTCATTTCTGGGTGAGGCTTCCACTTCTACTGTCAGATGACTGATGTGAAACTCAGTATAATACAGTGAACAAGAAAAAAAAAAAAAAAAACTCTGATACCTTAAAATAATATTAAAATAAGACATTCGTTCCAACCAAAGGAAGTCATTGTGTTTACTGTGTGTACTGTATTTTGTGAATATTTTGTTCACACTATGTGGGTGTGAATAAGTAAATTCTTTTGAGATGCATTTCTTTTTTCCCACTGTGCTGACATTATGCAGACACATTTGGAAAAGAGAGTGGCAACACAGACAGCAGGCACACAATGAAATATACTCAACAACATCTAAAGGGAGTGATCAGTCCAATGTGATGCACTGAGAACAGGAACATGGCAAAATCTTCATGCTACCAAATTTAACTATATTCATGTAACCTGGTAACCATGTAACCGCGACGGCCATGGGTTTGAAACCAACCTGCGGCCCTTTGCCTCTTGTCACCCCCTCTCTCTCTCTCCCCCCAAACTTTCTGTATCTCTCTCACTGCCTCTATCACAATAAAGGTAAAAATGCCCAAAAAATAACATCTAACCTGAAAATACCAAATATCAGCTCACAGGGAAATGGGTATATACTGTATGAAGTTTTCAAGAGCGCAAATAAATCTAATTAATCTTCGCCATCTTTCAATTATTCTTCCGTGTTTTCAATTGCGTGTTTGGTTGGCTGTTAGGTTGCCTGTGACAAAAGTGACTAACCCAGTTTTTGTTGGGACTGGACCATAGCTGACACACCGTATCGATCCTTGGCAAAGTCCTGAGAAAATAAAACACAACATCTTAATCAAAGTCGAGATCAGTCATTTCATTAAACAGCTAAATAACACATCACGCTGCTTTTCGCGTATGCATATCAACTATTTATTGTTCTTAAACAGCCACTCTTCAGAAGCGTCAGTCTGTCTACTACATGTCAGATAACAGACAGACAGAACAGATAATGGGGCTTATCATGATCTTATAAGAAAATGGTAGAACAGACAACAGAAACTCCAGCTTTCAGCGTGCTGGTATTTGCATACAAACTGTTGCAAAGGTGTGAAAGCAGTGGTAGAATCAAAGTCAGACAGAAAGGCAGGAAACTGGTCTGAGGGGAAGCATACTGTGATCTGTATGGGATACTTACATCTTCCTCTGTGCTTTGTTGTTCGGCAGCCTGAAACACAAAGAAGCGACGGGGTTTAAAGGGCATTGCCAACAGCCAGGAAATAACAACAAGAGGACTATCTATTAAATTCAAGCATGAAAAATGTTCAAAAACATTCAACTTCAAATGGAACAACTTAAAACGTTTTGCTACAACAGTCATGTAAATTGTGTTTTCATCTTGTGCTATCAGGGATTTGAATGAAATTAATAAATCATAGCTCAGTCCTGGAGCCAAGCCTTAGATCCCTGGAATGCACAGCTCTTCCACGCATTAGTCCAACACATCATAGACAATGAGCAATGGCAGCAGGAGATATTGCTTTGTAATAGAAACAGAATAAGTGGACAGATATTCTTTATCTCTGCACTGACGTATAGGCAAATGACTCCCAGAGTGCAATGAGATCGAGTCTTGGCAAAGTTACAATTCCATTTTCTATGCAAATTGATATTGGAGTAGGAAATGGCTGGTGGCAGTGGAGTGAATTGGAATCGCCCATCCTTGATATGATAATCCAGTCACATGATGGATGATATTGCAGCTTACTATCAACTGAATATAGACCTGCTACAGCCATGAAGCAACCGCCTCACACTGGAGTGACTCAAGTCACGAGTGTCAGCAGAGAAAGTAGACAACATGAAATAACACTGACTCAATAAATATTCAACTCGGCTTTCAGGTCTTCTCCTAGGTAATGCTTACTACACCATTTTACTATAGGCAGCAATAGCTAGTGCATTAAACAGTGACAACACCTGCTTCTTCCATGAAGCATGCTGATAGCTTTTATCCAGGAGGAAAGGAAACCCTGGTGCTTTTGCCTATAAGAGCCACTTGATACACGACTCTCAAACGCACAGGGTGTCTAATCAGTCAAGGATAAGTTCAATTCCAGCTAGATGACATGTTCTCTAACAATGGATACAGATTACCTCATTTATATCCTAAAGATCTTGCTTTAAGGGAAAAGTCTAGGGGAAGAATTTAGGGATGCACCAATATGAGTCTGGATACTGACATTATTAAGTGCATCGGGTATCAGTCAAAAAGTCACGTACTTACTTTACATACATGATATTTTCTGCTCTGCTCCATGTATTTGCTGCAGTGAGCCAATTGTGATGCGTTAAGCTACTTCTGTTAACCATCACCTCCTGCATGCGCTTCACAAAACATGCATTTTAATACGAAGGCCAGATGTGTTGGCCGTTCCATATGTGATTAGATAATGTCACCAAGTACACTACAAGTACATTTTCTGCACTTTTTGTCTGGATGTCATTTGGAAACACTGCATTGAAGAAGTAATTTGAATTAATACAGACATTTTTGTAAATTACACGTTTAATAAAGCAGGAGAGCAGCTCATGGAACAAGGACTGATGTAACATCTTATTAACAGCAAATGTAGGTAGCTAATGTAGGTTTAGCAGGCCGCTTTTGGTTTGTAAGGGGAAAAAAGAGAAAAAACTAATCACCGCACACGTGATGTGGTTAGATGATCTGCATTTCTATAAACTGGCACCCAAGTTTTTTCCTGTCTGTGTTCTGAGCAGTTGAGAGAAAAAGGCGCTAGTTTATAGAAATGCAGGTCATCATTTCTATTTCTTTTTTTTTTTTTAAAACATAAATGACAAAAACATAGATAGGTAGGGATGCAGGGTGGGGGGTGTGATCTGGGACAATGATACTGGCCTGAGGTCCAGAGTCCAGCACCACTAACCCTAAAACATCCCAGGGCAGAGTGTGCAGAGACAACCAATGTGCTACTAACTTCTTAGCTCATTACCAACTGTCAGACAGTTGTAACAACAGAAATCCATATCATTTCGACATAAACAACATTTCTGTGGTGTCACATCTCAACTTTAAATTTAAACAAAGCTGAAATTAGCAAAACTATATTAACATAAATCCTCTAAAATATGTGATTAAATGATATGTGGTGTGTTCAGCAGTGAATGGATTGAAGTGAAAAGCGATAAAATGCAGTTTTGAATCTGATCATCGTTTATCACAGCAGCTCAGCCTGTTTGTCAGGTGCGTATCTGTACACAACACTAGTTGTCCTGGTTGTGAATGTCTCTTTGCAAAGTAAGATGTAATCTTTTATAGTCACAGCGTCATGTTAACTTGCATATTAACTACCACAGTGAGTTTCATACAGAGAGGAAGTGCTATACAGATTTGTGCTGTACTGGATTGGTACTGAGCATCAGAGGAGAGCCTGAGTTTGGGTGTTGGCATTTGTATTGTCACAAAAAAAATTTGGATCGGTGCTGGGTAAGTACCCAAAACCACTTGCATCTGTGACAGTGAAATGCTCATGGTTGCAGTGCAGTCACATCAGAAAAAAAAATGTGGAACTCAATTTGTTCTGTGGAAGTACAGGAGTACTTTGGCATTGGCAACTGCTCCACATGCTTTGTTGGATTTATAGGAACATATGTCATCAGTTTCTCTAGTTGGTGGCAACTGCGTCAAACCTGTTAAAGATGGGGCCATGAAGGATTTTTCTGGATCTTTATTTGAGTGAAAAACACAAAAATCTTGCTCAATGTCAATCATTCACTATATTAGCGATGACAATAAATCAGGTAAAATTAAAGCTCTGAGGAGTGAAATGTTAAATAGTTGACAGTGTGCAGGATTTCTTGTTATTTTAGCAGTCAGAGTTTATTTTCCAACAGGAGAGCAAGAGCTTTGTAAAAGTATGTCTGACCTTCCTTTTGCAGAATGGTTGCAACTGCATGTTAAAACGGAGCTAATATGTCGTGCATTCAATGTAGAAGAAAATAGCACTTTGTTTGGGTGGACATAAACAAAGTCAAAATGACAGGAATACCTAAACAATAGCTACTCATGCCCCCCTGCCGGCTAATCTACCCTCCTGGACCCACAATACCCAGCACGCCTGCACGTCACAGTCTTACCAGCTGTAAGAGGGGGTGACGGATGTCAAACAACAAACCAAAAAAAAAAAAAAAAAAAAGGAAAAGAAAACTTAAAAAAAAAAAACACTGACCAGCTTGGCTTGTTTCTCAGCCTTCTTTGCAGCTTTCTCTGCTTCCTTCTGCTGTTTCTTCAGGGCTTTCTTTGACTGAGCCTGCTGCTCCTCCTCCACCCTGAGACAGGAAGAAACACACAACATAAACATTTAAGTCAATTTCCACCTCCTATTTTGCCTTCATCCCATGAGGAAGTTTTTGACTGCCTGGGAAAATTAATTCTGAACCATGCCTACCTCCAGCTTTTAAGTCTGTCATACCTTTAATCCCATTGTTTTTTCACACAATACAATGAATGGAGAGACGGGAGTGTGGAGAGCAGCTAAAAGCAGAGATGTCAGAAAGTAAAACTCTCTGGATAAACACTGTGGCTTTAAGAAGACAGTAGTCTCACTAACACTCTTCTAATCCGTTATAGAATTTGTGAAGAATGTAGATTATCGGATTATGATAACATTTTGTCTTATCTGAAAGTAAAGGTGTCTTTATTTGCTAAATGTCATTGCCACACAGCACAACACAATGTCAAGCCTGATAAGCATGTGAGCAACAGGACAGTAGATAAATACAACACTCTTCACTCCTATCTAGGGAGAGCAATTAGGTCCCAATAGAACATACAGGACAGCAGAAATGAACAGCAGTGTCAGTTATGAGTTGTAAACCTTTGTAAACAGTTTGCTAACAGCTAGACACTTGGATGTGAGTTCAGTTTGTATTTGACTTTAATAACAGTATTTAAGAACACTACTTTCATATTTCGTAACTTAAAAATACTGCCTTTGAATCTGAAAGTAATATACAAATGCAGGTGATTTATGCTGGCCTACCTCAGCAACATTTTAGTATTATCAGCTGCTTGCTGGAAGACAGATGAGCTCATATTTTAGGTCAAAGACTAAAGAGTTGTAAAAGATAAAGCTGCAATTAACCTGAGTATCACAGACTTTATATTATAAACAGTCTGAACTTCGCACATCTTCAAATCAAACTTGCATCCAATGTTAAAAAGTGTGCAACAATTGAAGATGAGTGAATGAATGAATGAATGAATGAATGAATGAATGAATGAATGAATGAATTAGGGCTGTTTGGTCTGCCCAATGACCAGGTGTGTAGGTCCAAAGGAAACCAATGAGTAATATGGGAGCTGCTTCTATTTAGTTACAGGAAACAACAAGGACCAAAGGACTACTATGAATAGAACTAAAACCTAAACAAGAAACAAAAATCACAACAGATGATGACTTCCAAGGGAGGACTTCAGACCAGGTTTTACACTTCCCCTTCAGCCAAATTTGAAATGAACACCGCTGTGTTGATTGCCTTTTACGATGAAGAAACAAAATTAAGATTTTAAATAAAATATTCCAAATATGTGAAAAGGTCCCATATTTCTTATTGAAGTCTCTGCATCTATTGAACAACCAGCCTAATACATACACATGAATAACCTAGTGCTATCTTTTCCTACAGCCGTGTTATGAAACTGGAGTGCGAGGTAGATCGATAAAAATGCAGCTGGTTTATTCATATGTTCCACCAGCCAGTTGAATCTGTTAAACTGGATCAACAATCTTTGTTTCCCTCAGGCAAGTGAGGTCAGCCTTACTGTCTGGAGCAGCTGTCTACAAACCACTGCAGTCTGCTGCCAAACCCGTACATAACATTTGTGGCTCTCAGTTCTTTACACAGCTAATTGACACACAGACAAATGATTATATGTTGTGCAGTTAAAAATGATCAGCATATGCCATTTGGCCACTGTCAGCAGTCAGTTAACATAAGTAGCATATGTTGTGACGGCCTATAGTATGTCCATCAGGTGTGTTACAGAACAAGCCATGGTACAGCTCAGTTGTTACATCTCCACTCATATTTTTACATCATAAAAGGACAATAAATGAATAGGAGCAGTTGAACATAAAACAAAACGTTATCAGTCCTCATATGAGATTTAGCAATCCAAAGGAGAGTAAGTCACCAGAACAATCAAAATCCTTGTAAATGTGATGTACACAATATTACAAACATATTTTAATATAACACAGTTTGGTCTGTAAAACTGAGATAACATGAACAACCATGTTGGCAGTCTCAGCACATACATGAGACAGCACAGTGTATTGTGTTAACCCATATAAGTTTTCTTTTCTTATCTCAGTCACTCAATGTATTGCAAGCAATAAATTAAATTAACTTAAGGAAGACTAATTTGTTTGACACCCCAAACAGTCCTTCCTCTCTGTATCTCCAGCTTTAACTGAAAGCGAAGTGGCCCATGGATGGAGGGGAAACCGGAAGAGCACATCAGTGGAATGTGGATGAGCATGACCTGACAGGTAGAAATCTGCAAACTCATTTTAAACAACTAAAAGGTTAAGTATTGTTTTGTATGCAGCAAAAAAGTAAATGTGTTGAAAAATATGACTCAGGATATAATGTGACTCATAAGAAAACAGATTTCGATCCGGGATCCATGCAAAACCCAATGCAGTGTTTCATTCACATTCCAGCTTTGAGTCTTTTACTGAGAACTAAATATACAGATTGACACTTTATATTAACCAAGTTGTAATATGCTGAATTCACCAGGAAACTCTAAAGGTTTGTGAGAGATCTTTTCACATATTTTTAACAGTGTAACTCCCATATTATGCAAGATCAAAATAAACTGACAAACTTTTTCGATGTAATTTGGTGCTCAAACAACAACTCCCCACGGGTAAGGTATCGTTGGTTACCCAGCATCGCTTGTGCTCATCCGGTGTTTATTTTTATATGCCTGATATTTTAAACATTTTGCTCGTATGGGCAAACGTTGTGACTCCTTTACTTAAACTGTCAGATGATGCAATCTGCTGCATGTTAAGGCAACGCTAGCTAGCTGCTATCCATGCTAACCCTGTCTTACGGTGGTAAAAAGCGTAGCGTGCTGGTGACGGTGTGGGACGTGAGTTAAGCCACGAACAACTCTCACGCCATTCTTACCCCTGGACTTCCTCTTTAGTCATGTCGAGCTATATTCTTAAAGAATGAAGAGAAAATGTTTCACTGCTGTCTGACAGAAAGGAACCACATCAGCTGTTCAGAGCATGGACGGACGCAGGAAGGAAGGACCTGTTTTGACGGAGCACCAAATACCGGATGCTAAGGGTTCCGGCTAGAAACGAATGATTGGAGTGTGGTTCCAACTAATGTTTTTTGTCATGCCTGTACAGGGGGTACACAAAATAATGTAAACACGTAATGGAAAATGACTCATAAGTACATTGATCAAAACTATACATATTGCTATTTAGCATCTGCTAAATTAGCAGAATTCAGGCTAGGCTAAGCTACTTTGATAACTGAATTTATTAAGTGACAATGCATTGCTCAAATTATTTTTTTCAGACTGCATGTGAACTGCACGTGGAGTGTAAAACTGATTATAATAAATGATGACAGTGTATAGGTATTTTGTGGGTATTTCTATGTTTATAATAACAAAATACCGAGATGCATGCAAAAAATATCAGGACGTAATTGCCAAATTATAGTCTGTCATTTAAAGAGACCTGATTTGATGGTCCCTTTGTGCTGAAAACCCTTTTTTTTCTCAGTGAAAACAAAAATCAGGAAAAATTACATTTTTATAAACATGAACTAAATAAACATAGAGCACCTACAACAAAATGCACACACACACACACACACATGGTAATAACAGTACTAACAAATGACCACCATGTGTGGGCTTTATTTTTACAATCACCATGAAATTACTTTCACGCTTTTGGTAGAGTGCACTAAGTACATCCAGGTATCCAGTGACCTTTGCAGGAATGGCCATGCACAGCGAGTGATGGTGGTTTGAATAGAGTGGGGGTGTCATCAAAGCCTTTCTCAGGCTGTTGGCCACAGGAGCTCCCGATGCAGGAAACAGCCTTCCTGCTGCTCACTTTTCCAGCCAAAACAATGTCACCATTAGTGGAGCAGGTCACTGTGATATTTCTATTCCTTTCATCCTTAGTTTGCAAAATCCCTTTGAAATAATCTCTGCACATTAGCAGTGCTTATACTGTCACTCACAATTTTAGTACATTTCAACAGCAAAACCCAAATGAGGTCCTTTGCAGGCTGGACAATGGTTTCCAGTACACCGGTAATGAATCACCAGAATAAACTATTTCCTGTCCATTTCAACAGCTTTGGCCTTTAACCCAATAAAGGAAATAAGAAACCCCCTCACTACCACAACATACACGCATACATTTGTTGAAACTAACATAAGATGTCAGAAATATGTGATTTTTGCAACATTGGACAGGAAGATGATGTTGTTGTTTTGCAAGAGATGATGGCTACAGGATCATGAGGTTCCCATGCTCAGGATTAGTATATCTACAATAAACATCCCTGGAAGACAGTATTAGAGATGTGTGTGACTGAGTAATATATTTGCTCCTCACACAAAGAGAACATGAGCTTTGAGAATGATTGAAAGACGATCTTCTTGAATTACCACAGGTGTTTTGTGCACTTCTCTGTGAGAATTTGGAGAAAAATTATATATATATGGCATAATCATCTCTTTGCGTGTTTATGAACTGTCATCTTGACTGTTGCATTCATCCTTTCTGAGGTTTTGACCACTTACAGTGCACTATAAGTAATATTTGATTTAGGTCAATTACATTCCCATATATCAGTTTACTGTGTAGCCCTACAATGTGAAATCCAATCCTTCTCCAGCAACACAGCTTTCTTGATGAGAATTGAAGAAGCATATGAAGAGGATTCATTTGAGCAGAGTGAAGTGTTAATCACAAATCTCTCCTTGCATCGGGAGGCAGCATGGCTCTTATGCTAATTCTGACTCATTTGGTAACATTTCCAACTGAAAAAGCACCTCTTGTTTTATCCTGTTTCACTGCAAGAGACCAAAGCCTCAAAATAACCATTAACCTTGTGGCTTGATGGGAGCACTTTACACATGTTTTACATGTAAAGAAATGGAAATTTATCTCCATTGGAGTCTTGAATGGATGCCAACACTGCACTGCACAGCGGCCATTTGACGACTTCATTCTCCTTGACATCTATTGTTGCGAACTTCCTTTGGTCTCCAACTTGAACTTAAATTCCCAGCATGTAAAGCAGTGTCCAAAGAGAGACTTAGAGGACTGTGTGTTCACACTTGTCATTTTTATGTCTTTCACTGTCACTATATAGTTCCAACACATTTATTACCAGTGATATATTTGCATGAATCCTCAGACTATGTGTGCCTATTTGCACTTGCAACCTGCGCTCTGAATAGTATTGTGTCTGTTTTGTGAGTCAGGGAATGTCTGGGTTGACCCATTGCCCTATTCTGGGAAGAGAATGAGGATAGAACTTCATTGCCAAAAATAATGGAAGCAGTATTTCTTACAAATTGAAAAAAGAAGTCAAAGGGGAACTTAACATGGTATTTTCTTTGTTAAGCAGCCATATGGGTGCTAATTATAACAGAAGATTTTAGCCTTTGTGTAATGGGTGCTTAAGATGTAAAAGTGCACAGATGTTCTTGCAATTACAGGGTCTGTCTACTCAGTCCTCCCTCTGCTTTGCTTTACAGCCCGATCAGGTGGAGACATTTGTGTTAGGAGAACCCTACTCCCCCACCGATCCCCTCCCAACACACACACACACCCACACACACACATACACACCTCATCCCCCAACCCCTGAGGGGAGGAGGAGCTGGTTTTAGGTGAAAATGCACACCACACTGTCATTATGTTAAGCACTGAATCTTTTATTTTTACACACAAAAACAACACAAAAAATTCAAATGGTAAAAAAAGCAGCATGCAGTTTCTTTCTTTTACAAAACTTCCAGTGATAAGACAGCAATAAATAATAGCTTTCAGATAATCACACAACTTAAGTGCGAACACACAAATGCTACAGAACTATGTACAGGTTTCCAAAAGCAGCGACCATCCCTGAAAACAGACACGGGCACTTGTACGCCTGAGCTTTGATACAGCAATACTTGTGGTAAAGATGAAAACAGGGAAAATGGACTTTGATTGTAAAGCTGAATGGATGGAAATGAGGCACTGCCTGAGGATACAATCGGCTTTGTGGAACATAAAACGTACAATTTACAACTTGCAATTAAAACCCTCACAATACACACACTTGCAGAACACAAGGCAAACAAATCAAAAAGTATTAAAAAAAAAAAAAAAAATCTGTTTTTACATCTGTACAAAATGTAGTAAGTTCTTTAAAATTAAAGCTTAGTTATTTTCTCTCCTGAGAGTATCAAGTCACAGACTCTTGTGTTTGTTAACTCGACAAAACACTTGATGACTCAGACTCAGTTGACACGGATGAGATCGGCCCTCGTTTTTTAGTCATAAGAGTCACTTTCTGACTGGATCTGCTGCTGGCTGTCAGTGCACTCCTGGCTGTTTTCTTAAACTTAACTCCCAGGAAGGCATACAGGATGGGGTTTAGGCAGCAGTGAAAATAGGCCAGCGCCTCAGTGATAGCAATCCACTTCTCCACCGCTTGTTGCAATTGACAAGAGGAAGGGACCACGTTCAGCATTATGAGAGTGTCCAAAAAGAGGCCGATACAGTAGGGCAGCCAGCAGGAGAAAAAACACAGGATGAGGATGACCGTGGTCTTCAGCGCTTTCTTCTTCAGCGCCTGACCCTTGGCGCCTTGCGACAGCTTGGCGATGATGATGCAGTAGCAGATGAGGATGACCAGGCCGGGCAGTATGAAGCCTACCAGGATGTGCTGGAAGCGGAAAACCACTGTCCATATGAGACTGGTTTTCTGTGGATAGATGCGCTGGCAGATGGTCCTGGACTCTGTAGTCTCCATGCTTTCATCTAGGAAGAGCATGTTTGAAGACCCTCGTTTTTGCTCCCTGGCAAACACCATGTCAGGTACAGTCAGTATGACTGCAGGCAGCCACACACCCACATAGATCACTTTGCTCGCAAGCAGCTTCCTTGTGGCATTGCTGTTAGTGGCCCGCACGACTGCCAAGTACCTGTCTAGACTGATGAAGGCCAGGATCAACACGCTGCTGTACAGGTTGACTGTGTAGATCATGTGCACAGACACACAGAGGAAACTTCCGAAGTACCAGGTTTTGGCCGCATCCACGGCCCAGAAGGGCAGCGTGAGGACAAACAGGAGGTCAGCCACAGAGAGATGGAGCCGGTACTTGTCTGTCATAGTTTTGACCTTTTTCTGGTAGCCCATGACAACAACGACTAATCCATTGCCAATGATTCCCAGAATAAATATTATTCCGTAAACTGTAGGTAGGAAGATCTTGTTGAATTCGCTGCTCAGAGCAGTGTCACATACCTCCTGCAAATCCATATCGAAGTCTCCAGACTCCTCT
This sequence comes from Seriola lalandi dorsalis, assembly GCF_002814215.2. Classification (NCBI taxonomy): domain Eukaryota; kingdom Metazoa; phylum Chordata; class Actinopteri; order Carangiformes; family Carangidae; genus Seriola; species Seriola lalandi. The sequence goes on from NW_019525311.1 coordinate 99,461, forward strand.
GAGATGTTGTCTGTATTGTTCTCAAACATGTCGAAGTTCAGGTCAAATTCATACTGAAAGGAGAAGAAATTAGAGCAAAGTTAGAAAACTCTTCGGCTCTAGGTAGTTGTTCACTTTACTTGACATAAAAAAAGAAAAAAAAAAGTTCGGGGTTGTCAAAAGTTTGATTTATTTCCACTAATTTTTACAATTGGAGACATTTATTTAAAAGTAGACACTAAGTAAGATTATGGTGAATTAAAACACGGGTGAACGATGATAAACTATATCTACATGAATTACAATTAAACAGCCTCACGCAAAAACACACAGAAATGTCAGATAATAGCTTAGAAAAGTAACAAGAAAGAAAGACTCACCTGCATGTTGACCACTCTTTGAAAAAGCAACGCTATGACCAGTGTGCGTCTGTGTGTGTGCGTGTGTGTGCCTGTCTCCGCGTGTGAAGCTGGGTGATCAGTTAGTCTCTGAAATAAACTACTACTGCAAACTACTCAAACATAAATACCGCCTGAGCCCAGACCCCTCCCCGGGGAGGAGGAGCATCACTACGAGCTCTTTCCCAAAACGGGTTGAGTATAAAGCCAAGTGCTCTGCCTGTGTGGTTGAGTCAGTTTGTGAAAGTTCTTGTCTTTAAAAAACAAAACAAACTGTCCGTTATCTCCTCACCACAAAAAAAAAAAAACGTGCGAGGCTGAAGCAAACGTCTGGGGACAGAGTGGAGGAGGACGGCTGTGTGAGAGTATTTCATTATTAATTGGCCACTGTAACAAACAATTTAATAACAAACGGCTTACTATTTTAAATGTTGAGCAAAATAAGTTTTGCTCTCCTTTAAAAATCTAAATTTCTTCATGTTGTGTTTTTGGTACAACAGGAAGTTAAGACCTTTTCAAACAAGAACTGTTCTAATCCCATGACACATTCAGGGAGGAACAGCCTGATATACAAACATCCTGAAAAACACCAGATCACAGAACACCCTGAATTAATACAACACTGTTGCTAGTGAAGTTAAAGTATTAAAACAACACATTTAAACTGTATGCTGAGTGGAGTATGATCATATTATTAACTCATTATGAAGTGCGCTGAAGATCCCTGAATGCAGGTGTTACCACAGCTGACTACTATACTATATACTATATTAAGTCCTCACACATGTCCCCCCCCTGTAAAATTAGAGAAATTGTAGGTTTACACATGCTTTCCTGGTTATATATCAACTCAGCTGCCTCACATTTTGCACCTCCCTCCTCATTCTACATGAAGCGAGCACTGACATTTAGATCGGTCGTTCAGGGTCTTCTCCCATATTCCTCGGTACAAATCACTTTATTACTCAGTCTGATAACAGTTTTCATCAGCTGATGTCTCAGTCTGTCCTCACCTTTGCACACACCCTGTCACTTCTCAAGTGCTGTTATGTCTGTGCTCTCAAGTGCCAAATGACCCCCAGTGGGTTTGAAAAGAACCACAAGCCCTGTAATGTGGTGGGATTTCTGTAAAACAGATCTCGAGCCTCAGTGTGTTGAACACTCATTGTCATACAGATTTTACTGGCCCTTTCTGATTTCAGTTAAGGTTGAGAGCGAAACTCCACGCCCTCCTATCAGACACCGCTGGCGGTTGTCTGAAACTGAATATCCTCGATGTGGCATGCAAATACTACTTCGTGTCTTTGATATATGAGAGAAGTGATAGATTCAATGAGATGATCTGCACCACTGATTCAATTGATGTCGACCTCCTTGTCCGAAAGCTGCATGACAACATAATATTTGGAAAGCAGCAAGACATCACCACATTTTATTGCATTAGCAATTACATCTTGAGGTGCATTTTTTGTTGCCTTTTGTTTGACAATATATTTGCAACATTTCAAGCACTGAAAACTGTTTTCATCTGAATATTCTTACAATGTCTGAGGACAGTTAAAGTTTAGCAACTGAAGGCACTCTGTCAAAGGTACAGTGCACTTTATGACTTCCTATGGCCTGAAAACCCCCCAAACTCAGCACAGCTCACAACTGAGTTTAAAAACATCGGCACTCAACTGTCATAAAAGCAATGAAGACTATAGGGCGCTTATCAGAACCACTGCCATTCGTGTTGTGGTTACGTGTCTTTTCTGAGTAGCGCTGAACAGTAGTGACTGGCTTTATGTTCTCACGGAATATAATGTCCCATGCAGAGTATTTGCATATGATCGCAGTAGTTTTGGCATTCACTTTGTAGCCACTTCATGATGCTTTTCAATATTGTTTTGCACACAAATGACACCTGGTGCGACTAAAATTCCCTGGTGAGAGGGAAACTATGTATTTTTTCATTCATTTTCATTTTCTTTAGAATGAGGGTAGTCAGCATGTGAGGCATCCGCAGAAACACTCACACAGGTTCATTTATAGGTAATCTGCTGAAACTGCAGTACTGAAACACCACATCAAAAAAAAACAAACAAAAGAAATGAAGGGCTCATTGATTACATTATCTAATACAATAACACAACATTCATGAATTAATAATCTAATAGTAAGCAATAATTCAGCTTTCACAGACATGTTAATAACACGTCACTGGATTTAAATGAATGTAATAATCCTGCAGTTGGCCTTATCAAAGTGATGGTAGACTAATCCTGTGTGTTTGGTGTCCTCAGATCCGCCTGCAGTCAGACTCCTGAGGAGAGGAAGAGGGGGAATCTGCAGCTCAGAGAAAGGCTACTGTATTGGTATGATGCTCTTATCAATGGCATTCAGACACAGACAGTTGCTCTGTTATCTGTCTGAGAGCAGAACTCCTGGATTTCATCTGAATTACATACATTTTATATTTCACATTCTGCAAATCACTTTCACTACACAGGGGAATTCCACTGATGCAGGTTTTTTTCTGACGCTGTCAAAAGTATTTCTTCAGAAGCCTTGGCATGTTTTTAAAAACTACAGTATTTTCTCCTATTTCCCAAGGCTGTTTTTAAATCTAGTGTAATGTATCTTTGAAATGATTCCGTTGTGAGGCGTTGCATCAATTTATTTTTTATTTGTGTACAACATTCTTTGACAATTTCACAACACAATTCAACTAAACTAAACAAACAAAGCAATAACCACCAACCATGCAGTGATCATGGACGTATGAATTTATTTGTTCTTTTACAAGAAAACACAACCAATTCCAGCATATTGTTATTTATTCTTATATATTGTGTTATTTAAAGAAGATCCTGCATCAATCGAACATCAGGCAGTATTGAGAGATTTTTGGTTAAATGTTGAAATGATGTTGTAACTTGGAACAAATGTATTGAGACAAAAAGGACAAAAAAAAAAAAGTTCAATGCACTACAATCAATCCCCTTTTTCAGCTGACCTTTCATCTCCTGTGTGTGGAGTGTGTTTGCACATGGAGCTTTTCGTTTGGTAAAATTTCCACAAAAGAGATTTCACTCCTCATAATAAATAGGAGCATTTTTTGTTTTGTTTTGTTTTGTTTTGTGTTGTTGTTTTTTTTTTTGCTTGAGCAGGATATCTGCAGCCTTCACCGTCAGCGTGAGGATTCAGATTGCTATCGGCCCGGAATACAAAAGATCTGTGAGCCACTTAGAATACAAATCACAAAAAGTGTGAACGACAGCGAAGGAGGCTCTTCGCTGAAGAATGGCTATTGAAATGAAGCAGAAGAATGCCAGTGAGATAAAGAGAAGAATGAGCAGTGCTGTTCAGTCAACACCAGCCCTCCAGTTCCAACTCATCCTGGCCCCCCTCAGCAACTTGGCACGGGATCATTTTTCATAATGATACCTCTGCTCAAATATCACCTTCACTTTTTCTTTTTTTTTTTTTTAAATCACCACATAGAAAAATAAAATCCAGCCTTTGTTGTTGAAACTGACTCTGGGTGTCAGCCATATATGCACAAAAGGTTTTGGGCAAATCAAATACCTTTAATCTTGTCCGAGCACTGAATAGTGGTTCACGTGTATTTCAACTCAGTGTGTGCACAACTGTGCGTGCTTGTCAGTGCATTGTAGACTGCATTGTGTAACAGTGAGAGGAGGTTTTAAGTCTGTTGCGATAGTTGTGGCGCTTCTTTTCACTAACACTTTGATTCGGTTCAACAAAAACATCCTCTACTTATAAGAGTAGTTTGTTCCATCAGACACTGCTCCCCTCACATCATTATCCTCACTGTCATGTACAGAGTCATATAAAGAACCTGTACATGGCAGTGAGGATAATGATGCAATATTTAATCTGTTCTGTATCTTGTATTTTTGCCTCTTCATTAAGTACAATGACTTCTGTAATATTCCTGGGGGGGGGGGGGGGGGGGGGGGGTGAAGTGTGGAATCTGCTGTTTTTGAAGATGACTTCAGATGATCTGAATGTTCCTGCATGTTTGTACGCAGTTATGTTCATTATTCACCCTGGAATGCATAACTGCTCTGTCTATCTATCTATCAGTCAAGGCTCTCTCAGGGTGCCTTTGTTTTTCTACCTCTCCATGGTTGATGTGTACAACTCTGTGTAGGGGAGAAGGTTGGTTGACGGTGGTGGGGGTGGGGGGTGGGGGGATGGTCTGCGGTCCTCAGCCAAGATGAGAGACTTATCCTTCATTCCCTCTGAGCTTTTGTTTGGGTTTTGTCTTGTGTCGAGACAAGACAAATCAAGCCCTAGTGAGTAAAACATGACACCACAAAATGATACTCTGATACACAACTTATCACAGAGGTTTAACCATTAATGCAGATATTGTGCAGTATAGGGACCGTAATCTCACAAAGAATCTTTGCTTGATTTGAGTGACACGTAGGAGCTGTCAGCACCAGTGGAAATGATTTTTCCTTTTTTTTTTTTTACAAAGTTGGCACAGATAAATATTGATGATTATATTTACACACAGAGAAAATATTTGTAAAGGCATCCGGTTTGCTGGCTCGCTTAAATGTTTGTGTTTGAAGAAAGAGCTTACATTTAAACAATAGAGCCACTTTAAGGACAAAGCTCGCTCCTTATCTTTGAATGGCACCCTCTTAAACTTCCTACTTTGCTGCAGGGCTGCAAGTGTTTCTGGCCCTTTTAAAAACTCCTTCCTTGACCTCAGTCAAGGTCACAATACCCCTGTGATTTCATTATGAATTACACGGGGTGTGCAGAAACTCTGCCTGCAGCTCAATGGAAATGACATTCCTTCTCTCAGTACCCTGTGTTTTAATGTTTTACAATCTAGAGTGAAGCAATGTCGGTCCATTCAGGGATATTCTGTATGAAAAATTTCTGTCTTCAGAAGCGGATGGATGCAGGTTCACTCCCGGGTTTCAGTTTTAACTTGTGTATAAAATGTCATAATTAACCACTGTTTTTTTTCAACAGCCTTTTTGTGCACCAAGGAATGATAATCACACTCTTATTGGAGTCCGATTAAAAAGAATTAAGTGGATATCCATAGTTAGATTATGCTGTATTCAGCTTTCTGACTTACTTTAGTGTCAAAGTTATTTTGGAGTAACAGCAAGATGTAAATACAGAAAGAGTCTTGCCTTAAAAATGAGGCCAAAGAGATTTATTTTCAGTTTTTCTTACTTACTAACAAGCATAGCCTACTCCTCAGCCACTAGTCTGACAACGTTGGTGGGCAAAAACTGGAAGCAGGCGTTTTTTTTTTGTTTTTTTTTTAAATTCCAGAACATATTCACACTGATTACCCAGAATCCTGCTGCTGCCTGTCCCGACATAGACTCCCTGCAGAATTAGACAACAGGGCATGAACCAATAAAAACCGATATGGGTGACACTGCCCTCGAGCAGTGAGTGGAGAAATATATATCCTCATGTGGCACAGATCCAAAGCAAGCCACAAGGCTGGTTGAGAAACGCAGCTAGTTGTTGCATAGGAAGGGTGTTTTCTATGAGTCCATGATAAATGCAAGCGGGGTTCCCTTTCCTTTTGCACCAACGTCTCCACTGTGGTTTTTGCCTTGCAACAGTATTAAACAGTATTTAAAAAAAAAAAAAAAAAAAAAACGTCTCCACTTTTCTGTCATGTATATTCATTACACAAACGCAATGCAAACTTGCTCAGATGATTTGAGTGTATTAATTTGCATGACGGTTCAGATCAACAACCTTTTCCTTTCAGGTTTCCTTAAACAAACAAGGTCATATAACTGTCACAGCCTGAGCGCATCAGAGACCTGCCATAATAGGAATTACAATCACGTTCTGAATGAGTTCCTCCGGTTTTCTCAAGACACTGGCAGATCCCTCTGCTGCATTTCTGTGCGACAGAAGATCACAGCGAGTGTTCTTTCAGGCTCTCTGCAGGTGGAGGTCCTCCATCTGGCCTGTGTGGACAGTGAAGGAGACTCAAATGCGAACAGAGTCTGATCACTTCAGATAATGGGGACAATAGGCCAGATGACAGCAGATAAGCTTTCCAGAGTCGAATGACCAGAGGAGGGAAAGAGGGAATAAACCTGCTGTCAAGGCAGACTGCCTCATTACTTCTAACATCAAGAGTCTTGAAGGAGAACGTTTTCAAATGACACGTCAACAACAGATTTTTATTTTGCACAAATGGACAAAAGTTTCATTTTTTAGTCTGTTCCACTTTTATTGATCATCACGGATTAAATTGAATTATTTGAAATAAGGCGCAGATATTATTAGTTGCACTGAATTTCAAATTTTTAACAACAATGAATAATTTAATTTACTTTCAACTTGGATTTGTTTTGCAAAAGTGGTGGTTATTCTTTAAAAGGCAGAAATCAACCGGTGCTATCAGGTTTGACTTTGAGAGAAAATGGTACAAAAGCTCATATTATTCTGTCACTCAGCATCTTTTTCTGAGGAGCGCCAGATTAAGCATTACCTTGCAGGATCAGATTATTGAAGTAAACCACTTTAACCTTTCCAGAGAGGCTGAGTGCGTAAAAACCTATGGCCTTTGGCACTCTGCTTTTTGTGCTGATTTATTGCACCGCTCAGTACAAGAAGACAGGCGTCATTTATTATTCAAACAATGTGATGGATAAATGACGAGCTGGATTTGTGTATATGGGCATCCTTGTCGACGGACAGAGCTTCCTGTGATGAGCGACATAAGGCTGTGGTCTGGAGTGAGGGGGACAAGTGTCCAGCACCGGACCAGAACAAAGCACCAGTGTAGAAACATCTATCAGCCCTGGCCAGAGGGATGCTTTAACGCCCCTGTGGTGCCTCCCTGTCTGAAAGATGACACCGTCTACATTGGATGCCTCAAGCTAACAGAAAACCAATAGTTGTTTTATTTTCTTCTTCCTACAGTTTCCAGGAAAGGACAGCGGGTAGTAAAAACCATCACTGTCTATCAACAAAGAAAAAGAAAAAAAGTTGTTTTCCTGCACTCGTGTCATTCTCGTCGTTCTGCGTTTTGTTTTTCTGCACTCTGTCTCATTCTCAGTTGATGAGTCACATGAATTAATCATAGTCTACTGATCATGCTGGAGCCTATTGTGAGGCAATTCAAATTACGTGCCAACTTTCTCGCTTACCTGGAGTAAATGCAGGTACACTCATTGTTTTGCTGAGTGTTTTCTTCAGTGCCGCTGATGTCGGAGCTTTTCAGCTAATACTGTGAATGTGAAAACAAAAGAAGCTCTTAGTCTAAAATGTGTATTATTTCAAAAGAGAAGAGCACCACAATGCTACTGAAAGGAGTCTTGGATTGTTTCTCTTCATGTTTGTATTGAAGTAGACAGGAGTGCCTCTCGTGAATTAAAAATACCAGTATTTATAGATAAACACACCAACCCTCTGTGCTCCCTCAGCCCCAACGATAGAGTTTCCTCGTAGAGCCCACTCTGCAGTCGAATCCTAAAGGCGCTGGCTTGGGGCCCTTTGTACTCGCTTGCCTTTGGGTTTATTTTCTCAGCACAATTGAATTCTTCTCTTTTCTAAAGACTGCAAAGACTGTAGATCCCTCTGCTGATACAGAGAGTTGCCTCTGCTACCCCCCCCCCCCCCCCCCCCCCCCATTGCCCCAAATCTGTGAGGATTTTTGTGTTTTTGTGTAAACAAAGATGTGGAGTAAACAATACATCTGGATTTGCTCTGCCTAGACCAGCATCTGGGCTTCTGACTTTTTGATTATCTCGCAGGCTTATTATTGTTTATGACAGGAAATAGGATGAGTGCTGGTCACTTTGTCAGCACACAAACAGCACTGTATTCCCACAGGGAAGCTATTGATCAGGATATGACAGATGCTGTTTGTTTTGGAGTTTGTTTGGAGTCTTGCTCCTCATTTTCCTTCTGGAAAAGATGGCGGGGCTTCCCCCTCTGACTCAGCAGGCCTAGTTGGTAAAAACACACTCTTCTGAACAACAGCGTAGCAGGAACCATTAATTAATTACTAGCAGCACGTGACTTTTCAAAGCCGAGCTTGAAGAGCAGGATGTGATGAAGTGCTGCCTTTCTGGGGACAGACAGAAGTTTTTCAGACCTCAGGTGGGACTGAGCTCCTACGAACTCATATTGTTTGGACTGATTCTTATCTGTCAAGCAGCGAGACACTTGGATATTTGCTTTGAGCAGTGGTAGCCAGAGAGGACAGCCATGAGGCAGCTGGCAGAATGTGTCATTATCAGGAGTGTCAACAAAGCTTCTGGGTTATCATCCATAACATCTGTATGTCAGGGAAGGCAGTGTGTGTGTGTGTGTTGCAGTTAGCTCCCTGCCCTGCTGTGATTCACTGTTTACTTTTGTCTTGTACCCAGATAAACCTTGTGTATTTTGTGAGTGTTTATTGCACACCAACTGGTGACCTCCACACCTTGCTTCTTCCATGCGCTAGTCCTTGTAATCTTTACTTGTTTTCCAAGCACCGTGTGGTGTTTCTGCTCAGTTCTAGAAACCACCTGTAAATCAAACTGTGCGGAGAGTACCGGGGAGTTTTACTTTTCGTTTCTGTTCTTTTCTGTTTATTTCTGACAAAATTCAGAAGCCAAACAAATTACTTCGTGTGCATTACAGGGGTTTTCCTGAAATATTTCAAACTATAAATGGAAAAGCTTTTGTGCGCTGGTTTCAGGCAGAATCATTGTGGCAAATGAGAATAACAGTAATTTATTTACAGAAGAGTAGCTAACCCACTTTAAAAACAGTCAGTAAATGTCTATAAGATGCGCTCATCATCAGTAAACTACATACTGCCAGGGGTGGAATGTAACCTGGTGCATTTACTCAATTACTCCCTAAGAGGGACTTCTGCTACTTCCTGCTTTACTGTATATCTCTACTGAACATTGAGATTTTACACTGAAAAATCTGATGTTCACATTGAAACAGATTTTTTTTTCATAGAAATACAACAGTGTGTTAGCCCAGCTTCCTCCAGCTCCAGTACAACATTAAAGTTCTGCTTTGAAGGCAAAGCATCAATAGTAATGATCCAATTATATACTGTAATGAAAGACTGACGGGGGCCATTCTGCAAAATGGGTACTTTTAGTTTTGATACTTTTATCCATTTTGCCGATAACCTTCTTATTCTTCCACCACTGCATACAGCACGTCACCAAATCATATTTGTCTGTGATGCTTTTATCTGAAAAGATGGCAAAGCGAGAAGAAAGGCAGCAGTTTTAACTGTGGTGGGTAAAGTTTTTTTTTTAAACTGCTCGCTGCTGTTTTGGAGACAGATTTGGATTTTTAGTTGTGATTCATCACTTTGCGTAGGTGCAGAGGATTTCAGATAAGTAACCCAGCTGGCACCAGAATTTTATTACGAGTAAACAGGAGAATTGCAGGTAGAGGCTGGGGCACGTTTCCCTCATATGAACCAGCTCTAAAACGATGGTATATTTGATGACTGCTGTGAAAAAGTTGTAAAACTATTTCTTTTACATATATTGTGTGTTGTCGATTTGTGTGTACAAGAAGCAACAGCTTGGAAATGGAGGGGGTGAAATAGATGGCAGCTGGGACTGACTTTTTGTTTTCTACTCTGTGAATCAACAATTCATTTCCAGGCGATTTGTACAAAAGGTGATTGTTAGCAGCAGGTCCGGCCTGTCCACTTACAGTTTCCTAAGTGAACCCTCCAGACAGCCATTGCTCAATCATGGTTCACCTCTCTGGCAGAGGGCATGAACGGCGGCTTTCACACTCACTTCAAATCAAATCAGTGTCTGATCCATCATGGGTCTCCTGCCTTCAGGGCAGCTTTGGATCCGTTAGAACTATCTGCCGCAGTATCCTCTAGCTGCTTATGTCTTGGAGGGATGTGTGTGTTTGTGTGTGTGTGTGCACACAATAATTGAATTAAAGGGGGGCCCTGTCCGTCTTGGGAGCTTTCCATCTGGTCTCATATATACATAGACAGACACACACACACACACACACACACACACACACACACACACATGTATAAGAAAAATTAGAGAAGTAACTTCTAAGATGAGGCTCATGCCCTGTGACTGTGGGTCTTCTGCTGTTATTTGCTGATTGTGTTGTTGAAAAAACTGTGGACATGGCAGTTCAAACAGATCATTAGTTCCTGTTCCCTTTCTCACACATTTCCACGTCTTCAAATGGAGAATGTCACGAGATGAGATGCCATGTCACAGATTTTCTTTTTAATGTAACATAACAAAGACATTTTAAAGCTCAGGGATTATGAGAATATAGACTCAGGTTAGGTGTTTAGTTTTGATAAATGTGAGGTATTCCATCCAAAGTTTTATACACAAGTAACAGAAAATGCAGGCGCCTTTCACTCAATTCACAGGAGCACCTGCTTTATGGGTTGTTTGTTTATGGAGTTTGGGGCGGCCGTATCTCTCCTATTCCCTCTGATAAGGAGGCTTATGTGTTCTTAGCTGCGGAAAATAGGAAGGGAGGACCTGAACCTCATGTCTTTGTAATTTCTGGATTTGAATACTCAGTTAAGAAACATTCATCCAAAAAAGATTTAAACATTATGGTGATCAAACATCTCTATTTACTTCTACTCCTTTAAGTGTGACATTCTGGAAAATGAGCTTATTCACTTTCCTCCCAGGAGTTAGATGAGAAGATTAGTACCACCCTCATGTTTATGTGCTAAATATGATGATACAGCTGGCAGACAGTCAGCTTATCTTAGAATAAAGAGTGGAAGCTGTTAGCTTATGGGGACCATAGATTGTAAATAAGGATGGACATAGCCTCTGTGATGTCACCCAACGTTTTCTGAAGAGTTGTTATGAAGGTCAAAGTGGGCTGCGCTGCCGTTGCCATCTAGTGCTTGACTCCGCCTAACTCCCAGCTAATCCAAAAATGGGCAAAGAGGAGGTGTGTGTGTGTGGACTTTGGTGCATGTTGATTTGATAACTGTGGCAGGCATGTGCACTCCTGTTAGCATCGTTATCACAGCTGGGTGTCTGAGCCTCTCGCTCGAAGGTTAACCTAAGGCTAATTCATTTGCTGTCTACTTTCGTAGTTAACGAGCTATCAAGCCGGGTATGGTGAGTGCAGACACCAATACCTCCTGATTAGTGCTTACATATAAATAAAATAATGCTAATTTATCTCTCCTCAAAAAAAAAACTGGAGCACAGACTTCCTCACGCTCACACACTGTTAGTCAATTACCCGCACAGCAAGTATCACCATGAATATGGCCAAGAGGTGACTTGAATTTGCTCAGCAGACACCAAGCAGACTATGACAGCACCCACCTGTTACTCCACTTGGTGGTTGACTCAAGGAAATTAATGTGACTGGCCAAGAAATAGTTACAGCGCATAAACCCTGTAAAACAGTTCTTACAGTTAAAGTTTTGCATGGATTAAACAAACCCGATATGACATGTTTATCAACTAGCAACTTGTTTCCCCTGATTTCAGTCTCAATGTTAAGAAGATAATTGCCTCCAGATTCCAGCCCCAAAGTTAAAGGAATAGTTTGACAAATAGCTATCCGGGCTCTGTCCGACGGTAACAAAGTCCACCTACCAGAAAAACAACAATTTGAGGTTATACCGTGGGGCATGTGCCGGTCTATTTCTCTATAACTTCACATGATGTGTTTCAACATGAAGTGAGCCTAAACAAATGACAATTTGCTGTTTCATTGTGGGCAAGCAGTAATTTCTGTCATGCCTGGCAGCCACGAGATAGGCACATAACCCACCCAATTGTCGTTTTTACACTTCAGTTGTAGTACAGATTAAACATATAATCTGCAGGCTACTATTCAGTGTTAATTAGTGAGCTTTCAAGGAATTGGTAGTGGCATTTTGTTTTCTTTGGACCAAGCCAGGCTAGCTGGGGAAACCTGTTTCCAGTCTTTGTATTAAGCTAAAATAAATGGCTGCTGGTTGTTGCTTCACATTTGATGTAAAGACATGACAGGGGACTCAAGCCTCTCATCTCACTCTCCACCAGAAAGTGAATATGCACATTTCCCAAAAATGTCAGACGATTCCTTTAAAATACAGTCTTGGTTTATTTGCTAATCATTTATTATTAATAGAAGTGCGGTTTCTTTGTTATACATGAGCTGGCAGAAAGGAATATCAATGTCTTATTTACGTTAACATGGAAATGTTGTCACACTTTATCATGTGAGTAGTTCACCTTAAACGGGATCTTACCCAATACAGGTAATCACAGGCACTGATGGTGTAATTGCCATGGTAAACATAAAGCAGACTTTCTCCTGCACCTGTAACCTGACCTCAATCACCTTTCTGTTATTCAGACTTATTATTAGTATTACTCACCTAACATTGTCTGTAGTCTCTGACAAGGCTCCAGTAATGGTGACTCATGCAACACCCACTGCATTTTACCTTTTTCCCTTCCCGGCATCATGCACAGCTACTTTTTGTTATCGGCTCTCCTTTTCTCATCCCCCATGATTCATTACATTTATGGTGTTTGAATGCCCAGCGGCTGGCTGCCATCATAATAGGCTGAGACGGATTGTTTCTTCGATCATCAAGCTTCTAGATCTGCAGGGCTTTTCTATTTCTCCTGCATTGATAATGATAGCACAGCAGCTTTGTAATACAGAGGCAGCATGATATCATAAATCAAGCTCTTAAAAGAATCCATTTTAGATACGGTTATATAATGCATATCTCTGACAAGTGCTCCGATCTATCTCCAAGCTGTCTGTCCTTTAATAATGTGATATGGTTTTGTATTAGATGCTTTCATTCTAACCTCTCAAATCACATCTCTAAAGCTAACCCAAACTTGTGCACAGCAAAGAGAAAAATTATTCAATCTATATTATGTGACGTTACAACATTTTCCTTTTTAGATAATCAGTTAATCTCTTTTACCTCAGACAATGTCTGGACAAAATCTTTTTACAAATATACACACATGTTGCCAGCGGCTTGGCTGCATCTCAAAAGAATGTCAAGCATCAACCCAGTATTACATTTTGTTGGCACCATTTATGATTTTTGGCAAGCACATTTTCCACTGCCTTGATAATTAAATGATAGCTGCAGACGCACTGCATCTCTTTTACTGCTGCTTTTTTTTTCATATACTCCAATGAATCCCGTTAACTCCTCAAGTGCAAGTAAACACTTAAACTCTCTCATGCGCATGCTGAGGCAGTGTTCAGCATGGAGTCTGGGAGACAGAGAAAGAGAAATAAACAGCAATAGGACAGAGAGAAACAAAAACACGTTGCTTTTGTTGGACTGGTAGCAGAACAGGGTGAACTCTTAGTGAACCTGTTTGTCTTGCTGTTGCTGGCTGCCTGCACCATCGCACGTAAGCATGAAAAAACCACTACACTCTGCCCTCACTTCCCCTCCCCGATGACTGACAACGCACCCTAATAGATGCCACAGATGTCCAGAGTTAGATCAATAGCCTCCCGAACCTCCACCCCCACTCTGCCACGACCACGAGACACTACGGAAGCCACCCTCCTACCCAAGTCACACTTCCCTCATCTCAGATTGCGTGAGAGGTTTGGAAAGATGAACTGCTCGATGGCTACAGAGAGAACCTTGTTTTTGTCTCATCACGCTACCGCGCTGGCGTCAGACTGTGTCAAAACACCAGCTCTTTTTTTTTTTTTTTTTTTTTTTGTTGACATGGCTACAAAGCGTTTTGCCTTCAATCCTTACGCAACAAACAGTTTCATGTCTTAGCCGGCACAGAACTGACCTTTGTGATGCATTGCTTAAAAAAAGCCACAGGTGATTAAGTCATTCACACTAAAGCAGTTGAGCCAGTGCTTTGGAAACACACAGCCCAGCTTTCATAGATGAACCCTGCTTCGCTGTCACGGCTGTGATGCGGCTGCAGAGATTGCAGGTCTTTTGACAGCGAGAGGCGGTGAATGAATTTTTAACAGCAGAAAAGTCTTGCTCATTAGTCGACTTGTCTGATCTGGTCATTGTGTCTCTGCTTCTGAGGGCAGATGGGCGCCCCTCCACCAGTAACGGGGGAGGGTGCGTGTGTGTGTGTGAGTATTTATGTTTCTTTGTGTGTCTGTGATTCTTTGGGTGTGCCATGTCTGTGTGGATATGGTGTGTTCACTTTTGTCTGTGTATATGTTTGTGTGTATGTCTCAATTCCTTCCCATTATGTGTATGTGTATGTGTTCGCTGTCTGTTCAGTTCACTGCGAAATCAAATCTCCATCTAAGTCATTTGCTCAATTATTGTGGCCTAAGATCTTTTTTCTTGTTAGAACAGATGAAAAGACTCTGACAATTTCACCTGTTTTCAACACAAACCGACGTCTTTGAGAAATTCCTCAAAATAAGTGTTATTTTCTTGATACTTGATACCGACCTGCCATATTTTGTCAAGACTGTTACACTCACTCCTTGTAAATTTCTCAAATAAGATAAACTGGTCCAGGAAGATGTGGAATCATGTCACTCCACTGGCAGAATTTTTTTTTTCTGTTTCGAGAAAAATAAGTCTTAAATGCTGATATGAGAATAAACGGCAGTTTTATAGTGCTCGGTGTAGGCGGGCGGGTGCGAGCAGCAGAATCGTTAATGGCAGTGTTTCTCATTCTGAATGTGAATACCCTACAAGCGTTGAACCTTGTGTGTGTGCTTTGTTGCTGCCAACAATACAGAGTTGACAGCACATCTGGCATCATAGCAGGGCCACAGTGCTTTTCTCCCCCACCAGGATTTGCTATCTGCACCATTAGCTGCTCACTAGGCAGGAAAAGACCAGCTACAGCGGTCCCACTGCCAGTCATTCATGATGCATCACTTAACACACTCAGCCCATGTCCACAACCAATGCAGATGAAAGAGCCGTGTCCGTGTGTCCACAACCATTTATCCACAGTTAAGCATTTCGCTCTCGGGAAGTTCATCTGTGATCATCATTAAAAAAAAAATGCAGAATTTAATTCCTCCACTGCCACCTGAAGCAGCAGCCATTTCCACCACGCGGGATCCTCTGTTCTCCGAGTGGAGTTCATGTTTAGTTCAGCTTTATTTATTCAGAAAGACTCATTTAGAAAAGGTCTTTTGCAAAAGAAGAGCAAATGACAAGGTGAGCCAGTCACATGGAACAACCATCACACAAGCAGACACAGCAATTAATCACAACGACAAACCAACTCTGGATGACTGTGACAAATGAGTCAAAATTCTTAAAACAGACTCTTGGTCCACCACAATTTTAATCACCTAATTCACAGGCTCTTAAAAATGTTGCATTTGGGGGATGAAATTTGCTTGCATTCAATCTAGCTGCACTAGCCAAGAAAAGACAAACGTGTTTCCTCAACAAAATGGACAATGCACATTAGTATTGCCTTTTGTGATGCTGCTTTCCACTTTATTTAAAAACCTCAGTGTTGAAGAGTCTTTGAATGGTGCTACATCAAAAACAAAGAAGAGTTTCCTCACGACAAGATGACATAACTTCTGTTCATCTTAAAACACAGGTGAACGCTCACTGACTAAGACATCCAAAGCTGAATGAATTGCCTTATTCTAAGCGCCATCTGGCTACTTACATCTAACAGTTTTTCACAATGAGCAAATACAGCAATGCTGATGGAATTATATCACAGTTTCACTTTTCCCTTAAAGTATTGTTTTGGGGTCATTTTGGGAGGTTGATGTGTTTCTGTGTCAAATTGGTAAAGAACCCTTCAAACAAACAAACAAAACCAACCCCACAGTGAAAGAGTGAAAGGGGAGCTGCATGTGACCTCTTCCCTGACTGTGTTTGTTCAGGGAATTTCAAGTCATTAAAGCACAGAGCCATGAAAGGTCTGATAGTGAGCAGTTAAAGTGACCCACAACTAATGGCTGAAAGGGGGTGACATTTGTACAATGACTTTGTTTGGTCCTGAGTCTTTTACACAATCATTGCAACAAAGCTATTCCAGATCGTTAGTTGGCTTAGAGCTGAAGTCTATCAGATGATTAGGATTCGGCGCACAGGCCTATTGAGTGCAGTTATGTCTCTGTAATTTAGAAGTGATGCATAACACCTCACAGCAGTCACACTGAGAAAACACAAAGCAATTTGGAACGGTGGTACGAACGGCATTCAGCAGCTGCAACACTATTTAAATTATTAAGGCGTCTTGAGGTTAATATGCCACATTATTAGTGAAATAGCTGGGAAAAGGCCGTCATATCAGATGTGAAACATCATGAAATATGTTTGTATGGTAGCAACTGCGGTGCCTTTGCTACGGTTTTACTCCCCCGGCGCACAGACTTTACAGCATAAAACCCAACATTGTGCTGTCACTATACCTGCCAAAGCATTTGAAATTACTGCCTAGTAAATTTTGTTATATGCCTCTCTCCAGAAGCTTCCTGGTCTCAACATGTGACATCAGCGACATGACTAAGTGCTGCTGTGACCCCTGTCAGACTATTATATCTTTTATTGCTTAACTAAGACAGATCAGGGTCAGGGATGCTTGTTTGGACCGCCAGTGATAAAATTATAGCCCTGTAAAGGTTGGTGCCACACTTTTCCCTCATAGGGTCACATGAACGCACATGCAAAGGCATACACATCAACAAACAACATTTGCCTTCGCCAGCTGGAGAAAACTGTAAGATGTATAGTGTTGTTGTTTGCTTATCCATCCATGTATTTCTCTTTTTCTATAAATAGAGCACAAACAGCCCTGAAGATGTAAAACTGACTGGGTGGTATTTTATGGCTAAACATCATGTTGTAAAAGGGAATCCTGTCTGAGCTGATAGTGACCTCCTCTCACTGACTTTCCACTGTTGCATCGAGCCTGATAACAAACAGAAAACTTGTGGAGTTTTTCCTCATCACACACAGAGTGAATAAAAGGCAGTTAAGACACCCCCCCAAAAAAAAATCCACCAGATGGTGCTCATCACTTCCTCATTTGACCCATTCTTAGTTTTCATATAATCTTTTATTAATTTCAGGGCTCACCTTCAATCCCCCTCCATGCCCTCATGTGAGCTCACACTTGGAGCAGAGCGACTGTGATTGTCAGCGTTCTTGTTTCTGGGTTTACATGTCTGCTTTAATGACTTATTGATGGACGACTGCCTTTCATCTGAGTGGGGCTTTCTTACCCACTGGAGTGTCCAGCCGTTCCCATGTCTAAGGTTTCGCTCCGGACTTTCTCCTTTTTGATCATCCCTCAGCCTTTTTCAATCTATTTCAAGTCGAGTAGGCCCACAGACCACCTCTCTGCCGCAGTGCCTCTTTGAATTCTCTGTGAGGATAAATGTGTTGAAAAGAAAGGGGCTAGAGGAGGGCTGACAAGCTTGTGTTACCGGAGAGAGATTTACATGGGGCCATAAAAGCCAGGGTGAAAGAAGAGGAGGTATAGCCCATATTAAAAGGTCAGTATGTGGGGACAGAGAGGTAAACTGACCCAGTCAGGATGAAGGCTGGACAGCCCACACACCACCTGCACACACTCCCATTCACGCCCTGCCCTGCAGTCGATGACTTTTCGGCTTTGGACAAAACACCCCCACTCAAATATCCTCCCTCTCTCACTCACTGAGCTGTCTACTGTTTCCTTTAGAAGAATATCCAGGCCTCCACGATATTTTATCATAGTCTCCAGCCAATAAATCATCAAGAGGAATGGTACCAGCTCTACCAGTACAGCTCAGCTTGTGCCTTAAAGCCACGTCAAGGCTGAGCAGTCCTCTGACACCCAGTATCCCCATGTGGGGCAGTGTAGATGGATCCCTGGGTACCATGCTGCCAGAAGAAACAAAAGAAACCTTGTAATATTTTGAGTGAGAGCCCACAGGCTGACTTGTGGGGGGGGGGGCATTCAGCTCTGAGATGTTTATGAGAGGCCTTGGGAGGGAAATCCATCATTACGGAGGGAGCAATTTATGTCTAACACAAGATAGTGACTGACATCTCCCATCCTACAAAGAGACTTTCTTGGCTTTAGTGCAATGCATTTGTCAACCCGACCATTGTTCATTTGGGCAGACATCTGCAGTTGGTTATTTGTCTACTCAGGAGTGGCTGATCACAAATTGCTCAGTGAAATGATTTCAATATCAGGCGTTAAATGAGGATCGCGTGTGACATAGTCTAGTGAGCAAACCACTTCCTCAAATGGGTAGAACATATTGTACTCTCCACAACACTGGTGTTGTTTTTTTTGAAGGAGTCTATTTCTGACTTACTACGTAGTTTGTAATGCTTTTGCATCTCTATACACAAAGGTTTTACATAATTATATATAGATTAGAACATTTTATAGATACTTTGAATATACTGTAGATAGGGAACTAATGGTACAGTCCAGAGTCAAGAGTCAAGATTCAAGAGTAGGTCTACTATAAAATAAATAAATGAAATGAATAAAAACAATTATGGACTCTAGGGTCACTTACAATAAAAGTTATATGTTATTGTTGTGATGAGCAAGAATTAAGCAGCAGTTAGACCAAGTGCTAATCAAACATGACTCCTCAAGAGGCAGCACAGCTGGGTGCAAGGGCCATCTAGTGGAAACATGTGCGTCATTACACACACACGGATTCTCCTAAAGATTACAGATTCATAGTGTTCACTATATAAATACAGCTCCATGTGGGTGGCCAGTCAAATGCAAAATGAATAAGTTTATATCAGATTAACCCCTTTCCCCTAAGTCAATGATATCCACTCGAAAAAAACAGGGGAAATATTCCATGCTGAGAAAATAGTCCACTGTTGCTGTCACAGAGTCATTGTTGTCCACTGTGTCCAACAATTTCCACTCACAGCTAAAAGGGGATAATGGTTTTTATGTGATTGTTGGAAATAATCAAGGGTTTAAAATGAGTGTAGAGTGATTGATTTGGATGGCTGCCATGGATAGTCTAATCGCTACTCTGTCCTGAGCACAATCTCAAAAGAAAACAAGTGATATGTGTGTGAATCAAGTCAGGAGTCACATACCTAATGAAGAGTCTTTCAAACACACTCAAAGTCTTCCCACATATTTTTGAAAATTGTTGTTGGCGTAAAGGAGGAAGTGTGATTGTGTGCTTGGATCGACCGATCTGATTACAATACACTGATTTGACACATAAATTGGGATCCGTCCAGAGTGACAATATAAAAAACACTGGATAGAATAACACTTGGACTTATCTGCCAATTTCTTTGTGTCAGATATTGTTTAAGAAACTATTGTTAGTTGTTAGTCTATCAGTCTTGTTAGACTGATAGACTAACAAGTCTAAAGCTCAGTAAAAATAACATTAAAATTATTTGTGTGCACTATGCAGTCCACTGTCCAGTGCATGGAGAACCTGCCTTTGAATAACACAAATCTGTTCATTGTTTGAATTACATTGTCTGTGGATGCATGAATTTTAAAATAATACGAATTCACTATTAAAAATGCAGACAAGTTTATTTTTGGAACTACTTGAGCAGATGAGTCAATCCGCCACAGCACAGTGATTTTTAGCGGTAGGTTTCCATCCCACTACATTTTCAGTGGAAAATCCCTCCTTGCTGGTTGAGTAAACATCATTTTTTTCACCATTATTTGAAGTTTAATGTCAGTCTCACTGTATGAATACAATTGAATTGAACTGAAATAGGCCTATTCTTTCTTCAGGACCAGAAGAAACAACCAAACCGAAAATTGACAAATAATTGGACTATAAAGCATTTTCTAACATTTTACTCTGGATTATTCAGAGAACAATTTCCTCTGAAGAACAGACCCTTTGACAACTGTTGAGTGTATGCTCTATGAATTATCCAGGACACGAACCGGCAAGAGAAGTTGGTTTTGAATCATTAAAGTTTTTTTTGCCACGGTGAGCATCACAAATTAAATTTAGTTGTCCTCCCATTCTCCAATTTCACAGACAGATTTAAACCTGAAAAACTATTGCATGGCAACATGGGAAGTTAAGATTTTTTTATTTTAATTTGGGTGAAATGACCCTTTAAAATTAAAGATAGTCATAGTATAAGTTGGGTTTTAATGATGCCTGGCTAGATGCTGCACATCGCTGAAGTAGTCATTTTTCTTTTTCTCTCTCAGTTTAAAGTTGAAATCTGTAATGCCCTGCACATTGTAACCCCCTTCAGTGGTGTGAGGTCTACAGCAAAGGTGGTAAAGTAAGTGGAGAAAGTTGCAAAACTGAAAAGACACCCCAGTCACCTGCGTGATATCCATTAATAATGAGGTGTACAGTGTATGCATTCTGTTTGTTAGCCTCTTTAGAAGTTCCTTCCTCAGTGCAGCACCTACTATAGACTTCACCTGTTTTCGTGTCTTATTTTTCTAAAACTTGCAGTGGGAAACCATCAGCGCTAACATTAGCAAGCTTGGTCATGTTATTGACCAACTTATCATCTTATTATACTTTCCAAGTGGAATAGCAGCACAATGTGTCTACTCAAATGCTGAATTTTTAAGTGAGAAATATCAGGTAACATTTGGGATAACATATTGTATATGTTTGAGAGTGTAGTACTGTTAATGTGTAGTGTTTTATGAGCAAGCATGTGACCAACACTATCATTCTACTTCCATTGTATTCTATTCCATTCTACCGTTCTAGTAGGCCTATGGTGGCAGTCGAGGTTAGAAAAAATGGTGGTCATAGTTACAGTAAAAGGTCCACACTGACTATTAGTATGACACAGGACACAAGCTCCGGTGGTGGATATTGGTGATGAACAATTTGACCATACACTGCCCCAACCTCCACATTGTGCTGCACTATAGTAACTAACATCACGCTCCTTTCTGCATTACCACTGACTAGCATTTGCTAAAGCAGAGTAGCTACATATTGTGTAAGTTGTGACATTCTGGTTTTGTTCCTGTTTTGTCTTTGTAATCACTCACTCTAGGTATATGTTTAGTCTACTGAAACTGTAACCCACAGTTTTCTTTTGCTCAGATTTACAGTATAGTCATTTTAGCAAGTACACTGTTGCCCATAAAGTTGGAATAATTTTGTTTTCAGACGCAATCCTCTGTTTATCCCTATTTAAATGCATCAGTAATCACTTTTGACCAGGTGCAATGATTAAATTATGTGTCCGAATTACCCAGGTGAAATGAATTCATGCATAACATTTGTTTGGCTCTAAAAAAATATTTTAAAAAATATTTTATTCCAACTTTATGAGCAACAGTGTAGATATGAGAGAATATAAATGTGTAGTGCATTATGACAGAGCATATGACTAAATTAAAATGACAGTGAATAAACAACTGTGACCAGAAATTTTGTCTTTCAAGATATTCATGCTATGGCAAAACTAAAACCATACACGGGTTGTCAAAATGAACAGTACTTGCTGTTCTCCGTCATCGTCCTCCTTGTGTTCTCTCCCCTCTCTGATCTTTCTGCTGGTTTGGCAGTTTGCATCAGTACATTTGGAGATTCCCAGCCTTAGTAAACTGGAACAAACAAGAACTGTCTGTTCTTCCCATCCCCTCCTACACAGTGTGATTGACAAACCTGTTTTAAAAATGACAATGCAAAAGAAGAATTTCATTTGTAGTTGAATTATGACAGGGTAGATAAAAAGCCATGCAAAAATAATAATGGTGCAGATTTAAAGTTTTGACAATCTTGTAAAAAAAATATGAAAATGAGATGTCAGGTGGTTATTTGAATTCCTACATGCTTTTCATCACAGAATCATATGATTATCATAATAAAAATTCCTAGCGTATTTTGTTGACAGGGTTGAATTAAATCTGAAATTGAAATTTTAGTATTGGCAGCTTTTATGCATATATTTTCCATTCAGCTTTGAATTTCATCTTGATATATTACTTTTTATATTTTTTGTTAGTCATCCATTTATTTTGAGGTCCATGTGAACTTTCTGCTTCACACAGAGCTCTGAAGACTGCAGATGTCACCGGCACAGTGGTGCAGTGGGAGGAATTTCATCTTAAGACAAAGAAGCAGAAAAGAAGTTTACAGCACATTATGATGGAGTATAACCCAGCTCCATCTGAAACAGTGACAAACTGTGAGTGTTTGTTGTAAGTGGGCTTCTGATAAACTGTAATCCAAATGTCTTCTCTGCCCTGATTCATTGAGGCATCTTTCCTTGTTTCTACAAACGGTTTTGTGTTTATCAGCCACAATTGAGATAAAGTTCTCTCATTTTATTCAGCATCCAGAAGAACTAAAGACCTTAAGTACATAATGACACCCACATCCATGATTATTTACTTCCTTTATTCACGAGAGGACAAGACAACAGCTTGGATTAACTCATTAATCTCATGGTACAGGCAGTTTGTCCACGGAAATGGGTTTACACAAATCAAGGTAAATGTAGATTGTTTTTCCTAATGTCAGCAAAGCTATTTGGGGACCAGTTGGCTTACCAAACTGCTTTGTCAAAGGTTACACAAGCCTTTAAATTACGTTGTCAGCATTTATATCAGTTGTTGTTGGTGAAATGGCAGTCATTTCTCCTGCTTTAAACCCTGTCTGGGTGCTGCCTCCATTTGCTAAACTTCCATAAAGTCTCCAAAAGGAGAGTAAAGTGATGAAGACAGGGTGTTGGAGGAGCTGCCAGAGCATTTATCTGAATGAAATGGAGAGGTGACAGGTATATGCCAAAGTGACTGCGTAATAAACCACGCATCAGAGTTTGCTGCATAATAAAGTCATCCCCTTGCATCTAATAAATGACTCTCACCTGACATCACTGGCACAGGATATAAGGGTTTTAATTCTAATATGCTAATAATTAAAGCTGAACGTCTTGACATGACTTTGCTTTAATAGCTCCACTCCTTTCTGCATGGATTGAGATGCTCTTAATAATGTGGAGGATTGAAGTGGGCAGGTCGGGGAGCACTGTGAGCCAGGATATTGGCAACAAATTGACAAGGCCGACTCGTCTGTCTCACTCTTCATTTAGACCAGAATGATCCGATCCAGCTGGCTGGCAGCCAATTTATCTTGGACAAGATGAGAATACGAGGGAAGTTCCTGTTGAAAAGATTCCAGAGGACATCCTAAAATGTGACGAGGCTCATTGGGGGGAAAACTAAACTTTTTCTTCAGCCTGGTATCACCAAATTGCCTATGACTAACATGAAGTCATTTCAACTGTTATGACTACGCAGTTTCGACTGACTTACTGACTAACCCCTAACCCCAATTAAAACAGCATTAAATGACATGTGGGACACCAGAAAAGCTTAAAATGTGTAAACATCACACGTGAAATTAAAAGTGGCATGTTATTTATATTCCATCCAATGATATCACATATGTTTTCCTCAAAGCTTGCTACCTTTACTGTTGCCTGTCTGTCCATCCATCAATTAGCTAATTCACCTAATTGGCATCGGCTAAGATGTTTTGTAATGTAATGCTGGTTAGGATAATGCTGAATTATGATTTCTTTTTTCGTTTTTAATTACAATATTCTGGCAACTATAGCATGATTAAGGTTTTTATAGTTTTGTGCTTAAGCAACGCAAAGCACTTGGTGATGGTTTGGGAACATGTTGGAAATTGGCATAGGCTAATGGTTATGTAACCCAGGAAACACAATTGAACAAAGCTGATGTATCTCCAGCATTATTCTACTCTATGTCGTGTCAAGCACTGAAAGACAAGCACTGAGGGGAAAATCGCACAGCTTAAATGTTTATACTGCTTACTGCTAAGGAAAATATTGTTCAGATTGATTTAGACTACAGTGAATCATTCGTGTAATGGCAGTGTGTTTTTATGTAATTTACAGGAGCCATTTATATCTGCGCTACACAGAGAGAGCTGAGCTTGCTCATGTGAGTAGGAGGAAGGTAACTAGCTGAAAAGAGCTGCTGCTGCTGCTGCTGCTGCTGCTGGACTCAGAATAGGAGCTTCAGCTTACTGGAGGCAGAATGGAGCACTACAGACCCGCTGATGAATGGTTTTTAAAAATGATTCTTTTGTTTTGTTTCTATTTTTTTTCTCCCTGCACTAATAGGTATCTGGCAACTGGGGACTCCTTAGGGTCCACCTACCTCTTCAGCCACATCTAAAATTCATGTAGAATACTGCCGCCTCAAGTGTTCGGTTCATTAATGAAGGTAAATGAACTCAAACATGGCCTGCCTCAACACCCTTTCCAAATGGCACTACATATACACCTCCTCTCTAAGTGAGACAAATGCAGCATGTTTAAGCGCTTCCCCAGCAGGTCAACAAATGCAGACAGGCAGTTCCATCAGCGCAGCTTTCTCTTTATTTGCATATTAAATGGTGCAATATCATAGACACAAGGCATTCTGGAGAGGTCAGCGCACACCCTCCATGCCATGTCATCTACTTAACTCAGACATCTGTTGACACTCACTAGCTGAAGATGTGCAGTAAATTTCATTAATTTGCTTATTAGATATTGAGAGGTGTGTAAGCGGAACATTTGGCCTGAGGGTGAGAAAAAGTCAGCACGTCACTATAATCATTTAAAAATATCCTGTGTGGACAGTTTACGTCTTCCTCTAAACCACACTACAGGATGAGCTCGTCAAATGGAGCTGAAATGAAATGATGAATGAGTTAATATCGACAGCCTCGCATCTGAGAGATAAAAAAATACAAAAACAAATCAGCATTCTCTCAGAAGATTGTTTTTCTAATTCTAATATAAATAGTTTTCTCATCTCACTATAACAACTTAAAATAATAACAGAAAGAAACTGGTTCAATTTTGCAGTGTTTCTTTCAAATATATTTGTCCAATTTTGCTCAGCACTGTACAGCAAAAGGGGAAAATAACAGCAGCAGTTTGTGGCACCATCATTTTAAAAAAGATTTCCAACATTTCTATTCAATCTTAGTAAATTGATTTACATCACAAACCAATTATTTTGGAAAGAAATAATGTTTAGTACTACCAAACATGTTGCTATGGTGACAAACAACCACAGTTCCCCTCAGCTACGGAGCATTTTAGCGACAACTCATTTGTTTTGGTTTTATGGGCCACAGCTTTATTGTTTTGTACCTTGTCTTCAGTTGCAGGCGCCTGTTTTCAACAGAAAAGCTCCGAGCACTGTAAGCGAAAGTTAGCGACTAGCTGGTGAAAGATGGTGGAAAACCTCAAGGTTGATTGAGATCGAAACAGAGTTAAAGAAAGAGGGAAAATTCGACTTATATTCACCATGGACCATAGACTGTAAATAAAGATGGACATAGCCAGAGGTGTCATCCAAAGGTTTCTGAGAGTTCAGAGTGGCGTCCTCCACTGAGACTTCAGTACATGCTGGTTTGTGGCAAGCATACGCTCACCCACCTGTCACTCAAAGTGGCACGCCCTCAATTATGCATAACTTTAAGCCTTAATAAACATTTAAGGCCCCATAAATAAAGAGATGAAGACTGTTTTTTGTTTTTTTTTACCAGACTGTAAACATCTTTTTTTCTGCTGTAAAGTTGGGCATTTTAAGATGGGAGTCCATCTGGATTGACTCTGTTTTGGAGCCAGCCTCAAGTGGCCATTTGAAGAACTACAGTTTTTGGCTCTTCTGTGTTGGCTTCATTTTTCATCCACAGAGGTTGCCGCTTGCTCCAGATGAATCCAAATATTATTGTCCTGTGAGAGCGTGATGTTTAAGAGGGGAACTGCATAGTAACGTGTTATATCAACTTTCTAGATGACAGTGTCAGTGTTGTATTTACAGCCTGTTGCGCTGCCCCCAAGGAGGGGCTGACGTTATAGGAAAGAAGCTTTTGTTTTACAACCCGGATAAAATATAATGGAGCTACATACAAGTTAAACAAAGCAAGTGGGGAGTTTATACATCATAAATTAATTCTCCTACATCGTCTTTGACCCACTTACAAGATCACAAGCTGCATGTAAATATTATATACACTGTATTAAACTCTAAGAACACAGAGCCATCTGTGATCCACACTAAAATTTTATATAATCCGTTTCGGTTTCTAATTAGCATTTAAAAGCATTTCCATTATCAGAATAATCTTAAACCTGTTGCCCATCGCTTAGTTATTTCTTATATCACTGATCCCTGGTGATTTCCGGCAAGGCTCTTTATGCAGGAGTTGTTTGTTTTCTGAGTGTTAACAATGACCTGCCAGTCATCACTGCTGATCACGGTACTGAATGAGCTTTTCCTTCTTGTTTTAACCTCGGGGCTGATTTCCAGCTCCTCAGGCAATTACAGTTCATTTGGTTGGATACATGGGAAACAGCACTGCCCTACTTCTCCATCTCTGTTGCTCTAAAGGTTAAGAACACACTGTAAGCCTGCTTAAAAACAGCCCTCACTTTTCCACTTTATTTTATTCTGTTGTATTCCATATGTCTGTGGCTTAAACCTGGTCACATTCCCCGAAGAATGCATTCCTTCAGCAAATGATCTCTCTCTCGCAGAAAAGAGACACCCAAAATATCAGCCTTTGTATCTTTGCAGACGGTGTTATGAGTTTGCTGCTTCAACACTACGCAGTATTAAAGTGCCACATTCAGAGATTAAGGGGTTGATATGCAGAGAAGAGAATTCAGCAAAATCGCAGTGGGCTAGATGCTTGTCATGGAGCTGGTGCTGTAACACAAAGACTGGAGCACTTTCTGTTTAATCACAAAAGGTTTATGTGCTGTCTTTGTCCCAGCGGCTGCGGTTTGTTCCAGTATGTCTTTTTCAGCACAGTTTTTTTCGGTCTCTATTGTAAGGTTCTTTGTTGTTCATCTAAGTGCTGTTGGTCCTCTTGATGCATGGGAAATCAATGCTGGTGTTCAGAATCTGTTCAGAGTTTATCTCCAGGCCATGATCCATATTAACAACCCTCCTGCCCCTCAACCTTTATTGTAACGATCTGTCATTTTTAGAAACTGCAGCCATTTGTAAAAGCAACGCCAGATTGATCTAGGTTGTTTACAAATTCATCAGGTAGGCTGCAAAATTATCCCTGATAAATCATGCAGCCTTCCTGCTCCCCAAGATCCCAGAATAGATACCCACTCTTGATGGCTTTAATGTCAGACGAAGGGGGAAGAGAAGCTGCCGGAGTCAGCTGCTTGTATTCCCAGATGTCTTCTAATTAATCTGGACAGTTTCCAGCAATGTGAGAGGCCCACTCTGGTCCATCTCTCACCTCATGCGAGGGACAGTGATTCTTGGCCAAACTGTCACTTCTAAACACTGTTCTGCGTGAAGACAGTCACACTCTTTAACTTCACCCATGTCAACCTGGCTCACTGCCAAATTCTCTGAGCTGGCGTTTAGTGGCAAACCTAATACCGACTGAAAGTGACAGGGACGTCAGTGACGAGGGTAAAAATCTAAATGATATAAAAGCTTCTTTTTGAGTCTTTATATTGGCAGAAAGAGATGGAGATGTTTTGAACTTCACGTTCTACTTGAGAGATTTCCACATGGTTTTATTGACCTGTACTTTTTCTGTCATGATTTCATAACCTATTTCCTTTGTCCTGTACATATCCAATTATAAAGAGAAAGCAGAAGATACTTTCCATTAGAGAATCACGGGGAATCCTTCTCAGTCATGCACCTCTGGTGTCAGCAGAACATTTCACAGCTGAATTCTAATTTTGAAGATTGTCTTTGTTGAGGTCAAAAGACAGGGATGTCAGTGTATATTTCAGATATGAATTGTCAAAGCCTGAAGGGAAAACTCTATAACTAGAATGCCATAAAGTACCTCAGGTTCATGTTGCTTGGCAACAAAGAGTCTCTGAGAAGATTTGAATGCAACTCAGACATGGCTAAATGAAAAGCTGCTTGAGGTAAATATCTGCCTTAGCTGCGTCTTCTCTCTGATGTTCTCTAATTATAAGGCAGCCAGGATGCTGAGGAATATGCATGCTGCATCAAACCAGAAAAATTGGCTAATCTTTCCACCTCAGCTCAGCTGCTCATGATGAAGCAATTTTGCTTCATTCACAGAAGCTAGATTTAAGGTAATAAGCTGTTTGTTTAGGAATGCACAATTAGTATTGTTTAATTACCTTCATTAGATCTAACACTCCACTTACACCGACAGATTTGGTGCACTCACTTTGCACTTTATCGCAGTCAAATGAAACAAAAAAAGTTTTTATCTGTGAACTCAAACAGGGAACTCATTAGCCTATTTGAGGTCACAGTGCCAACATCTGGATCACAACAGAACAAACATTGCACTTAGAGTCTCACAGTCATTCAGAGTTTATAAAATTGGCTATGCTGAGTGACTGAATCGATGCTCTGAAGACACCTTACTTTGGAAGCTAAGCATTCATACCACACACCTTCATCAGCCTACAATAAAACATTTTTTTTTTTTTAAAATCAATGTTTTGCTTACAAGCAACAGCAACAAAAAGAAAGAAAAGAAACATAATGGATAATTTGAGGTGACGAAATACAGAGAAAACCATCTTCACGCACAGACACACACAGAGACTGATCCGCCCACACACTTATATTTCCACATTCTCTACCATACTGACAAATCACCTACGGCTGCATGCAGAGTGAACCTTCGCCTCCCCTACCCCCTTCCTCCCACTGAGTCGCCTGGAGCTTTATTACACTCAGAGAATTGGTCTCAGCGATCTACTCTGCTGAGCAGGACGTTGCATGTCTTAAGTCCTGCCCTGTAGTCAGACCAGCCACTACAAGCCACATGCAATTCTCCATTCAGTGCTCATTGATGCAATTAGAAAGGAATTAACATGAAATATGCATGCTGCCCTGAGACACAACAGACAAGGCAGAAAGTATGGTCTCCACTTGAGTGCCGAAGCGGCTTCAGTTCAGACATTGTAATGGAAAAGAGTTGGCCCCCTCTCCAAATTTTTTATTCTTTTGTGAAGGAAAAGGGAGAGCAAATGTTAATAGATTCCCCACTGCCAGGGTTTTATTTGACTCAACCAAATTGGAAGCCATACAAAGCAAGTGGTGTGCTGACAAACGCTATCTGCGGTTCTCTGAACTGGTGCCAGAGTAATTCATTATTATATGACACAATTATCTCTCTTTCTTCTTGCTCTTTGGGTGAAGGCTGCTGTTAATGCTTGGTCAGCAGAAGCAAGGCCGACCAGCATGTGTGTCAGATAGCATCTTAAAGCTCCTGGTCTCCATCTGCCAGACCCTTATTATATCCTACCTCCAATTTGTCCATTGGATCTTATCTACATTTCCATTAGCCTCGGGCTGAGGCTTTGCCATGATTGCTAATTGGATGCACCAACCAGGCTAGGTCCACTGTCTATTTCTGTGGCCCAGGTCTGTCTGCTGCTTCCCATTAATGTCTCATGGAATGAAATCCATTGTGGATGTGTATAGAGTGTACTATTATAGTTCTTTTGCTATTATATATCTCCTAGTGCTTTACTAGTGGATCTACTGTTTCTGCACTCCTGCAACTCTACAAACAGTATTGCATTAAGTAATAGAGAATATGCCCCACTGCAGCACTGGCATGATATGTAATTTCACTCTCTGAACTAGCTTGGTAATGGACTAAATGAATTGCCTCAACAACCTTTGAGTGGAGGAATTCTGTCAATGTCCTGTCGTATACGTCTGAGTAAAATCTCATGTCTTTTTGTTCTAAATAGAGAGAAAAAAAAAGTGCAGTTAGTTCCTTCACCCACTCCTGTAAACTCAGTCAAGCCTGTATGAGCTCTGTGGTTAAGAAGGTCATGTGACAGTGTTGGATCAAGGTTGTGCACTATTGGTAACCAATATGTATTTCTCTGTGATGAATGGAAACCTATTCATCTGCCTTCCTCTTCAGCTTGGCACAGACAGGTGCAAGTAAATACTAAAAAAATTCAATGATTACTAATTTTCAAAATCTGATGAGTAGATGGGGGCAATATCACGCTCTGATTAAGCTCTGCATTCCTGTCCTCTGTCCCTGCCTCATTACACCAGTCAGCTGGTGTAATTTATTTAGTCTTGTTTGGAGAGAAAGATTTGTTTTTTAGAAGTGCCTGGTAAATAAATGCAAAGCTTGGATGCACACAGCTACTTGTTTACCCCATTACTGGCATTTGAAAGCATCATGATGGTGTTGTTCCACAGACGTCCACTAGATGGCACAGTATCTTCTCATTATACAGCAGCAACTGAGGAGGGGCTGCTCTCAATTCAGTGACAGGAGCCTATATCCACATGAGGCACTGAAATCCAATTCTAAACCTTTTGTGTACAGCTAACTTTGTTGCTTTAGTCTTACTCGCGGATGAATAATCATTCTGTCACCGTGTGGACTCTATCATAACCAGATCTCACTTCAAAAAAGATAAATCTTAGCAACCTTTATTGCAATGGACAACTGGCAAGTCAGTGTTTTCAAGGGATTGAGATGCTTTGCTTTGGTGCCTCTTGTGTTGAAGATTTAGTGTGTGTAGTAGCGAGGGGAAAGAGCCCGTCTCAGCTGTTGCTTAGTGAGGCAAGGGCAGGGGTCATGAAGGTAAAATCAGACATTTCATATAGAAAGGGATTCTTTCTGTTAGGTGCATTTACACAAACAACATCTGGAGCAAACTGCCAGGGCCTTGTTTTTTCTTCAGACTTTTAACTACAATGAAAGACATTATCCTTGTCACAGTGTCAGCCGTTGAAAGCTTGGAGCTGGCCCCGCTGTATGAATTTGGTAAAGGAAAAAGAAGTTTTCATTCTACCTTCACATGGATTGCTTGAAAAGAATCTTTCCTCGATAACAATGCAGCATGTCATCTAGTCAAGCCGTAATGGTTGACTGTGTATCCCGTGGTAAGCTGTGTCACACTTTCTCAGAGATCATGACGATAGAGCAGATGCTTCATGGTCATGATTGCAGTGGCTGAAACAGTTGGGTTTTGGCTGAGGGGAATAGTACAAAAAAAAAAAAAGCAGACACGTTTATTCAGTTAGTGAATGGACTGGCTGAATGTACTTCCCCGGTCCTTCACCACCTTCCCACTTCTATTCTAGTTTTTACCTTCTCATTTATTTGTCTCCAAAGGTTCCTGGCAAAATCATACGCTGTAATCCTTTGGTTAGTATGCAGCATTTTTACAGGCTTGGCGCTGGAATCTGGGGAGACGCACTCGAGTCTGCAGATGTTTTCCTGCTCTAGCTCAGTAAGCCTCTGCTCAATCTCGTGTAATTAGGAGATAATGAACCCCCGCCCCCTCAACTCTGCTGTATCATCTGCCAGTGTTGGACTGTCAAATTTACATGGGTGACTCCGTTAGATCTTCCATGCCGCTTTGCTCAGCTCTGACTTCAAACTTGTCAAAATGTCGTCTTCTCAGCATTTGCTTTAAGGAGAAAATGCTAAATTTATTTGCTCTCACCATGCAGAATCAAACCTTACAGAGAAGTGTTGGCAAACAATCACTATAAAGAGATAGTAATATTTTTCTATTTTATCTAAATATTCTATTAATTTTGTTATTATATTTTTAAATGTTTCTTTCTAGCATTACACTAGTAGTGTTCTTATCAATTAAGCCATGTTTCTCTCTGCTGGTTTAAGGTCTTTGAAGCTGTGAAGTCAAGACTGTGGGCTGAAGTGGAGGGCTCAGGAAAGAGCTTGATGCCTCGTGGAAATACTGGGACCTGCAACAAGTACAACAGCTGTCACAGAATCCATCTGCCTGGTAAAGACAGTGCTGGACCAATTTGGACACAGTCAGTGCTCAATTTACCAAGACTCAGCTTCCAAAACTGCCATCAGCAAATCTTCCACTGAGATGTTGACGAGCAATACAACAATATAAGTAAAGGTAGGGACTGTTCTAAAAGGCACTCTATTTTCTTGGTGTTTTTTATTCTGCTTCAGACTCTGTTACTTTACTCATCCTGATGATTTAAACACACTGTGAAGATTAAATTTTTTATCATGAGAATACTTTGAACCCTGTCTGTCTTTCCAAGAATCTCTTCCTCGACGTGGGAGGTTTTTATTGGGTTGCAAATGTGGCTAGAGATTGAATGCATAGTACAGATTGTTTTAGCTGTGCTTTTTAGGATGTTCTTTTGCCAACTCGTCAGAGACAGTTGGGAAAAATGGAAGTTGTCATGACCCTCATTAAACCCTCAATAACCCCTTTTAGCTTTATGTATTGTTTGACGATCTTGAAAATCTGGATACTCGACACCACTGCCTCACTGCTCTCAAAGACTAGATGTGAGAAAACCTTTTACAGCTGCTTTTGGACAAAACAGAAATTTTGATCGTTGGCCCACTTTCAAAGTTTCATAGAACATTAGTCCATACCTCATACAGGGAATATAAAACTTTCTGCTAAAGAGTTGTATTTCATGAAAACCTGACCTTTGACCATTACACTAAGAAACTGGTTCACTCATGTTTCTTGCAACTCAGAAATATCGCTGAAATCACTCTGACATTATCTGAGAACATGATAGAACAGATCATCTATACCTAAGTTTAGTATACCTATATAACGATCTCCATCCAGATGAAGCCGGATTAGAAACGGTTAGAAATTATCTCCATCCATGCTAACACACTTGAAAACGCGACTATTCACAAACACTGCGCATGCGCGTGCCGGTGTAAACAAATAGATTGTCTACTTTGCAGTTAGTTTGTTGCAGAAAAAACTATGAAGAGCAAAGGTAGTTGTAGCATTAAAATGCAGAATATAAATGCACTACTGCTGCTCATAAAAACAACATGTTCAGCAACACACACATCAATTCGTTCCCCATGTTCTCCAGCCCTGGTAGTCTAAGCGAACGTGCACGTCTGCGTTAACGTTTCCAAAAGTCTCTGTTTTTGCCCGTCCAGAATAAAACACAACCCCGGAGTTTTTGAACTAAAACAGGTCAGCAGTGTTTCCAAAGGTCTTTGCTTGAAATGCCTGGAGTAGTGTGGCCGCCAGGCTTAAATGTAGCAAAAGTGATTTTAAAACTAAAGAGTGTATGTGTCGATGTAGCCAGGCTTTTAACCAACACTAAACAAACAGAGCTTATCACTCTCATCTGTGGCCCAATTACTTTGGCTTCCTGTACGCTTCAGAATTCAGTTGAAGATCCTTCTCATCACATTCAGGAGGTACCTTCTTATATTTATGACCTTATAACGCTGTACTCTTCACCAAGATTGATTGTCTGACCATTTGCTCTTAAATGTCCCGCGGTCCAGGCTGAAAACAAAAGGGGACTATGCTCAGTGTTCTGCATGAACATACTAAATGAGCGCCATTCATTGAACACGCTTGAACGCGATTTTTTTGATCAACGATGAACTGAATGTATCTGTTTGCAACTAATGGATGTGAAAGTGGCGGTTGTGAACCAAAAAGCTGTTTGTAAAACAGCTGAAAAAACACCAGAAGAAGAGGAACTGTGTTTGGGTTTTACAGCAGCACGCCGGGGTTTACGGCACCCAGCATATGCCAGGTGTCAGTCTTTTATAATATCTGTGAGTGAATGATTATTTCAAGAACTCATTAAAAAGGAGAAAGGCCATGAAGTAGTTTGAGAAATGGCAGTGATTGGTGGGTAGGAGGAGCTTATAGTGAAATAGAATTTTTTAAAATACAAAGAAATTAATGGGAAGTAGTTCATTTGTGATTTTTGAACTTTGAGCTGGCTCTTGTGAAGTGTGAACTTGCACAACACTGACCATGCTTTTGTTGTTTTAGCTCCAACTTTACAGAATGGCTTCCTCCTCGCTGTCAGGTCGGCCAAGTCTGTGTAACTCTTTTAACAAACCCAGTTGTTTAGGCTGGCATTTTTATAAGAGCTTTTATAAGACTGTTACTTATTCCAAGTTTATTATTATTATTTCTATTATTAATAATTATTAAACAGCCTGTTCAAGGAATGAGAAT
This sequence comes from Seriola lalandi dorsalis, assembly GCF_002814215.2. Taxonomy (NCBI): domain Eukaryota; kingdom Metazoa; phylum Chordata; class Actinopteri; order Carangiformes; family Carangidae; genus Seriola; species Seriola lalandi. The sequence goes on from NW_019525311.1 coordinate 133,745, forward strand.
AGTTTGCCATTGCTCCACCTTGCTGCTCTGTATAAAAGGTATGAACATGGAATGGAGGGGCATTGTTGTTCTGGCATTAAGCCAGCAGCTGAGGTAGTCACAGAGTCGGATCGATGTCTTGAGTAAAAGGAATGGGCACGGCGGGAGAGACGCTGATGCTGTTGTCTTACACGTCACACCCCTTTTGTTTGTTATGTAATACTAATGGACAGACACCAGCAATTAATCAGTGGATTAAAGAATGACTCTTCTCTTAGAAATAATAACAGAAACCATTAACATGTTAGTAATCTTGCAGTCTGTACCAAAATAGATGCTGATGTAAAATAGGAAAGTCCTGCTAAAATGGGGCTGACTGGAAGCTGAGTATGTGTAAAAAATACATCTTGAATTTTGAGGCTTCAGTTACCATGTCTGAAATACAGTGTAATAAGGCACTGGCTTTCCAGATTCCTTTGAAAATTCAGTATAACTACACTTCAGCAGAGACCAGAGTGCAGTTGGGCTTTTGATAGACCAAGAGCAGGTTTGGACACAGAGACCGCCACATGACTTTGTAAGTGGGTTGAAAATTGCGACCTTCCTGCCACGGGAAGGTTTGTCTAACCACTGGGTAAAGCTGCATATTGATTTCACTGACTGCTTGTGCACTATACTGTTTTTATCAGTATAGTGTTATACTGTTTGATCTGCTTTTATCAATTTTGTGATTTTGTTCAATCAGAGGTTTGTCTTTTCTGTTTCCTTAGTTACTCCAGAGGCCAAAGCAGTTGTGTCAACCATTCTGCTGAAACACTTTTGCCAGCTCAAGTGTCTTTTATTCAGCTGCACACTGTACACAGGCTTGCTATTGCAGCTCTCTCTATAGCGTTTACCCCCTGATGTTTAAATATACAGTAGATATGTCAAAATGACCTGCGAATAGGAAGATACTATTTAAAATGAGTCACAACATCCTATTCCTGTCATAAAGAGTCTTCCACTGTAGAGAGTTTCCTCTCCTTTGTCTTGATTATAGTCTCTGTCAATCATACAGAAGAAGCTCTTCATTGTTTGAGAATGAAAAGGAATAGAATAAAGGAGCGGAAAAATCTCAGTTGGGATTCAACATGCCATGAAAGGCTGAACATGAACTTTTGCCACCCAGACTAAAACATAGGAGCTATGCCATTATTTTACAATGTCATTAGATTTATCAGTAAAATGAGTTTTAATGGCAGTGAAATCTACTCTGTCTCTCTCTCTCTCTCTCTCTCTATTTTCAAGAAAAACATAATATATTTTATGAAAACAAAAGGCTCCAACTAGTTTCTTAAAAAGCCTTTAAGCCGTGCTCTGATTCATCCTAACATTGCTTTGGTTGAACACGTACTGTTTGCATGGTCAGCACTGAAAAGTCAGCTTTCTTTAAAGTCTGTATAAGCAGGTTTTTTTAAACGCGGGTTGACCCGCTAAAAAAGGCGAGTGACTTCTCTCTCACAGCCAGACAAGCTTGCCTTTCTGTTCGCACTGAGAGGACACACACAACTGCAGGGAGCAATGTCATCACATGCAGTTACAGAGCACACACACACGCGCGGATTCAAAGAGTAAGCTGTTAGCTGCTGTGCAGACCGGTGAAATTAATTCCGTGGCATCTCATCCTGGGATGGTGCTCCTGTAAGTGTCAGAGCCTCCATGTGAGACGCTTCGGTCAGTGGTGATTGTGTGTTTTTAAAACCTATTGAGCGCAGAGGAGTGCAGCTCACTCCCAGAGGAAGGTGTTTGTGCTGGACAGGTGACAGGTCTGTTTGCAGTGTTCGTGTGTCTAAAAGACGTCACAACACGGAAAAGGAAAATTTTCACCCAGGTGATATAATTACATCACTGCCGACCGAAGCTGGAGCTGATAAATACCCGCCTCTGCTGCAGAGTGATGCCAACAAAAACAAGATGTCAGCGAATGTTAGCAGGCTTTTTGACCGGTATAAAAGCAGGTCACATAAGAGTATTGTTGAGAGAATGTTGTGTGTTGGATTGAAGTTCATATTTTCAGTGTTTGTCGGGGGCGACAAAAAAAAAAAAAAACATTAGTAGAACTTGGCTAGCAGGCAATCTCCATTTTGCTAGCTGTTTTCCTGAGGTGTCTCTCTTTGGGTCACATGCTTCATTAAAACTAATATTTGTGATCCGTGATAATCGGTATCATGAAGCTGGATATCACCTGTCTCTGTTGACACTGCCCTCCAGGTTCGCTGCTGAACGCCAACGTCGTGGCTGAATGTAGGTTGTGACTGTCACAAGGCAGAGTGTTCTTGATTTGATTTGTTTGTTTTGCATCTGTATTTATCAGTTGCTGTCCTTTAATTATTCCAGATTTATTGTTAGTTTTGCATGCTTACTTATTAGATGCTTTTGGGGTTGTTTTGAAGTGTCTTTGGACTGGGCAGGAAGTGGAGCTGCAGGTGGAGCTGCAGGTGGGGAATAGTGCCATATTCCCCGTATATTCAAGAATAAACAAGTGACTTAGCTCTTTCTGACATAAACAGCTGATCTGCGGCATAATACAGTTTGTGCTGTAGGTGCGCGTAGTAATATTATAGTTCAGTGGTTGAGAAAATGTAGTTCCAAATGAAAAGGCTGTTTGATGGCAGGATAAAGAGGTGAAAATATATAAAATAAAGCATATACCTCAACTGGTATTGGCTTTTTTCGATGGGAATTTTTTAAAAGTGGCCAAAACCCATTTTTTCAGCTGGCCCCATCCATAGCAATACACCGGCTCCCGGCTGCTTCTCTAAACTGAAGGGCCGCCAGTCTGAATCTACTGCAGGTAATACACTGACTATAAATAAGTACTTCATCAAAGCGCCACATCAAATAACCCAGATTATCCCCTTAAGTAATCAAAATTCAACATCTTCCAAATGTCTCATGTCAACACCATCACATTAAATACTGACATTCTAGTTGTGAGCAAAATGCAACGTTTCCTAAAGGTGACAATGTCAATTAGCCCATGTTAGGTTTTGACATGAACCCGATGTTATTTCCAACCAAAATTCAACGTCTGTCCAATGTTAGAGTCGTTAGGGTCCAACGTGTTTTTGATGTTACGTTGATGTCCAGTGCCCGCTGCGTGGGGTTTCCAGCTACGATTGGAAGAGGCGGGTTGTTAACCACTACATTACAAGCCACTGTGGTATTTACATTTCAGCGACATGTATTCAGTAATGATTAAATGTCAAAATCTGGTATTCATTTGCTGCTATGTTTCCAATTATTATAACTATAATAACAATGACTTGCATCCATATATAAACGGATGCATTATCCTCACCACCAGCCCTACACACACACACACACACACACACACACACACACACACACACACACACCCCAGGTGAGGATTTCGCCCTTGCCCCAAGGAGCTTTGACTTAACAGAGTACTTAATTTTCATTCAGAGATGCTAAGAGAGACCTATCACATCAGTTGTTATCTCTCCTCAAAGTTAGACTTGCCTTGACTTTGGGGCTGTAAACAAAGAAAGAAAAACACCACATCTATCAGCAAATATTTAAATTTAGTTAGAAAAAAAACTGCAGGCATGAAAGAGAGGAACAAAAAAAAGTAAATCTTGAATAAAACCTCTTTGGTCTTGGTCTTTTGTAGTAATGGTAATTCCTACAGGTTATGATAACTGAGTTCTGCTCTGACTTTCAAATGCTTTAGTTTAAATATATATATTCTTATTATACAAACTTAAGTAGGAATTTGCCTGATTATCTGACCATTTACTGTTCCTGTACTCTTTTATAGTGTGTTAGTGTGTGTCCAGGAGCAAGAAGCAGGTTTCTGGATGAAAATGTATTTTAAAGGTCAGCGAAGTTATACTTATATACTGTACTGTAACCAACCAATTTGTTTCATGGAACAAGAACCCTCATCTCAGCAATTTAAGCTTGTTTCCTAAAGCTTTCGCCCATATTCAACTACAGTAGATTGCTGAAAACGAAGCCCAGATTATGTTTTTTTAATCAATATAATGATGGAATATTTGTAAATATCCGCAAAATGCTCACTCTCAATGTGTTTCTGTCACACACCCCTGACCGGAGGAGAACGATATCTAGCCCCCTGGTGTGCCAATGTATATTATGGAAATTACAAAAAAAATTTGATTCTGATTTGATTCTGCTGTTTCCTTCATTTTCCTTATTGTATTTTTAAATGTTTAACCAAAGCCACACTCTTTCCATCCCTTTCCATCTTAGTAGTTTAACTTGAACCATACCTGGAACACAGGACATAAAACCTGGTTTCCAAGTGTCTTGTACTTCACTCGCCAATCTGTCATCTTGTGCCCGTTAACACTGCAGATGAGAACATAACACTTAACTCATTGCAACAGAACATTACCTGTGAACAGAAATAATTACTAGGAGCCAGGATTGCAGACCCGTTAGTGAGTAAAAATGAATTATAACTGATAGGAATAATGCTCAACACCAACGCACCAGAAACCAGAGTTTTCCTCTTTGTTTTTGTCAAAACAAATAGTATAAACACAGTTGAAACAGAAATAACCGGAGTGCCAATTCCACCCACACAAAATGCATACCAATGCACATTATAGTTGCAAGTGAATGGCTTACTTTTGTATTATCATTTGGGTATTTTAGAAAATAAGTGCATCAGTATTAAGGGAATCCACCTTTTAAAGGTTGTGGTAAAGGGCAGCAGCCACAGGGGTGGGCAGGGCCCCAGCTGATATTGGCAGCATCTCTAAGTGATGTCTCCAGATCTTTCATACATTATTCAAGCTTCGACTGGGGTGGGGGTTGGCGGGGGGTGTGACGCTCCCCAACTATACTTTCCTCAGAGATTTCACACCGGCCTGTGTCTGTGTCAGCTTTGTTTAGGCTAAAGAGCATACCTGGAGGGAAAACACGCCATATTTATCTTTTACATATTTATTGGACGTTAACATTCAGAATAAACCAGGCATCTCTTTTTTGGAGCAAAACTGAATAATCATTTAAAAAAAGAAGCCTGGTATAAAAGCAAACTGTCATAAAGTATTGAACAATGTTTTTAGATTCTTCTCAGTAGTCTACAGATGTATTTCCAATATAAATACATAGGTCACCTTTGTGCTAATTATTGTAGATAAACAAATGAATAATCTGCCCTTATCTTAGACACCTGGTAATTATGTATAATAGTTCAGAATTGCATTCATTTAACATGCTAATTAAAGGCTTAGCATTTATGGATGTGCCTCATCGGCTGATTTTGTTCAAAACACACAGCCTCACTCCTTTTTTAGGCACTTAGGTTCCTTTGTGTTTTTCTTTAGATCAATGTTAGTCTTTCATCAACTGATAATCTTTTGGTTGCCACACAATTGTTCATTTATCTCAACAAGGGTGATTGATACAATTGACCTTCTCCTCCTAATGAAATGGCATTTGTACTGCCAGGCTGTGCACAAAACATCTTGCTCCTCTCAAAACAGTGCTGTAATTTTCCTCTTCTATCAATCTTGCTACCAAAGGCTGAGGAGAAAAAAAATATGGATACCTCTACAATAAGTGGCAGTGAAACAGACAGTCAAGATGTGGGACAATAGATTGGCATGTGGCAGCAGATTTTTCAGCTACAAGCTAAAAATATTTATATAATTGCAGAACTCAATTTCCTTCTCAACACACTAGATTGGGATATTAAATACAGATGATCATAAGTGACTTTTTAGATCTTGTTCTTGATTAAGTATAAATTGGACATTTGTAATCCCCAATGACTGATGATTTCTAAAAATGCTGTAAATTTTTTGTTAATAAACAGAAAAAAAAACACTATTTGATATATTGTGCATGATATATTCATTTACTGTTTCTCCTTTATAGATACTATGTTGAATGTGAAATATAATTCTGTTTAAACCTGTGTTCAGTGTGGAGTTTGCATGTATCCCCCCACTGTCCAAAGACATTGAGGTTAGATTAGCTGTAAATGGCTGTCTCTCCTCTGACCCTATGTATATTGAGATTAGCTCTGGCACTATGCACAAGATAAGCAGGTGTAGAATGGATGGATGGATGGATGGCGGCTAAGTGTCAAAATGAGCTCTATTATATTTCAAACTGATTTTCAATCACTTGAATCCCTTTTGCTCCTGCACTTAGGAGGAGGATGTCAAGTGAAACAGGTGTGTACTGGTGCACTTAAAAATAAAGACGAATAGAAGAAAATTTAGTATGATGCAGTCCTCTGGCAGCCAGAGCTTCAGCACTCTTCTTACTACTAAGAATCTTAGTATGAATTTATTTATTTATTTATTTATTTTTCTCCAATGTACGCTACAGATATGATTGGAATATTTGTTTCAGGATGACTGGACCCAAATGCAGACAATCCAAGGCAGGAAGGTGCAATGTAATCTTATTTTAATAAAACAAAATTCAATCCAACTCAGAAAAAAAAAAGAAACGCATATAAACACAAAATTTGAATGCGGAAAACACTAGGGTAACAGAGCACAGAACAGAAAACCTAAAACAGATGAACTGACAAAGACAAAGGGGAAGACAGAGACTTAAACACACAAGGGAGGCAAGAGTAGTAGAACACAGGTGACACACATCAGGGCGGGGCAGACAATCAACAAGGAAGGAAATAGGACAAAGACAGGAAGTAAAATAACCACAAGAGACACACGGAAAGTAATTACAAAATAAATTAGGAAATGAACAAATGTCGAAACACCATGACAATATTCTTCTAAACATCATGGAATTATTCTGTATACTGTTATATACTGTTCAGAGAAAAATCTGAGGAAATCCATGATTGCATAGACAACTGCAAAGGCTAAAGGTACGGTGCTACAGAGGTCGATGAGCCGGTGCCCTCCTAATGTGGAGAAAGAAAGGATAGAGAGATTGCTCCCGACTGTTTTCATGTCAAATCTGGCTACATGGTATCACTAACACCGCTGTGGATTTACCTGGATATCAACGTATCAGAGCTGACCGGGTCACAGCGGCATGCTTTTACATCAATTACAACTAGTGCTCGCATACAGTAAAAACATACCAACACTGCTCCAGTCACCTGGAATCAGTTTTTGACAGTGCAAACCATACTACTCCCCGAGAGAATTCCTCGTGGGTATTTACATCCGCACACAAGCCCCTCACCCGAAAAGCACAACACTTGTTGGCTGACCATTGACCCCACAGCTGTGTGGAACGCTCTCATGGCAATCACAAATTACAATAAGAAAAGCCTTGCAATCAACCCATCCCCTGGACTGGCTGACAAACTCAACAACTTATACACTAGTTTTTAGAGGTCTGCACTGATCGCCCATTATCTGGGCCACCTCCATCACCTCAAGACCATCAGCCCACCCCCACCCCATCTCAGGAATCCAGTCCAAAGAAGCTGTGGATTGCTTTCCCTAAATAAATGAATGACAGTCTGGTTAAGACTGAGTTCAATTATTTGCATGTAAGAAATTACATTAACTAGTAGAACTTGCTATCAGGCATCGTCTGAATATTTGTTGTTATATTACAAATAAAAAAAAAGTCAAACAGGTACATGCTACGAGTCAAACCTGGGATTGGATCTAAGGATGTCCTGATGATGATGATTGGAGGGAGAATCTTTTAAACGTAATAATGATTAATTGCGACTCGCTCTTGTTGTGCCAGGAGTAGATGGTTAAGCTTCAGTCAAGCTTTGAGTCAGCTGTCAGGAGAGGCTACAAAGGCTCCGCCAGACCTTAAACCACAGGTGACTGCCTGATAAATGAAAGATATCCTGGGTTTAAAATTCTATGTGCCAGTCCCGATAATGTGTTAAATGGACCGTCTGCCACCAGTGAGGGTGGTGACACTGGTTCCTGCTCAGGGCTTCATAATAACTGGTTGAGATTGAAGGCTGAGACTTAATTACTGCATGCTATTCAATGGAGCCTTTCTACCCCTGTGATTATTCCAGTGGTTTATGTTGCTCATACGCTCAACATTTTAGGGGTTGGCTTGTCTGTCTTACCAAGAGTTTGGTGAAAAGGTTGAGACACATTTCGTTTCTGTGCCTCATGTGGACAGATGAGTCCGGCACATGTTAGCATGGAGAGAAATGGAGAGAAATGTAAAAGTTCCCATATTAATTCCATGTTGTGGCTTTTTAGCTGCCTTGCCACCAGCCACTGGTAAACCAACGTTCAGGAATCAATTCAGGAATTTTTGTTCTTTTTCTGGTGTGAAATTACAAACAAGCTTAATAAATCGATGAAAAGAAGGAGTAGTAAAGGGAATCTAGTGAAATCATCTGTTGATGCACTTGAAATAAGAATGTGTTTTTGAACAACTTCACAATAATTATGCATTTTGCAGATATTTGTCTAAGTCGTCTATTCCTGCTTGGCTGAGCAAAGCTTCTTTCATTGTGATGGTGGACACTGTTCCTTTGCCAGACTGATGGGGTGCAGGGCCGACATTAAATCAGTCCTTTTCTGTCCTGGGGGAACTGCTGGTGTTTCTGTGCATCAGATTTTCTCTGTTTTTTCCTTCATCTCTCTGTGAGACCTGCACTTATCTGTGCTGTTGATGGAAGGAAAGGGCCTCAGACTGAGACAGGATGGAGCTCTCGCTGCATTAAAGGTTGGGAACAAAAGGCCTGCCATTGTCACAGTCCCCTTGTATCTTGCCGCAGCTCTTAAATAGCTCTTCTGGTGGCTGTAGGCTGTTATCTCCCATTCACTCATGTACCCCCTTTAGCAGCTGTACAGGCCATTATCTGATCCAGATTCAGCTGTTTTCATTCCCCTTTATTGTAAAAACATGAGCGAAGTTACTGCTGAAATGCTTACCACGCACAATCACAAATGGCTGCTAATGCTGCGTGGTGCCATAAGGTTGCAGTGAAATTGACGAAAGGCTCATTGTTTCCACATCATTTAAAAGGACCAGAAGTGGTGAAATTAAAACATAATTGAAGGCGTGTCTCTTTGTGGACTGATGGTTGAGAGGTGCTGTTACATGTATATGGGCCCCTGGTCTACAGTTTGACATGCCTTGCGCCTAGTTAGATAACATTTTATCCACTTATCCACTTAGCAAAGAAATACAATAACAAGGTCTTTCAAAACTGAAGGTGAGTTTGGCACATGGTGTTATTGTAGTGTCTCTACAATCTGTAATTTCTTTCTGTACTTTTAAAGACAGGAAGAAACCTTGAATATGTACGCTATTTTGAGTTTGTGGTCAATGCAGGAAGGATCGTTGTTATTGAAATATATCCAAAATATTCCACACACAATACCCAAGCTTTGCATGTTTTAATGAAGTGAAGGTGAAATGCCTTGTTGTTCCACTCCTGTCACTGCACAGCTTTCAACATTTTGCACATTCCTGTCAAAAAAAAAAAGAAAAGAAATTGCACTGATTTCCTTCTATTAGGGAGGAACTGTTTAAAACTGAACAGTGCCTTTCATGATGAAACGGAGTGAAATGACAATAATTTAATGGCCTTTCTGAATCTACATTAGCCATATGCCAGCTTGCACTTCCTTAGTTTGATGAGTCTTTAATACAATGTCTCAAAAATTTAAATTGCATCATCTTTAAGCTTCAGTAGGCTGTAATTTGTAGCAACTACACTCTTTCCAGTGACTTGTTTATGAATAATGAATAGCTGGCCAAGATGAGAACTCAGAACACAGTTGGAGAAGACTTATGATTGTGCAGGACGTGTGACCTATGTCAAACACCATCTGTCTCTTGTCACTGAGATGCATGGTACCCGGCTACAGAGAACGCATCTGACCAGACGCTGAGTAAGTGTTGTGTCACACTGTGCACAGCTAGGTTTAGCTTAGCCTTTGCCCTGTTACAGTCTTGTTATATACCCTTATTGAAGCTCCATCACAGATTCATAAGTGTCAAATAAGCTGTCAAATTACCACAAGAACTTACATTAACTGCACCGCTGTGCCGATTTAAAGGTCTATAGTAATAGTCACCAAACCCTAGCACAAAATAGCCTCAGCCAGCTCAAAAGGGATTTCCAGTTTTGGTGATGAGTGACAGTCAGTCCTCACAGACATCGTTTTTAATAGAATTAGGTAACTAGGTGTCTGATGTTGGAAATCTTAAAGAGATTCAACGCCAGGTCTGCATGACTTAAATGTAGGTCTTTTAGGATGCAATTCATCTCTCCTAAAACTGTTGTGTAATTCACCTCAAATGTTACATATGGATGGCATGGTTTCCTTTTAAGCAGATCTGGAGTTAATGGAAGCGGTTGTACTTAACTGTTCCATAGCAGAGAGACGAGTGAGGATTCAGGTTGGTACGATTTTTATTGAAGAGCAGCAGGGAGCCTCGCTCTTACACCCTTTTCATACAGCTGAAAGTTAATATGCTTAGGTTCTTTTGGATGGATGGATGGTAATAAAAGAAACTGCTGATCACAAAGTTAATGGTAGAATTTCCATAGTGATGTCTTTCATCCAGTCACCATGAAACAAAAATTCTGTGCTTTAGACAGGAGGGTAAGTCAGACTGTAGATTATTAGGGTGAATGGAGAGTTGTCCTCTCAGTATGGTGATAATAGATGGGTGGTCTGAGGTTTCACGCCCTCATTGTTGGAATCCCCAGTCATAAGAAGTTGGCTTGTTTCCACCTTCAAACTAAGTAGTGCTCGGTAGCATCATAAGATGCCTGGAAAGATATTCCCTGGATGAAACAGCTCAGAATGCTCAGTTCTTGTGGTGTCACCACCTCCAGCCACATGAATTGATGATGACTGAAGCTTGGGAGTCAAGAAGGGGAGAAACCTTACAGAACCATGTGTGAGATATTGCTAGTCAGCCTGTGAAGTGTCAATGAAACCAGATATAATCTAAGTGTTTTTTTAAAATAATCTCTAGCTTTTATCTTTATGACTATTGCCGGGGCAATAAAATCTAGCCTTGTTGCTACAATCAAATCAAGGTAAGCTAGTGGCTATGCTTACAGCAAAAACTGGCAGCAGTGCACATCTGGGCTAAAAGAAACAGCAGTAGCAAGGAACAAGGCAGAGTCAGTACAAATGATTCAATAAGTGGAAAATTAAATGCTATGATAAAAATCACACTGGCACACTTAGAAATTGGGGGCTAAACCTTGTGGAAGCGACATTAGTAAATTAAATAAAAATTAGAGTATTTATTGTTAATGTCCTTGAAAAGTAGAAAACAGTCAATGGCTGGCAGGAGACTGTAAGCATCGGTGCTAAATCTGACTGGACTTGTTTGCATCTTGTGGAAAGATAGGTAAGATCACACACATTTCTGTGATTACACTTGAGCTACAAATTAGTTGATGGGTGTTTCAGGTGCTTTTCTGATTCTAGCCTCCTACTTCTGTATGAGGCTTTGACTGAGGGTATCTATGTTAGCCATGCAGGACTTTGTTTCAGTCATCTCAGCTGGAATGTATAACAGTTTCTCTGGTTGGTATTATGCTACTGAGTAGCCTGTGAAAGTTCATTCCAACTATTTATATAATCAAAACGTGTCAGTCATCTCGGTTATGTAATATTTAGAAGTATAAAGAAGTATAAAGATAAGGACATCTGTGAGTCCAGTTGTCTTTGAATTAGGGCTTTATTAAGTTTTATTGCAGGGCAAAGTTTTTAATCACTTATGCTGGTAAAAAAATTCAAACAATATAGTGAATGTTGAATATTCATGTTTTGTGTGACCATGTATCAAAAAGCACAGTCTCTGGCTTTCAACCCCTATGATTTGTCACACTGCTGGAAACAGCACTTTAAATGATGACAAACAGGCTTACAGGCAGACAGGTGAGCAAGTTGGGAGGCAGGCAGGTACAAAACGCAGGTAATAGGCACAAAGGAAAACACAAGAAGCATGAACAGTTGAACTGTCATGGAGCTGGTAACAAAGGCAGGTGATTGCTAATGAGAAACAGGTGAGCAAGTGCAACAGACGACAGGAAACAAGTCCAGGGATCTCCAGTGGGTGGATGAAAAATGGCAGGTCTGAAGGCGAGAACACTGGAAGAAGTGAGCAGGAGCTGGAGAAAGGGGCAGAGGGCAACTGGGAAGCAGATCACAACGACATTATCCCCTCATTAAATGGCATGTTAAAGCTCTCACACCTTAACCCATTAAGACCCACGCGCTTCTCCCTTTAAGATCGGTTGAGATGTACACTCACAGTATATGATACTGTAGTTTTTAAGACATGTGACGGATGAATTGCATTGTGAGCCACCAACATCCATGTCAGGAATTCAAAATCCATCATGGGAAATGTATTTTGTTTGTTTTTTTGTTTATTGGTGGTTTTGCTGCTAAAAAAAAAAAGTTGCAGTTCAGGGCTGGCAACCGGAGCAATATTAAAGAAGAGTACAAAAGTTACATGGATGAAAACAACAATTACAACGACTTCAGATACAGCCTTCGACCTGCTAAGCTGCTAACCAACTAGTCAAGGCTCAGGGTGAGAGATGTGTCGGGGGAGGAAGGGGAGAAGTGAGAGGGTAGAGGATGTAAAGGTTCACCTGATGCAATGCTGCCAATGGAACCTCTATTTCTCAGCCGAGGCAGATAGAAATAAGAAATAAAAACAATTTGAGACCTTAAATCATTGTCATTTATTGTAAACATTAACAAAAAAACATATCTAGTTTCCAAGGCAACATCAAAGATTTAGAATAAAAGTCAAAGGTTTAAATTCTCAAATCATTTTATCGCATTTTAGCTTCAGAGGCTGAGTAATAAAGGTTTGAGTGAATGTCAAGGTTTTCAGAAAACTCTGAAAACAACGCTTAGATCCCAGAATGCTTTTTTAGAGTTTGCCTTAGGTCTTAATGGATTGAAAGCCAAATTCACCAAGGTGGCAATGGAATTCAGCTTAATTACCCAATTGCAATCTCAAACTCAAATGTGTTGCCTACAAAGCTACCAGCTCTCCCTCCACAGAAAATAGCACTTGACAACATTGGATCTCTACCTTCCCTGGTCTCTCTGGCCTTTTCGGAGCACCACAAACCAGCGGAGTTAGACAGCATTACCTTCCCTGCTGGTTGCCTCTGTAGAGCGCCATCACAACAATAACAAGTACTTCAACACATTTTCGCTAATTTGAAACAAGGCAGGGAAAACTCTTTTCTGCCTTGTCTCATTTTGAATATTTGATGTATTTTTTTACATGGAGACTCAATGCTTGCTCTCTTGGTGGTCCTTTCTTGGTTAATCCTATCCAAGCCTAATTTATGGTTCAGGATTTCACATCCCAATTGTGAAAAGAATCACTCCAATATCTCATGTCTTGTTTTAACAGCATGTTGGTGTAACATTGCCGCCTCAGCACATTAGCTATATTTACTACCACCCTTTTCTGCAGGAAATTGCCTTGGCAGGGTGAAGAAGCACTAGGGGGGGCATTTCCTAAATTGCAGTCCCTCTTCGTTTTATAAATGGGCATTTCCAAAATTGCATGTCACATTTGTAATTCCAGCTCTGTGTTGCCTTGCTCTGGCTGTAGACTATAGATGCAGATGAGACTCTTTCCATTGTGATCTGTAAATGCTAATAGTGAACGATGTCAGGGGCAAAATAGGAGGTGTCACACACACTCTGCAAAATAGCATCTATCCCGGAGGGGTTAGAGGGAGACAGAGCGACATTGCATTTGCTAATTTCATAGTATGTTGCACGGTAATGGGTTCACATAGAGTGATCGTATGTATGGAAACAAAGAGGCTATAAAAATATCCATATGTGTTTTTTCTTCTGTTCTTCTCAGAGAGCTGTCATAGCTAATTCCATCAGCGACATATTTTTTTCAAGTTCCATGTGAGTTTAAACACGGTTTGTCAGATGCTACTACTCCCCAGTGTGTGTTTTTACAGGATGCTTGTTCGATACTCACTTCTTGTCATGTTATCACACCTTGTGACCTGACCTCCAATTATTTCTCCTCCACCTATCCATCTCTCTCTTCACATGCATTCACAAACTAGTCCCAGTTTGCTCAGTGCAGCATCGTGACAAAGGCGAGAATGACTGCAGTGTGAATTTTGTGGTGCCCCAACCTAACATGGGAGGAGGTGTCAGAGATGAAATAATGGGACAAACAGTTGCCTAGAAACTGTCAGGGGAGATGAGGGGCAGCTGGATCTGCTGATATCACCAAAGTTCGTTCGGGACATTGATTAAACAATATTTTTTCAGAAAGAGCATAGTGCAAGGAGCAAGATAGTCTGTGCACCACAAGATGGAGAGTCTTTGTGGGTTTGTGGAGGGTGTGGAAGAGAAAAACTCTTACTTTGGTTTTCTTGACTTTCTGCATGTGTTCTCTTCTTAGCATGTTCTAACTGTTGATGCAGGCTTTGCATTGCAGATGCTGCAGGCAGCCACCCACACCGACTGAAAATTAGACTATCTGAATAATTTCAATCAGATTTCATCCCTCTGTGTGATGGTCTCCCCCTCACCGATCATTCCACCATCATACCAGGAAAGAAATCTCAGTGCTCCTGCTGTGGGAGAAAGCTGATGGCCCTCTTTCTCATTTTTCTGTTAAGAGTATAACACAGGAGACATCACCTTGAATGTGCATTCAATGTTCTAATGTTTTCAATCATAATATGCATCACACAGTCGTCGTATAGACTTTCCTTGCAGAGAGGTATTTGAACTAGTCAAACTTCATCCATTGTAAAGCCTTTCTTTTAGCTTCATTTCAGTCTACAGCCTGTGTTTTTGTTTCATAAGTTTTCTCACAGCATTACCATAGTATTACAATGTGTTCACTGAGCCTCTTTGACAGCTATCTTTAGTAGCCACAAAACACACTTTGCAGCCACACTGCACAATCACAAAAGCTATCCAGTAGCACGTTCATTGTTGCTGCAGAATAAAGATGAGATTGTCTTTAATTTCTAAAAAGTTTCTTTTTACACAGTATGTTGGGTTTTTTGTGTTTGTTTTGGACACATGTAGTTTGAAAGAAGCACAGAAGCAAGAGATTCATCTCACCAACCCACTCGAAATAAAAACACAGTATCACTAGTGCTGTGTCAGTCTACATGATTGGTGTTTTATATTTTTTCTTTGACAGCTTTGTCTTTGGTTGTTTCAGTGTGAAATAGAGTTTCAAATGCTACTTGTGTAGCTTGTAATTTTAAAGCATAATAGAAGGGAATCCCTTCCCTCAGTTCATGGTTTTCTGCTATTTGAGAAAGTTGTTTGGGCAAGGTCATAACTATGGAATCTTTTCTTGCATTTAGTGAGTTGATATAAGGTCTCCAAAAATCTTTTTGCAATGTACCTCCATATATTTGAGAGCTGTGTGGTGTCTTTTACAGATAGGCAAGCAGTAACTACACGCTCTGCTGGACTTGGCCACATCTACGAAAATAACAGAAACGATAGATGCAATGGCTGGAAGTCGAGCTAGTGTCCAGAGACATGTGGCCACAAGAGGGCAGTAAATTACAAGATTCTCAAACAGGCAATGTCAAATCCTTTATGTGACAGAACGCTGTTCTGAGATGTAAGGAGAGATATCGCTTCCACTTCAGCATTGCACGCAAGTTGATGTGTATTTTCAGCTTCACGCACTGGTTTCCTTGCTTGTCCTGAAGGCACACCACTGGCATATTTGCACATGGACCTGTAGCTATAATAGGTTTTATCCAAATTAAATATTCAATAATGCTCCACAGATACTAAGATTACATGGACTTGTTGATTTGTTTTTGTTCCTCGATGATTCCTTAAGATGGAGCACTTTAATCATCTCACCCATGGCCTCTGAGGGCTTCATACCTCATACTTCACTGTGTCTCTTATGTGTCCCAAAGGAATACCAATTCTCCACGAACAAAAGGGATGAATTTCTGATTCCAAGGCACCCATGCAGGTAAGACAGAGGACTTATTTAATACAAGTTATTTTATGGTACATTGGATTAATTGGAATGGCTACAGTACTTTCCCTGTAAACACATTTGTAATTGTGCTCACTCAGAAAAAGGATGTCTGTGTTTTATGAATTATAGCTCACTCATGGTGAATTTAAACACAGCACCCAGCTGTTCTCCAATGTCCAACTGCAGAGGTACGATGCTGCAAGGATGCTCTAGTGTTCAGTAAGATCTTAATCACGATCTGAATCTTCAAAAACAAAGCTGTGTGTGCAGCTCAGTGACAGCATTTGCATCACCAAGTATGTGTATCCTGGGGTGCACAGATGTTATGTATGCCAAATGTGGAAGTCTGTGAGTAAATGTACCATTATAGAAAGGTGGAAGTGGAAGTAGAAAGTATTAGAGCTCTCTTCTCACATAGCACGCCTGTCAATGTACTTAAGCCTGGGACTTGACATGGTGCAATCACAGCAAATGACTTTCCTGAAAAAGAATAGCACGCATGCACAAGGATTCCTAATTCATTTTGTGAATACTACTCTTAAACTTAATTAAGAAGGAAAAATGCAGCTGGTAGTTTCTGTCTTTTAAACAGCACATCCTAGCTGTGTAAATGTGTATACTACAACAGCCTAATTGCTTTATTGTAATGATATGTAAGAGTCATGACTGACCTAAATCCTTTTATGGATTCCAAAGAAAACACAACACTGATGTAAGGCTTTCTCCACAGGCTTTATTGGATTAAAAGTCCAAACCTACTACTACTTTTGGATAAAAATGGACTAAGAAGTGTTCACAACAGGCCAACATTGTTCCCTAGCTTTACTACACAGGAAAGGGATATTAAGGACAAGTACATTATGGGAGGCGATCATGTTCTTATGATAAGTGGATTTGTTAGATCATTAGTTAGAGAACAGGACAATAGAAAAATAATTATTAAGTGAAAGAAGGGAGGAGTTTCAATTTTGGGAGGACTCAGGTAGCGAAATAGTGGAAAAGACCATTATGTGTGCTGTACATCAATACCCTCAATAGAGCTCATAGACGATTGAGTAAAAGCCTGCTCAACAGTCATGAAGTGAAGAAGACCAAAGAGCAAACGTAAGAAAAGTTATACGAGATGTAAAGAAGGAAAGCTGGCATAAATGTTGGTGTACTGCCAGAAAGAGCCATTCGCGTAATACTTAGCTTTAAGTCGCCAGTTTTTCAGGTCAAAGAGATTACTTCTTTCAGGATTCATCCAGAAAGGGACATTTTGGGAGGGTGTTAGTGAAGTGGCTTCTTGTCATCTGTTCCTCTCACATCACTGTAAACCAGTGAGTCAGCTGTGATTTTAGTTAGAAGTCACTTGTTCATTTATCATTTTGATTGTTTTCAAAGTCTGTGTTATCAGGGATAAAGGTTTTTATCATGATCTGCCCCTGTCTCTAGCCTCAGCTCACTGTGCGTAGTCAGTCTTTGTCCCCTCTTCTCCCCAGACCTACCTTCCTCTTTCTATCCACCAGATCTCCTCAGGATTTTCCGAACCATCCTCAATCACCTGCCCCACCAAGTCACACACCAGATACTTTTACTTTGAAACAGGTTCAACCCTGAGTTTTCAGGGTTAAAACTGTGGTTCACTTCTTACCGGAGTATATCACCATGGTAAGCTTTGCTGCACACCTATCCTGCTCCAGAGTAGGTTATATTCTTTGATTTTTCCTGACGATTTATTACCCTCATTATTGCAGAAGGCCTGTTCCTTAGCAGGACTGTACTCCAGTAAAAAATAAGGCTAAAATTGTAACACATGCCATGAGAATACATCTAATGAACACATTAATTTAACAGACCACACAAATGTAATCATAGTCAGATCTACTTGTCCCTTATAATGGGGCATGAGCCCATTACACAACGTGCTAGCTGTCCTTTCTGCATTTGGCAACTACAATTGTTGCTTTAGCTTGTGTTTAACTTCTGTGTATTTGAGTAATATTAATAGTATAATAGTTTGCTCTTCATTTGTAAAACCTGCAAACACTGATTGACACTGAGGCGATTGACCCCTTTCACACTGCCAGATGAGTTTCCCTTTCTATAAGGACTGATAGATATGCAACTGCAGGGAGCAACGTCATCACATGCAGTTACAGAGCACACACACAGACAGGGAATACATCCTCACAGATTCAAAGAGTGAGCTGCTAGCTGCCATGCAGACTGGACAAAACAGATCCGTCACATCTCATTTCCAGATTGGTGCTCCTTCAAGTGTCTGAGCCTTCATGTGAGACGCTTCGGTCAGTGATGGTGTGTTTTTAAAACTTATTTTGGGGCTGCAGCTTACTGCATCCCTGAACACAACACACTCTTAGCGGAACATGTAGCTGTTGTTTTTACAGTGTTTGTGTGCTCTGAAAGACGTTACAGCACGGAAAGGGGCGGAAATTAGCATTTACCCAGGTAGCATGTTTGCAGCCCTATTGATCAGAGCTGGAACTGATACATATGTGACTACTGCAGAGTTATTTGACCTGAGAGTGAATGCCAATTGTACCCTTTTCACACTGATGATAAAAAGCCTGATGTTAGTGGGTGTGTGTGGGTTTTTTCACCAGTTTAAAAGGGGCTTTAGTGAAGCCAGATAACAAAAAGATATCCTGAGCATGTTGAACTTTCTTCATAGTACAGGCCCCTGGTCGCACTTATCATCAACCCTGCAATCACCTAAGCTTCCCTACCCCATGTCTGTTCCCAGTTTCTCATTTTCTCTGCCAGTACTTATACCAGCCCTCGGTCCCGACTCAGCGACAGATCGTCTGCTTTAGTTACTATTTTCATTCCCTAGTGTTTCTGTGTATTGACCTTGCTTCTTGTTTCCTGTGATTGGATTACCTGTTTTTTGGATTCCTGTTTCTGCTTGCCTGCTCATCCACCCAACTGCTTCTAAGCCATTTTTTTCATTTATTAAAGCTCCTTCACCACATCAATCTGTCTTTTGTGTTCCTTTGGGTCCAGAACAAACCAAATATTGTGACACTTTTAAGATTTTGATTGTGTTCACATGCTGCTTACTGTTATACAATATGTCTGATTATTCTCAGCCCATTCAACTTATTTAGCTTTGATACAGGACCAAAACATCTTGTATATTGGTCTTGCTCAATGCATTTTTCGATTTATTTGTTTACCAAGCTTGCATGTTACCAAACATTCATATTTTGGTAAAAATATGACTCACTTTTGTTGCAAATAACTACTGTGCATTTGCTTACATTGTTTGTGCAATACAAAAACAAAAAAGCCAATCGCGCGGCCAACAAACTAAAACTGTGCCACATTTCGGCGTACATTAAATGCTAATGCACTGTTCTAATAAATGGCACCCATTAACATTGTGCTTCAATTTCTTTTTAAATGTTATTCTTCTAAATGTGATTTGAATTTCACACTAAAGGGTATTATATAGGCTATTGAGACTTGAAACAGTCTTTTTAACTAGACAGCGATGTTAAACCACTGGAAGTTGCAAGAATTTGCAAAAAGCTGTAAGATGATGGACTTGATGACAGACTCAGTGATGCAGGGAAGAGTCATATCAAAACTTAAGGCACATCTGGCAGAGTGGATTTAATTTTGATGTGACGGCAACTGCAGTGATTATGAATGACCTTATAAATCGTACTTGGAAAAATGTAATGATGGATTGCATTCATCAGCCTAGCAGTATGACTCTGCAGGCTCATTTTAATATGTTTGTGAAAATAATACGAGCCTGGGACTCCAGTTAGTGAGGGAAACCTACATTTTACAGGTATTATCCTTCATTTCTTTCACCAACACCACTGCCACCATGTAGACTGCCCTGAACCTTAGCTTATCAGTCACATGACTTTGCCTGTCAAAAGCAGATTAAAAGACTGTTAACCCTGTAGTGAGGGAGTGGGTTTTGGCATAGGAGAGAGGCTTGTCTAAATGTAAATAGGAAGAACATTTCTGGGTGAGCTTTCCCTCCTCCCTGTAGTCTCAGCTGTAATGGATAACACTGCCAAGCCTGCAATTACTCACTGTCTCACGCCTGCACTGTTTTCATTACACCCTTTAGAAAGAAGAAGAAGAAAAAAAAATTAAAATTAACACTGTTGTTGATGTTTTGATGAAGAAAGATCAAACCTCTTTAGGCACATCTTAGGCTTCCACATTTCTCCTTGATGGATACTGTTGCTGGACCTGTGGACAGTTTTTAAAGTAATTGATACATTAAAAACAAAGTGATTCAATTTGCTTTTAGAAATTCAAGATACAATTAAAAATAACAAAAAATGTGCTAATTCTTTAAAGTGTGACATCGAATAAAAATGCAAAGCATCTTAAAGAATGGAAAAAAAAACCCAATAAACGTGCGCTTGAAAATCACATACTAATCCAGTCACAGCAGACACCCTGATGTTTCTGAGCAGATGAAGACACACCAGTTTGACAGTGAACCAGCATTCACAAGAGACCTATACCTTTTTCTCAAGAAACATTCTGGCTTGTAAGTGTAAAAGCACAGCTCCTGGTATTTGATAACGTGAAAAACAACATTTAGTTGTGGTAGTTCCAGGGTCCTGGTATTGTGCATGCTGGCTTACTGATATGGTTCACATTTGATGGAACTGAGCCATCATTATAAGAATTTTTTCTCACTTGTGTTTTTCTGGCTATGACAAATCAAAATGTCTGCCATAAAAAAATGTATATGCCAGGACCCTGGAACTGAAACAGCCAAATTCAATTTGATCATTTACACCTGTTTTTTCCACCATCAGAGCGTCTTCCCAGCAAAAGTGCCACTGGTCTCAGGTAACATGAGTGGTGAATATAGACCACAGTAATCGAAAGGTGTCTGCCAGCTAGCTGGCAGCCTTCCCAGCTAGCTACCGTATTTTCTGGCTGCTTGTCTCTTCACCACCCACCTGAACCATCTAACAGCATTCAGGTTTGGTTTATCGTCTCACTTATTCTAAAGACATGTTGTCCTCACATTGGAAATCAAAAGTGTTTATAGTCATTGTGAACAGCCAAACTGGAAGCTGGAGTGATAAGCCAAGCTGTGATAGAGAGGGAGGGAGACTCAGACGTTCTCTGCAGTTTTTTGTCACGTTAGAAGGGCCACAAATTAAAAAAAGAGAATGAGAGTGTTAAACTGAATGCTTGGCTCCTCTTTCACCTCTGCACAGCTTGCAGTTACAGAAAATGCTTGATGCAGACAATCCGTGGTTTCTGAAGCTATCTGACCATCCAATATGCATTTGGACAGCATATAAATCGGACATGATGTTAATTAGCTACAATTTACCAAATGTGCCGGCGACAGTTTTCTTTATAGCCAGAGACGTTGCAGGTTGTTCACTAAACTGTCGAAAAATATTTTTAACAACGTGCATTACAACATATAATTAAAACAGCATATTCTGCATTTATCAAAATGTGATTTAAAAAAAAATAATAAGATTTAATAAAAGAATTGATCAGACTCAAAAACTGTGTGAAAACTGTTAGGGCAACTAATGAAAAACAAAGGACTTATTGTACCAGTCTCCAAACAAGTGAGTGACTAAATTATTTCAGCTATTGAGTGAACTTTACAGATGCCATAGGAAGCATTTCATCTTCAGTCTTTCTTTTTCTATATAATTGTCAGTGTTTAGTGCATGTTTATTATGCGGTATGTATAATGACAGTCATTACTGACTGTAAGTGTTGTTCCTTTTCAGCAGTAATTTGCTTTATGAACCAGAGGGGCAACTATACTCACTATTCTGGTCCCTAGGGAATCCAGAACTAAATACTGCCTACTAACATAACGAGAGCATGCTGCTATGCTGTTCCTGGTTGAGATGCAATATGCGTCTTAGACCATTTTTCGGCATACCATTGGTGTGTCCTAGGCTATGCCTTTTCCAACTTGTCAAACAAGAGATCAATGGGCAGGCAAGGGTGTCTGTCATACAGCAGATAATAGGGCGAGTATCCTGTGGACTAATGGTGGGTGCAATTACTGTATGTGCATGGATGACCTGCGGAAGATGTTCTCTCCACCTTTCTTTCTCCTTGTATGTCAGGGTCCGCAACATCTGCGACAATGTACCATTGAACTGCTCAGCTGGTTACTTTGACAGTGGTATGGGGATGTTCATGAGTGACCAAGCCCTGGCTGCCTGAGTGTGCGGAAGAGATCATTCTCAAACTCCTGCCCATAGTCGTGGTGGAGTTTGTTTGGATAGCCATAGCTGGGTAGTTCATCCAGATTTGAATTTTGTGGGATAAGGTCGAGCAAATCTGGTGAAGTTCTCAATAACTACTAAGATGTACTCCTAGCCTTCTTTACTCTAAGTACAAAAAGCCTATGCAGACTAGTTCCAGGGGTATTCCTCCATGTACCTTTTCATGGGGGGCCTGTAAAATCTTTTCTTTGCTAGGTGCAGGACCCTCTGCATCCATGGGGCCCATGTGGTCATACAGGTCCTTCAGAGCGAACTGGAACTTGGTTTGGATGAACAATTGTCTTCTCTATGATGTCCATTGATATAAAATCCCATCTTCCAAGTGTAACTGAGTCCATGCCTGAAGGGGGTTTTCTTGTGGTCCAGCCCCCCACTGCTTGAGCCTAATGACCTCTCTATGATGGTGTGGTCTTTATTTTGGGCTTTAATGTGCTCATCATGGCTGATCTCAGGCAGGAGTGTAGAAAGCTGTGGGTTTATATTAGGACCGGAGAGCTGCAACCCAAGCGACATCTTTCCTTTGGGCTGCTCAACTCTCCTCCCAGGTTACATTAATGGCTTCCTCAAATTTTTTGAGTAGCACACAACATCATCCAGACAGGGAGTGCAACACCCATCCCCCATGAAGCTCAACATCTCCTCAATGCTTCACTGAAATGCTACAGGGGCGTTGGACAATCCAAATTGAATTCTTACCCCTTCATAGAGTCCCCAGGGTGTGACAAAAGCAATAAATGTTTTAAATCTTCTGGCATGAAACCCTGGTGGTTCCAGGCACGGCCTAGAATGCTAACTTGTGTGCCAGTATCTAGTAAACCAGTTACAGCACGACCATTTAGATTGCACTGCATACCAACTAATTCAGCTAAAGCTCTCTTCCTTGGAAGAGGAAACTCAGTGGATTGGTGGGTGAAGGTGTGCTCTCAGTTTCAAGCTTTCTGTGATTCAATCACTTCCTTAGGAGTTGTTGGATCAGGTCTGTCTCACTACTAGGCTTTGGGACTGATTCTTAACCTTGTCACTGGATGCCCCCTTGCAACGACCAATTCCAGTATCCCTGAGTTTTTTGTCTTTAGCAGCCCATTGTCCTGTGTCCATCCTCACCACATCAGAAGCAATGGCTCCAATTAGGAATAATCTGCTCTTCACATTTTGGACAACACCCAGCTTTAATTCAATCTCAATGACATTTTGTCACACCGTGGTGGGGTTGTCTTGTCTTGGGTCTTTTTTGTCTTGTCATTTCCTGTTTTATTTTGAAAGAAGTAACTCTCCTCTCGTTTCAGGTCACTTGCCCTTCCTCATGTGTCACCGGTCTGATTGTCTTCCCTGATTCCCGATTGTGTTCACCTGCTCTTCATTACCCTCATGTGTTCAAATAGTCTGCGTCTCCCCTTGTCTTGTGCCAGTGTGTTCGTCTTGGTTCATGTGCGTTCACCCCAGCCGTCTTCACAGTTTTGGATCACAGTCATTGCCACAGTTCTTGTCGGTTTCCTCCAAGTGAGAGATTTTTTGTTGTAAGTTTTATATCTAGTTGAATTTCCTAGCTAATGTTTGCATAGCCTTTTGTTTCCTCCGTGTGGAGTGATTTTTATTTACTTACTTTTTTATATCATAGTACCTCCAGTTTTAAGGAGAGTTTTTGTTGTTTCTATTTCTTTCTTTTGTTCCTTTTTCCTCTGAAGCTAGAGTGATTTTCTGTTTATGTTCCCTGTAGTCTTTTTCCTCCCTTATTGGAGTGATTTTTATTTTCGGTATTGATCAACCCTGCTTCTTCGTGAAGAAGCACGTCATAGATTATATTTCATAGCCTGTTTTTTTCTCTGCCTTGGAATTAAACCGGAATTACTAATAAAGACTCTGATACCCTGCATCTGCGTCCTGTGTATAAGTCTGGTTGTGACATTACACACTGGCCAGTATGGAAGCAGCAGGGTCCGAGGAGCTAACCGCGCCTCTTCCGTCAGGAGGAGCAGATGGAAGTGCTGGGCCAGGGAGTCAGCGGCCTCACCCATAGCCAAGAAGACTTCAAGGCTGTCATTAATGCTCAGATGGGGAATCTCGCGGAGCAGATGCAGCGACTTCTCAGTCGCTGGGATCAGACCGAGACTCAGGCCGCCGCGACAGAGCCCACACCCGTTCCCCCCATTTCTAATGCCGGAGCTGGAGCCAGGCTGGCTTCTCCTGAGCGATTCTCAGGGGATCTAGGACAAAGTAGATCATTTATTATAGACTGTGAGATGCATTTTGAACTTTCTCCTCACACATTCCCCACAGATCGAGCCAAGATTGCCTTCATGATCTCCCATCTGGCGGGGAGGGCGAGAGCGTGGGCCATGGCTGAGTGGGCGAGAGATTCCCCGCTCTGCTACTCGCTTCAGGGTTTCAAGGAGGCTCTTCATAAGACCTTCGACCCGGTTTCTACAGATCGAGAAAAGGCAAGGGAACTGAGTGGGCTGAGGCAAGGCCGAGAGTCTGTCTGTGACTACGCCATACACTTCCGGACTTTGGCCGTAGAGAGCGGTTGGAACGCCACTGCTCTCTATGACGTCTTCCTGAAGGGGTTGGCCGCTCCTGTTCAAGAGCGACTGTTGCCCATGTATCTGCCTCCAGATCTGGATTCCCTCATCTCCCTCGCTGTCCGAACGGATAATCGACTTAAAGAATTCAAGACTCTCCATGCACGGCACCAGCAGTGGCCAGACCACCCACAGCACATCCCCGCTTTCCCCTGGACTGCTCCCTGTCAATCGGACCAGCGCGGCCGGTCTCCTCTTGCTGGAGGAGAGGAACCTATGCAGCTGGGCAGGGCGCAGCTCTCTCAGGCGGAACGACAACGCCGCCTCAAGGAAGGGCGGTGCTTCTACTGCGGGGAACCTGGACACCTGGTGGCCGTCTGTCCGGTTAAGGCAGCTCAGGTGAAGAGCCAATCCACAGTTTCAGGTCCTGTTTCCCGTAATTTGACCTCCATCAAGGTAACACACAATGCCACAGTTATTGAATTGAATGTTTTAATTGACTCAGGGGCTGATGAAAGCTTAATGGACTGGGGAATAGCCAAAAGGCTGGGATTGAAAACCAAGACTCTTTCACAACCTATCCAGGCTAGTGCCTTGAATGGTACGGCACTGTTCATCATTACACACATCACAGAACCAGCAACTCTTACTGTAGACAACCACTCTGAACGGATGAACTTTTACCTGTTCCACTCACCTGCACGCACTCTGATACTGGGACATCCGTGGCTCGTCAGCCACAACCCTCACATAGACTGGCCTACGGGCAAAATCCTGGGGTGGGGGAAAGACTGTGAGGGGAAGTGCCTGGGGAACAAGTCTCATGGACAGGTCACCACAATTAAAAACACTGTTTCTACTCACCCTGTCACAGAGTTCCAGGACCCAGATCTGACCTCTGTACCCTCCTGCTACCATCACCTCAAGGAAGTTTTCAACAAGGTCAAGGCCACGTCACTTCCTCCGCATCGACCGTATGATTGCGCCATCGAGCTCATCCCCGGCTTCACCATCCCCAAGGGGCGTCTGTATTCGGTGTCGGCGCCAGAACGTCAAGCCATGAAGGACTACATTGAGTCGTCACTGAAGGCAGGGCTCATCCGCCCATCTTCGTCACCAGCAGGTGCCGGATTTTTCTTTGTAGCCAAGAAAGACGGGTCTCTAAGACCCTGTATTGATTACAGCACCCTCAATAACATTACAATAAAGAATCGCTATCCACTCCCTTTAATATCATCTGTGTTTGATCAGCTTCAGCAGGCCACAGTATTTACTAAACTTGATTTACGCAACGCTTATCATCTTGTTCGGATTAGGGAGGGGGATGAGTGGAAGACTGGCTTCAATACTCCCAGTGGTCACTACGAGTATCGGGTCATGCCATTTGGTCTCACAAATGCGCCTGCCGTCTTCCAGGCCATGATCAATGACGTGCTCAGAGACTTTCTTGACCAGTTTGTCTACGTTTATCTAGACGACATATTAATTTATTCATCGGATCTAGACACTCACAAACATCATGTCTGCCAAGTACTTAAACGTCTCCTTGACAACCACCTGTATGTCAAAGCAGAAAAAAGTGAGTTTCATGCCGACACCATCTCCTTCCTGGGCTTCATCGTAGCCCCTGGAAGGGTGCAGATGGATCCGGCTAAAGTGAGCGCTGTGGCCGAGTGGCCGACGCCTGATAGCCGCAAGAAGGTTCAGCAGTTCTTGGGGTTTGCTAACTTCTACAGGCGGTTTATCAGAGGCTTTAGCGCAATAGCTGCTCCTCTCCATGCTCTGACCTCCCCCAAGGTTCGATTCAACTGGGTCCCAGAGGCGGAGGAGGCGTTCCAGACCCTCAAGCGCGGATTCACCTCTGCGCCCATCCTCACCCTGCCAGATCCACAGCGTCAATTCGTGGTGGACGTTGACGCATCGAATGAGGGAATCGGGGCAGTCCTATCTCAGCGGTCAGAGAAAGATGGCAAGATGCACCCCTGCGCCTTTCTGTCCCGGCGACTTAGTTCCACGGAAAGGAATTACGACGTTGGCAACAGGGAGTTGCTGGCGATCAAGGTCGCCTTGGAGGAGTGGAGACACTGGCTGGAGGGGGCACAGCAACCGTTCATTGTGTGGGCTGATCACAAGAACCTTCAATATATTAAACAAGCCAAGAGACTAAATTCTCACCAGGCCAGGTGGGCCTTGTTTTTTAACCGCTATGTTTTTACATTGTCTTACAGGCCGGGGTCCAGGAATGTCAAACCAGACGCCCTGTCACGTATCTACGACCCTGAGCCTGTTGCCAAGGAACCAGAACCCATCCTTCCACTGACCCGTGTGGTTGGAGTGGTTACCTGGCCAATAGAACAAAAAGTGAAGCAAGCAAATGGTGAGACGCCTCAACCTAGTGGGTGCCCAGAGCATTGTTTGTTTGTCCCTGCTGATCTGCGCCCACAGGTGATTCATTGGGCTCACACCTCGCTGCTCACTTGCCATCCGGGAAGAACCGGAGAACCATGTTCGTCATTTCCCAGCGATTCTGGTGGCCGTCCATGGAATCGGGGGTCCGGGAGTACATCGAGGCATGTTCGGTATGTGCCCGCAACAAGACGGCCTCCGGGTCACGCATGGGTCTCCTGCAGCAGTTGCCCATCACCTCCAGACCATGGTCGGCCATTACCATGTATTTCGTCACGGGGCTCCCGGTCTCGAAAGGTAACACCACGGTCCTGACCGTGGTGGATCGTTATTCCAAAATGGCACATTTCATTGCTTTACCTAAGCTTCCTTCAGCTAAAGAAACGGCCCGTATTATGATGCAGAATATCTTCAGGATCCACGGATTTCCTAAGGACATCGTGTCGGACCGGGGGCCCCAGTTCGTCTCCCGATTCTGGAGGGAGTTCTGCCAACTCATCGGTGCCACAGCAAGTCTGACCTCCGGGTATCACCCGGAGGCCAACGGCCAGACTGAACGACTGAATCAACAGCTGGAAACCGGTCTCCGATGCCTTGTGTCCCAGAACCCGACTTCGTGGAGTACCCATCTGGTCTGGGTGGAATATGCCCACAACTCCCTGCCCACCTCTGCCACAGGTTTCTCCCCTTTCCAATGTGCCTATGGCTACCAACCTCCTGTGTTTTCTGACACAGAGCAAGAAGTATCGGTTCCCTCTGCCCACGCTCTGGTTCGTCGCTGCCGCCGCATCTGGGCCGCCGCCCGCCAAGTGCTCATCCGTCAGGGGAATAGAGTCAAGAAGACAGCAGACCGAAAACACCGTCTTGCACCCGAGTATCGGCCTGGGCAGAGAGTGTGGTTGTCAGCGCGAGATCTCCACCTCAAGGTCCCCTCGAAGAAACTGGCACCGCGATTTGTGGGTCCCTTCCCCATTACCAAGGTCATCGGTCCTGCAGCTGTCCGGCTCCGCCTACCTCGCTCCCTCCGTGTTCACCCCACCTTCCATGTCAGTCAGGTCAAGCCGGCCAAGGAAAGTCCCTTGGTTCCGCCCCTCCCGCCCCCTCTCCTCCTGAGGTGATAGACGGGGGTCCGGTCTACAAGGTTAAACGGCTGCTGGCTGTTCGCAACAGGGGCCGGGGCAGACAGTACCTGGTGGATTGGGAGGGGTACGGCCCGGAGGAGAGGCAGTGGATCCCATCACGGTTCATTGTGGACCGTACTCTTCAATTACTGACTTCGACCGCGACCATCCTGGACAGCCTGGACTTCCTCTCGTTTCAGGTCACTTGCCCTTCCTCATGTGTCACCGGTCTGATTGTCTTCCCTGATTCCCGATTGTGTTCACCTGCTCCTCATTACCCTCATGTGTTCAAATAGTCTGCGTCTCCCCTTGTCTTGTGCCAGTGTGTTCGTCTTGGTTCATGTGCGTTCACCCCAGCCGTCTTCACGGTTTTGGATCACAGTCATTTCCACAGTTCTTGTCGGTTTCCTCCAAGTGAGAGATTTTTGTTGTAAGTTTTATATCTAGTTGAATTTCCTAGCTAATGTTTGCATAGCCTTTTGTTTCCTCCGTGTGGAGTGATTTTTATTTACTTACTTTTTTATATCATAGTACCTCCAGTTTTAAGGAGAGTTTTTGTTGTTTCTATTTCTTTTTTTTTTTGTTCCTTTTTCCTCTGAAGCTAGAGTGATTTTCTGTTTATGTTCCCTGTAGTCTTTTTCCTCCCTTATTGGAGTGATTTTTATTTTCGGTATTGATCAACCCTGCTTCTTCGTGAAGAAGCACGTCATAGATTATATTTCATAGCCTGTTTTTTTCTCTGCCTTGGAATTAAACCGGAATTACTAATAAAGACTCTGATACCCTGCATCTGCGTCCTGTGTATAAGTCTGGTTGTGACACATTTCTGGTTTAGTAGTTTCATTGACTCTACTATTCTGGTGAATTCATCTACTTTAGCTGCAAGCACTTTAACCTGGTCCATTGTAGCTTTTTGCTCATGGCTTTCTCGCATACTCCTGGAAAGATGGGCTTATTTATGCTCTTGCCGTGCACTGTGTGCACTTGTTAGTTTGGTGTTGGAAAGAGCTTAGCCTCTGCTGGCTCTCACTTTCCTCCTTGATATACAGTGTGAAAGAAACACTCATAAACAGTCACAGCAGTGTGTTTAATGCCTGTGTCTGCCTGCTTGGATGTGAACAGGATTTGCTGTTTCAAACCTTTTACCCAATAGAGAAATTGCTGTGGTGTCTCACTCTCTTCCTGTTTGGCACGCAGTCCTTGGAACAACTCTGTGTCGTTCGTTTCTCTTAAGTGGGCCTGAAGGAACCCTCTTAGCTCTGTTACTGTTATGTCTTCCTTGTTAATTAACATATCCGTAAAACTTCCAGGTTTTATTATTCCAAGGACACCCCAGATTATTTCTGCATCACTGAAGCCTTCCTGTATCCCTTCCTCTACCTACTTGCTGATGTTGTTGTAACTGATGTCTGAGAAATTATCACTGATTTGCCCCCCCTGTATTTCCCTGTTGGAGATGGGAGAGGTCTCTTTAGGGGACCATCCCATCCGAAGCTGGTTGGGTGCGGGGTTCCTAGTGCTGATTACTGCCTGATGTATCACTAATGCTTACTTGATAGTGATGGAGACAGAAAATCTGGTGACTGTGTGTTTGGTTATGTATCAATACACTGTCTGAGTTTTTTGTTAACCTCCTCATAGCTCAACATTTGATGTGTTAGCAGTGTCCATTGCAGTAGTATTAATAAAGGCTCTGGCTGGTGTAGTGTGTAGAGAGTGGGCTTTGTGTCATTACTACCAGACACTGAGGAACTGTTTGAGACACTTGAGTTTACTAGCTTCATCAACCACTGAGCAAGGTCTCCTCCCATAGTGTAAGCTATAAGAGCTGGCTGTGTGTCTGTCTGTGTAGCACTCCTACCAGAACCAGCCCTCACATTTAGCAGGGACAATTCCTCTCTGTTCACTACAAAAGAGTCAGTGGTGTCTTTTAACACTGGCAGTTCTGCCATACTCGAGTAATAAACTACTCTAGCTTGCTGTACATGAATGCGCTGATATAATCAAAGCAAGCCTTGTGATTTCCAGCTGTGACTGGTCCTTGCCCGCCACTGGACCCTATGGTGGCACTTTCTGTTTAATAAAGGATAAAGTCAACACTTGCCTTTCTGTAAGTTTAATTCCACGTCTGCAGACAGACTCACTACTGTCAAGCATATGAGATGCACGAGTGAGCCCAGAGCTCAGTGTGTGTTGGTCTTTTATACCAGTTTGTGAGTTACATTATCAGCAAATTCCATATTGTCATGTCTTTTGTACACAAACCAACATTACAGAGGATAATACAGAGTTTATCTCGTCTTTAAACATTCTTGGGAACATTGATTAAACGTCTCGTAAGTAATAAGTTGCAGAAGAGACCAGAAGAAAACACAGTGTTTTCTGTGACAAATGAATGACAAGTGAATTACTAATCAAACACTAAATCAGGTTGTGGCATCTTGAAAGATTACACAAGATTATGGAGACTACATAAGCAAAAAGGAAATTTCCATTGCACCCAACCACCCAAACAAGCCACCCACCCCCGCCTTTGTTTGCTCAAAGCAAATTAATACATTTCCATTTATTAAACAAATTATATAAATGAAATGAAACCAATTATTATCATGAATGAATCATGCTTACTGGAATAAGGAGCATATAAGTAATCAATATGACATGATCCCATGTGCATATATCACTAGATTCTAATGAGTATATAAGAAAAAGATAAATGAATCAAACATCATCCTCATTGTTGTATGGTGGAGTCCACTCAGGGGGTGGAAAGATCTGGTACATCTCTTTTTTTTAGTAATTGCACATTTTATCAGCCTTGGCAATTTGATAGATCTTGTCAAGATGAGCAGGCCCTTCCTTATGTCCCACACTCTTCCCCTCACTGTCACTGAGCCACATCGCAGCTCCCTCAACCCAGAATATGTTATGCATCCCTGGTGTGGTCCCTGTGTGGCAGATTATGTTGGAAAAATTTAAAGGAGCAGCAAGTGCATGCCATATTGTTGTTCCTTTGCCGCAGTAATTTGCTTATTAATAAATTATTATTTGTGATTACTAATTAGCATTTTGAAGGACAGAAATACAAACAACCAGTTAATATGTACACAGGCAATTTCATTTCACAGAAACCTGTTTTTTGTGAGCATACCTGAGGGTAAGTGTATAGACCTGCTATTTCATACACAATTATACAGAAGGTGTCCTGAGCAGGCCTAAAAAGTATGATATTGTATGAATGATACACTCATTTGGAATTTATGCACAACAGTTGTGAAAATGGAAGAGAAAAACAACTAAATATTGCACATTTTCCATCCTTGGCTGAGGTGAATGTGTGCTGAAAGATAATAGAAGCTTTGCCTGGTATATGCCTCTGCCCTATTAAAAATATAATATACACATGCAGACAAATTGTAATAGTTAATTATGTAAGTAGCACAAATGTAATAATGAAGCAACAATAAAACCCAAAATACTAAGTAACCGTGCTGCATTCTACTCGGGATACTCAATATTGGAAACACACAAATTTATAAATTTGTAAATAAAGATTTTTCAGAAAGTAGTGTGAAATATATGCCACATTTGGATGGAAACATACTGTAACTTCTCACATTTAGTAGAAATTAAATTCCTTTCCCTTGATTCAGTACTTTGCAAATGGCTACTGCCCCTATAGTACATCGTTAAGAGGACATGGTTAAAGATGTCATCATCATCATCTCAAGTTTTGAGAATTATTCATTTTCAGAATCTTGGAGTGGTGGACATCACCAAACCAAAAGCACCGTTCAGAGTATGTTCTGAGTATGAATGGCCCCTGAAGAAGCTTGACCTCTCGGGCTAGCATTGGTTCAGTTTTCCACAGCCATAAAAGAATGAATCATCTTCTTCGCCATAACTGTCTAGTTCAAGGACAAAATGCAGCGCATCATCCAGCATGGTGCAGTTTATCTACTGTCAGTTCCACCCTATAACATCACTGAGCCAAAAATCTTCAACCGCCATTTGTTGTTGAAACACGTTGGTGGTCTCGCTCAATCACAGCCAAATCACACCATCGTGACAGCACACACTAACTGGCCACATCCCATTACACACAGTTCAAAGGCACAATAAAGACTATCCCCCCACCCCATCAATCATGTCAGAATTTCCTTTACACCTAAAGTTTGCTATAAATATTTAGTGGCATTAAAAAAACAAACACATTAGTTATAATGATGATAATATTCCAGTAAATCCATCCTTCTTTGTCCGGCTTGAAGATTCATTCTCTACATTGTAAATAGCAAATTCCATACATTGGTCATGTGATAACAGCTGGCCATCTTCATAACAACACAGCACTGAGCTCTGTAAAAACCAAACACAGAAATAAACCTTTTGATAAGATGATTTTCGTTAAACGTGTCATGTGGAGTAGAGATACAGCAGACTAAGTTAACGGAGAACATACTTTTTGAACGAATGAAATGCAACATTTGTTAACATCAGCAGAGTCACCGGGAGGTGGTTGGGCTGGATGGCAGTCGTACAAAGTGCACAGCTGTCACACCAGTCCAGGGCTTGTTTCCAGAGTCTGGTCTGTGGTTAGGTTTAGGCAACAAAAGCACTATTTCATAGTCCATTGCATGAAAAGGCCGATAGCATTGAGTTCTGATAGCACTTAATGTGATAGGTGAAGTTAACCACAACCATTTTAAGATATGTCTCCAAGAGCTTGCTTCTGGCTGACACTGACATGTGAGGTTAAATGCTTCAAAGGCAAACAGACAGGCAACCCGATGGAAAGCCTGATTGGTACTTGGAAAGAACAGCTTTAAATACAACGCATAATCAGATAGCAAACTGCAGGCAGCCAGCCATAGTACTGTGTGATTCCATGGATGGAAAAGAGCATCCAGAGGCTGAGATGCAGAGAGTCAGCTATCAGCTGCAGCAGCGTAGAGTGATTTGAATTTTCTGTCAGGATTAATGCCATACACAGATTTTTATTTGGTCTGTGGGTTTTCACTTTGTGACTGATTATTCAGAGTGTTTTCCAGTGTGTGTAGCTAGGGAGAGTACTAATGGAGTTCTCTCTGTGAGCCCTTTTGTGGGGGGAAACCTCAAGACAGTGATGCCTTGCACTTGCACTACAGAATACATCCTAGTCCCATGTGAATGTTGAAATGAAATAATGATAGAGTACAACACTGGAAATCAACTCTGATTCTTTATTCATTGCTTGAGGTTGAAAGCTTTGTCTGACTATACTTTGCACTTCATAAATTAGCAAACTTGCCCCTTTAGGAAATGATAAAATAAATCTTTTGGCCCTCTACACCTGAAGAAAGGAAAGGCTCATTTGCTGTCAGATTAATTAGCATTGTCCTGTTTTTAATCATGCTGTTAGATACTGTGCAGTGATGGGTCAGCTGTTTTGTGGCTCTTGTCAAAGGGAAGTTTCTTGTTTCTGAAGAGCAAGGAAAGCAAATTGACAGATACTGAAGAAAGAGAAAAATTCCAATTATCCTAGGTTATATTTCTCTTTGGATAAAAGTATGAGGGATGTCAGGGCGGAATGACAGGAACTCAAGGGGGTTATCACTAGCGCAGCCAATTATCCCTCAATGGGTCAGAGAGAAAAGTATGGGTCAAACAAAAGGAGTCCATCAAAAATGCAATAATGGAGTACACGAAACCACCAACAGAGAAGCTTGTGTCCCAATGGTAAAATATTCCAATAATACAATTAATAGCGACAGAGGACAGTGCTGACACCTCAACCCATTTGGTCATTAATAAGCTTAGTGAATCGTAAAATATTGAATGAAGATAGAACAGATGTGGAGAATGAAAATACACTAATTACCTCCACTAAGGAGGTTAGATTTCCACCTGTGTCTGTTTGTTTGTCAGCAGGATTACACAAAAAAATGCTGAAATGATTTGCACCAAACTCGGCAGAGGGACAGAACATGGACATATTCATTGATTTCTCAGGAAATAACGTATGGACAGACATATTCATGATGTTGACATGTTTGACGTTTTACAATTTAGTGCAGATCCAGATGATAAGTGCATCCAGGTAAGACTCTGAATCTGGTGGAAGAAAATGCTTAATCCGCATTACACACAGCAATGTACTTACTGTTACTTATTATTAATAGTAAAGCAGGTGTAAGCATTGGGAATGCTTACATCAGTATTTCACTCAATATGCAACAAATAAAATTAGGCTACACAATAACAATTATGGTTGTGACATAGTAATGACACAATCGATACAGCTGTAGAGCTGTATTGAGAACAAGAGACGTGTAGGATTGTTTGGCCTTGACGAATTTATGCATGTTATCTAGTGCCATTCTAGTGATAAATGCAACACAGGCTAATGTGTGATTTGTATGGCTAATGGCAAATCAAACAATGGTTTATTTTGCTAAAAAGCAATTGCACTGAATTTATATATTAAGATCAGTTTACTTGTCTTCGGGACTACTACTCAGCAGGTGAAAAAAGTTGTTTAATATGAGAAAATAACCCTCGATGATGTCTAGTGATGTCATTGTGGTTATCTTGACCTGGGCCTGGAGATATTTTAACTGAGAGCCTGGATCTGGGGTGTGAGAGACATGGGCATTTGCAATTGGCATACTTCACCCTTTCAAATAACAATTTTGATTTAAAGATAAAAAAAATGTTCAATGTTATTTCAGTTTTTTGAGAAGTATAATCATGTGTCATCCACATAACAACTGATATTGTATTTGTGGATGACATGTCAGATTGATGGAAAATTGTGCCAAAACTAATACTAGCACTGGTGTGGTAACTCAGAAAGACCTGTCCTGCAGACTGTAGATAAAAAGCAATTCAATGTTTGAGACATTCAAGGACGGTAAAATGCAGTACAGTCTGTTACTGAGACTTTTCCTGCATCAGCAGTTAAAAGCAAATCATTCATCACTCTGGAATTGACTCAGTGTTGTGTCCAGCTCTAAAATCAGAGCGAAATTTGTTAAATGAGCAACAAGCTTGCCTGCAACTATTTTCTCAAACCTTCGGTCAACAAGAAGAGTTTTACTGTAAGTCTTTGGGTGGCATCTTGAGTAATGGTTGATGCTTGAAATGGATGGAAACAGTGCCAGTTGATAAAACTCTCGCATACTCACAGATTTTTTAAATTTTCTGGTTAGACCTCTAATCAGGTAGATATTGGGTGGAACTATGCTGAAAATAACATGATATCACAGACAAACTGTGTCGAGTGCATACATGCAAAAAATGCCTCAAAAATCTGCATGTTAAACTGAGTGGTCTCATTAAATTTACAACAAACAACAACAGAGATCTAACAGAGATAGTCATCCGGTATTGTCATATTTTCTTTCTTTTTTCTTGTTTTGAAAATGCCTAATGTCAATCAACCCCAATATGAACCTGCCTGTAGCTTCAAAATGAGGTCTAATGATGCAACTTAGGTGAATAAACATGTGGGTGAAGCAAGGGTATGCAGGAGCTGTGAAGATGATTGATAAAATATGTTGAAGTAAGATGTGGTCAAATAGAATCCCATATATCACCATCACTGAGAACCAACACCTTCATCATATGTTGAAAGATAAGAAATGAACCTGACAATGACCTGGACACCAGAAACCAGAGTTTAGGTTCCAGCAATCAGGGTTGCCTCTTTCAACCATATAGACAGTCTTTCAGTAACACTAACAATGAGAAGGTTTTTAACCTTTTGAGTAAACAATAAATCTTGTTGTTTATCAGTGCTGTTTATTTTATTCAAATAGTGATTGTTTTTATGACTGCGATCCTCTGATGTGAAAACAGTGCAGTGACTGTGGGCAAGATAATTACTGAAAATGATCATTAGCAGTGTTGCCACAGACATTGGGGTTACAGGTGCGCCTGGGATGTTTTTCGTTTAGAGAAACATTTTTTTAACTACAAAAAAAGTAATTACAAATATTTACCCCCAAGTATGTCAATCCAAAAACAGTTATATTTACATCTAGTACCAAATTGAAATTGATTATTGGTGTGATTGGTCTATTTTCAGTGCGCTTAGTTTGGTTGTGGGTTTTGTTTGTTGAAAATCTGTAGGTTAAGTTTATAAATACGACTAAATACTATATGTTTCATTCATACATGACAAACTCTGCTTGCTGCAACATACAAAAAGTCAAAAGTTTGGACACAATTTTGCTGAATGGAGAAGTGTGTGTTTAAGTTGTTAATGCTCAATATGCTGATTATTTTCTCCTGCTCTTTCCAGCTTCATCATTCATTTGCAAAGTCAGTGCTGCTTATTTAGCCCCTACTTCACTCTAACTCTCTAATAACAGTACAGTAGCAATCTACTTTGCATTCTGTGGCTGGACTATGTCTTGGTGTTTATGTCTTGAATTTGTTTAGTAGCTATAATGGGGCATCATCATCATTAAATATGTGAACACCTTGAGGGAAAAGTGTTTGCACCATATGGTGATCTCATATTGCTTGCCTCTTATATGACAGTTAGATGATGTAATGTTATGGCAATATGTATCCCTAGTGCTCTGTTTGTCCTTTTCCTCTGTAGCTCTGCTGAGGTGCTACCTGATCACTCATCAATGAGATGCACCTGGCCTGGGAAAGGAAGAGCTCCTTTGCCAGCATCAGAAGGGGGAAAGCTCCTCCATTGGCACTGCTGGTTTTGCTGCCTCTCAGCCTGGGATATTGTATTGCTGTTGTGTTCTGACTTTGTGTCTTCTGTGGTCTTGATTTAGTGTCCTAGATGTTTTGTATTATTTATGCTAAGAAACTCCACAGACTTGCTTGTTATCAAGGTTCTGTAAATGAGATTTAAACAGTAATTTAGCAGCAAATAACTCTTTTCTATGTTATGATATATTGTAGTAATGATGTCCTGAACAGAGAGCAAAGTCACACCCCCTCTGTTCGTGTTTTAGTCTAGTTTCTCTGTTATTTATTTTGGTATCTGCTGTAGTGCATTTGAGTCCCCCCTGTTAAACAGTTGGTCCGCCCCACATTCGTAAACACAGGGGAACCGCCCACAGGTGAGATGGCACGTGGCAGCGTGTAGAATTATGAACACAGATGGACTGGCAATGGGGGACTACTGGCCCAAATCCCACGCAGCTGGTGGTCAAAACAACAACAAAGTTTTTAAAGTTATTACGGGCTCCGTCAGTGTTAATTGTGCCGTAGATCCCAACGGATAAGTCCAACGTTGAATTTCTATCCCAGATGGACGGTGGAGCTAAGACTGGTCTGGATTGACAGAGATGGAGAACTCCACTAGCTGCAAATGGGCTCCAGCTCGACTCAGAACTGGCTTTTCTTCTCATCCATGTGTAAGTAGCTTGATATTGTTACATGTCTGTTTTCATTAGTGACCAGCTACATAAGGCATGACAACTTTAGCTGATTTGCTGTTAGCAATATTATAAATTTGTTCAGCAAATGTTGCTATTGCTAGCTGGCTTACTGACAACAATGCTACGTGGGCTAATGGTTGTGGCTATATTGCTTTTTGTTGGCTCTAGTGTAGGCAGTGTAACTTCATTCAGCTGTGCTTCTTGTTGTGGCCTTCTTCTTGTTGTTGGTTAGTGGCCGCTTTTACCATACTTCATAAACGTATGTACTTTGCTACCATACCTCAATGTCACTGCCATTTTGGATCCGGCATGACCCTGTAAACAAATAGGAATAAATGGAAGAGCTAAGAAAACACAGTAACATTTACATTGCTCAACTGATTTCAATGAGTCATTTTTATATTCAAGGGTTTATGATCTATGTGGAAACATAAAAGTTTGTACATGATGGTTTAGGTTGTAATCATTGTTTCCCATAAGGAGTGTGTATCAACATTCGGTTTACATGAACTGAATTACTTCATTGACTAATTAATTCATTGACATAAAGAATTGTTAAAACTTGTGAGTAAAATAAATAAAATAAGTAAGATAGTAAGACACTATGGCAGTCAGTTTGCTTTGTATATTTTTACAGCAGTGGATAAGATGAGATACACCTTTTAATGATCCAAAAGGGGAAATTCAGGTGTTAAAGCAGTATTTACATAAAAGGCTATGGTATAAAAAAAATAAAGATATAGTACACTATAATATAGAATAAGTGTTATGATACAATATGATGTTTGATGTAGCAGTAGTGCAACAATATATAAAAGTACAGGGTGTAACATGAATATAATTTACGGTAGCCTCATGATTTTTAGATTAGTAATAGTAAATAGTATATGTAGTAGTAGTAATAGTTCTTTAATTTAGATACAGTAATGTAAGTTTTTACAATTCCTTACGACAATGAACTATTTTCCACCACATAAGTAATTCAGTTCAGTTCAAACGGAGATGGGAGGTGTGGCAAACTAAGCATTTGCATTGGTCTCAGATGCTGGTGGTCTGGTGCCATATGTAGTGGCAGTGACGATTGTTTACAACCTTTTACAGCCATTTTCTGTGGTTAATTTGGGTAATTTGTGGAGTGTTGCTGCCCACAACATTACAGATCCCCCACATCCCCGCATCCAGGCCATATTACCTTGTCCATTGCTTTGGAGTGATTCTTCGAGCGGGGTCGTCAACCGTGTGATGATGTTAAGGCTGTGGAAAGTAGGTTGGTCAGTGCTGGCCCATTGTTGAAGAAAATTCACTCAAGACCTTAGTTCCAAGTTTGTTGTAGTGATGTGAGTTTATTGGTATTACACAATACGGTGAGCCTACTGACACAGAGCGGACCTGAGGCAATAGACTGACCCAGAGTGAAGGGCAGGGGGACAGTTATACAGTTGAGGAAAAGGGACATGGACTGATAGCTGCTAATTGCACTCCACATTACAGGGCTTGCCTTTGCAACTGCATTTGTGAAAGTGTTTTAATCAGTATTGTTATTTTCCCCATCGCTTGTTTATACAAAGAAAGACATACAATTTCTTGGGATGCTGGAAGACAAAAAAATAGGAGAAAAGAGGAGTTACAACAGTTACAAATACAGATTTGAGTGTGAAGTATAACGCACCTACCTCACTTAAATCTGCATTATTTGATGAAACAAACTGTGGACACTGACATATCACCTTACGCTATGGCTAACATGTGACCTTACGCTATGGCTAACATGTCAGAAAAAGTTCCCTAATTTGCACATCTAGCAAACACAGAGGCACATTAACAGTCATGTTTCTGGCCACCTGGCAAATGTAAGTCCAGTATTAACGCTACTGTTTGCTCGGTTTTGTTCTCCACTAACTGATTAGTTGATAAATGTTCAACTATATTCACTTTATCTGTTGTTTTGTGCTAGGCAGATAATAGAAATAGCTGCCTGCTGTGGCTGAAGAGAGCGCTGAAGCATAACAGTTCCAGCTATAAAACCATTCAGTGAGTTCTTTTTGTTTTCAACTATGAAAATAATTAACAATGATAATGGAAATTAGTTTAAAATATGAAAATAGTTTACAGAAATACCGAAACACATAGAGAATATTAAAAATTGAAGAATTGATAGCCTATGTACAATAGTTATTTATATTAGGAACAGGATTAAATAAGGAAATGCAGAGGAAATGTTTTATCTACATTTATTCAGGTTATGTTTGAAACACCACATAACTAAAGGCTAAGAGTTTTCTTTATAAAAAAGGACCTTAAAACATATTTTTCCCCAGATCTTTCAAAAACAGTTGCCGTGTGAGTAGGTGATAACAGCTTCTGTATAATTACTCATTATGATCACTGACACCACTTGAAAACTTTAATTGATTTGTGCGTTCATATCTAGCGTTCCATTAGATTTTACCTCCCACACATGTAAAATTGTAATAATAGACTGGTGGTAATAGAGAAGCGAGAGTGCTTCAGTGTGTAGTTGGTGGTTAGATACAACCAAATAATTAATAGTTGCATGGTTTGTTGACCAATTCCTGACCACCTTGACAATCTGCTTCATTTAACTTAATGAAAAAACAAACAAAATCAAAAAAAAGGGAGACTGGAAACACAAACAATTTCTTCCACCTAAGAACGTGTTGAAGGGAATTGAAGGCAATGAGTGCCTTCACTTCAAAACGGTTGCTTGGTGTGATCATGGTCATTATGTACCAAGAGTGGTTCTGTTTGCAATAGCTGAAAAATTATGTACTTTAAAGGGTAGGTCTATACATGACATAGAAGATGAAAAGATACCCATTGTTTTTCAGTTTTGAAAGCTATTTGAAAAGGCTGGAAATATCCTTTTTTTAAAAAGGCACAATTGAAAGCTGAAGCAATTTTGCAATTTCTTCCTGCAACAATTGTGAAAAAGGACAAAGCGCATATAGGGTAGGACCTGAGAGAATGAAGAGATGTGAAAGTGGTTTGGCAGAGAGTAGGAAGAGGAGACAGAGGACAAAAGGGGTGACAAAGACAATCTGAACAAAAAAAGAATATATGTGCATGTGTGTATAAGTGTGTGTGCATGCATCTGCTTATGTATGTGCGGCGGAAAAGAAGGAGGGGGTGTGTTCACTTGGAGACAGCAGGAATGGCTTATTAGGAAATCATCTCTCTTAGCCAATGGTTTTAAAGAGAGAGGCAGATGTCATTTGACTGAGAAGTACCACCTCCCAAAGCCAGCTTATCCCCTTCAGTGTATCGGAGCGCTGTGTGAGCACCACTGTCACTGCTCTCTCTCTCTCTCTCTCTGTCTGTGTTTCTCCCTCATTGTCCACAGACACTCTCTCTCTTTCTCTGCGCTCGTCTGCGCTTCCTCGCCTGCCTCTCTCTTTCCCTTCTCCTCCTCTTCCTTTTTCTCTCTGACTGTGTCCCATAAGCAGAGATAGGATCTGTTACAAACAACAGCAGCTTCACCAAGAGCCCAGGTAAGAGCTTTTTTTGTGATTTATTCACTTTGCACTGAGGGGCTATAACAGTAAAACCAGAAAACCTCATTGCTCGCTGTCCAATGTGCACAAATTGATTTCTCTAGATTTCTAGTTTCTCCTTGCTCTGTTTTGCTGTGATGAATATGAAGTGGAGGTCTGATCGTCTTTAGAGAAACAGTAGGTGCTAAGTTGTTTCATACATTTGCGAGGGACTCAAAGGTGTGTTTTTATTGCTAGGGAACTGTGACAATGACAACTTTGGGAATTTGACTTCAGTCAGAAGAGTGTACGTGAGCGGAGCATGTAGGATAGTGTATATCTGAAGATAAAAGATACACATCGTACAGAAACAGAGGCAGAGATCGAAAGAGGCAGAGGGAATGAGGAAACACAACTGCCGAACAAGATAGATTGGGAAATGGGCTTTCGCTGATCAAAGCTCGTGGTAGGAAGTGAGTTAAGAGTTGCAGGAGCATGAGCTCAGGTGTACATTCACAGATCGGCAGGTGACGAGTGGACTCTTTATTGATCTGAAGCTAGCGTCCTCTCAGAGCTAAGCTGGGGCTAAATCCAGAGAAGCTGATGTGAGAGATTGTCTCTTTGGTATATTTATGGAGTGTTCAGGTGGGACTTCATATACAGCAAAGAGAACTGGCTGGGGAGTCGCTCTGTCTGTGTGGTGCAAGAATGTAGGATGCAGGACAGTTGCTCTCATCCCCAGACGCTCCCTGTGTCTGAACATGGGTGGCTGTATTTTTGAATGGATTTTCTGCTGCTGACTAATTGACACAAACTGTAAATTTGTGTGCACGGAACATTAACTCTAATGTGCTGGAAACTGCGAGAAAGGAGAGGATAATTAGATTCAGCCCACTACTGTGCGATACAGGGAAAGCTTAGGTCATAGTGGAGGTTATGTAGTAATTGTTATTCATTGATATTTATAGCACTGGTGAAAATAGTTCCCTTTCACACTATGAGCTTTGAAATGACTGAAGTAGCCCTTTCTTCTTGTCTCAGTCATTTAGCCGATGTAAAAGATGAGTGGAAGATTGCCCATGAGCAATGTGTAGTCTTTGAAGTTTAAATAAACAATAGGACAATGCAATTTTACATCTGAAATTCAA
Organism: Seriola lalandi dorsalis; assembly: GCF_002814215.2. Classification (NCBI taxonomy): domain Eukaryota; kingdom Metazoa; phylum Chordata; class Actinopteri; order Carangiformes; family Carangidae; genus Seriola; species Seriola lalandi. The sequence goes on from NW_019525311.1 coordinate 176,021, forward strand.
CAGTGAAGCACATTAGTGTCACTTGAATTATGTCTCATTGTGAGCTTGATGCCTGTTTACACTGCCGTAGAATTACTTGGAGGAGCCTTGCAGGAAGGTTTTTACTATAATCATTGATGTCGACATTGGCGTTTAGTTGAAAGGTGGTCTTTCCTGATAAGTAATCTCTGAAGTTCATCTTTACCTAATATTTTCTTGTGGACTGATGGCCCACTGCCTGCATCTGAATACTATAAGAATAATCATCATACTGACGAATTTAAATGAAATCTGAAAATAGCTTGGAGCAAAGTTGTGTTAGGTCTCATAAGTAATACAGCGGTGTGCTTATATTTCATTCATGACATAGTTTGCAGTGCTCTGGTGGACTGTGCAGAGAAAAGAGAGAAATAGCTTTGTGATGTGAAAAGACATTGGTTGTTGAGGTAAGAGAACATCCAGACATGCTGCAGTGGAAACATTAACAGCAGGAGCTGAACCATCAGCTGTGCTTTAATCGTAAGGACCCTCACTGAAACCTGCTCATTTTAACCCTACTGGCTTGAGTCCGCATTGCCAGTTTTGTAGCACTGGTTCCATATGGTGGCACATAATGCACACAGTACTGAAGAAGTACGCCTTGTATGGGCTTTCACACGACCACTAATAACACATTCTTCACTTTCAGCTGCACAGCCACCAGCCTACAGATATAATACTATTATAGTGTTGACTATATTGAGCATCTCGTTTGCCATACCCAGATATAAAACAATGTTTTAATGTGATCTGGAGCAAAAAGAAGCTGCCTCAGCTACTTGCCTGGCACAGCCTCTGTCATTAACCCAGCACTCAGCCAGAGACCCAGAAAAATATCTGCGTTCTTGAGGAAATTAGAGTCAGAGAAATGGGGGAAGCTGGTGCCTTTTCAGTCCGCTGAGGGTTTCTCTGCTGACAGCTACACTCCGTCTTTTTTTTTTTCTGGTTGGTTGTGAGCTGCCCCAGGTGTGACAGGCAGCCGGAGTAATGGGGGATGTTTGACAGATGCATATTTCCAGCCTTGAATGCTTCATATAAAGAAGATAGACGGCATGGATTCAGGCTGAGCGGGGGACAAACTGTTGGGCTGTGAATCACCCCAATGAGTGTGCCACCTCTCTGCTTGATTGATCTTTCACGTGACTCTTACAACCCTTCCAAGTTACTAATTGCATCCCACCCTGATTATTGATTGAAATATGAGGGTGGTATATTGGTATTCTGGAGGCAGGCAGGCAGTTGCACCCACTGAGGCTGGTGGTCAAGTTACAGGCAGCGTGACCCTACAAGTATAAGGAATTGATATCAGAAAACAAATAAAAAGCATGACTTCTACATGGATGGAGTGTGTGAGTGTGTGAGTGTGTGTGTGTGTTTGTGTTTGTGTTTCTGTGTGAGCTGATTTCATTCCTCCAGCATCATAGGGGATTTGTACTAATATTGGAGACTTTATGTGATAATTAATCTTTTATAAGCCTATCAGGGCACATAACCAGGAGCCAAGGCCAAGAGATTACATTACAGTTTGTACAGTAGAGCGCAGTGTTTCTTGGCAAACAGACTTCATCTGGCAGCCAGTTTATTCAGAGAAGAGCCAATGGAGGGTTCAGCTCTCCCGGTTACTATGTATTTGTCCCTTGTGGGCCCCTATATGATTTGAAAAACCACTACAATTTCACTTTACAGATCCTTGTGGAACTGCCCACATCCGCTCTGTCACATAATATAATGAGCATTTAAATCATTTGATCTTGTTGTCAGTCATCATTTTCATGAATTTTGTCGATGCAGTGTGTCAAATACAGCACAATATAATCATTGTATTCATCCTAATTAAGGTTAACATGAAAACTAAAATTTAAAACACAAATAGTCATGCAAACATGCTAGCGGCTCTGTGTGGCTGTAGTTATACACAGCTGTGCTTTGAGCTGATGCTGATGTCAACATTGTTAACATTCTCACAATGCTGACAATGCTAACATATTCAGTATTGTAATGTTAACGGGTGAGGCTGAGGCTAGAGTTCACTTCTTAAACTGCTTACCTAGTTCAGAAAGGAACAGCTCTGCAGATTAGACTTTCAGCAACTGTGCACAGAGCTCATCGCCAAGCACCAGCGCACAATCTGGCTGGCTTACCATGCCATTCTGATGATTAGCAGCGAGATGGGAGACTATAGTCTGACTCCGCTAATATGGAACTCAAACTGTACGGGGTCGCCCTTAGTATGTATGATGTTTGCTGTTTTCACCATTATATTTTAGCATGCTAGCATTTGCTAATTAAAGTACAGCTAAGGCTGGTGGTTTGGGAATGTCATTACTTTTGCTTGTTCTTGGCGATAAACTAACCTATTGGACAAATTACAATTTCTACCCGATGATAATGATCAAAATACACTATCTGGGTGCCATGAATTTGTTTTCAAAATTTTGTGCCAACCCATCTGGTACATGTAGAATTACATTACTGGATAAGTGATAATTTGGAGATGCTGATGACACTGAAAGGAAAGTCATAGGATCAATAAAGTCTTTATGATTCATCCTCTTGGAACCATGAATGTCTGCACAAAACTCCATGGCAATCCACTTAAAAGTTATTGAGATATTTTGGTCTAGACCAAAGTGATTGACAGGCCAAACAAAAATCAGATGCTGCCATCCCTAGAGCCACGTCACTGGCATGGCTAAAAAAAAAGATTTTCAGTTAGCTGGCAATTGCCATAGGATGAGAATGATGGCACATGTTCTATTCATGTAAGTGACAAAAAATATTTTAGATTACAATATTAGATTATAATATACAACAGATTTGACAATAACAAATTATAAGATACACATTGTAGCATAACACAAAAGACAACAAAAAAGCCTAAAACAACACTCTGAAATGATCATAAATAATGGTTTAGATAAAAATGAAATAAAAAACAACACAAAAAAGAGTGAAAACATCAGCAGTCCTGTCTTATTCCAAGCAACATACAGTATAATTACGTCAATCAGGAAGTACCCTCAGTGATGGAAACTTACCCAAGTGCGAAATCTGTAAGTAATCTTTGAACGCTCTCATGGTATTTCAATTAAATGCGGCTAATGAAAGTAATTTTTCTAAACTGCACATTACAATATTTCTTCAAACTTTTACCATCATTGAACCAGTTTATTTGATCAAGCACAATTAGAAACTTTGAAAGGCAAAGGATTTCAGTTGCATTGAGTTATGAACAATAAGTTATTGTGTACAGTACAATGATTGACAGTCATGGGTGTTTTTTTTGTTTTGTTTTTTTTTTTTAAATCAATTTTTTATAAAACAACACACACAAACAAACACACAACAATATACTCCCACCCCCAAAATAATCGTATTACAATTGGCCTTAGATCAATATGTGAAAGAAAATAAAGAAATTACAAATGAAAAACTAAACAAAAACAATTAAATGACAGTTATGTTGAGATGCAAGTGTGGCTGCCCGATATTACCCACATAACAATAGTCTTATAGGGTCTATGGACACAGAAGATCTTTCAGTAAAGGATGCCCAGGCACTTATAGTTGATTGTTTGGCATTATGCCTTCTTGCTACTGATAACTCCATAAATGCTATGTCCAAAAGAGACTGTAGCCAGTGATTCTGGGACAGAGAATGAGGAGGTCTCCAACGGAGGGCTAACATTTCCTTTGCTGCTGTCAAACCAGCCAAAAGTCCAAGCCTCAGACGAGATGAGAGACTTAAAGAGGAGGTGTCGTTCAATAAGAGCAGCTTAGGACAACATGAAATTTTAATACCAAGTAGGTCAGATCCATCCTCCAGAAATTTACTACACCTGGGCATTTCCAATACATGTGCAGAAAAGATCCTAGGTGTTCTGTGTTGTAAATGAAATGTTATACAACTTTTTTCTTTATGTGAGAGCTTTGCTTGTTAAAAGAAACATGAACGGGCGAAAAAATGTTTATTTCACACATATTTACTATTCAGGGCATTCTGTAATATAGTAGGTTACATATCTGCCCTGATATGATGCAATGAAAGGGCAGAGAAAGTAGGAGGCTATTTGTCAATGACATCCTTCAGTTAATAGGATGACATGCATCTGAAAAGGACACAAAAAGGCTGTATGCAGTGACTGTGCATTTTATTACAATGATACCTAATAACAGATAGCTCATACAGACTTTGGACTAATATATTGTGAAATCATATTTTTCTCTAGGAAAATTGATTATTGGCTATACTATTGTGTAAGGCTTAATATCAGTCAACGGACTGTGAATACAAAACGTAAATCTATGTGTCAATCTATATGCCAGCTTTCTTAAAGCAACAGTATGTAACTTTTATTCTAATATTTTTAATTGAAAATTTGCAAAACATATCTTTGTGTGGAGACAAAGGCTTCTGTCGACACAGTCTCACTGAACAGCCTGGAAAACAGTGCAGAGATATTCCCTTAAGTTTTTTTTTTTAAGTGAGCCCCGCTCCTCTAACCAATAATAATAATAAAACTAATAATAATAATAATAATAATAACACATTTTATTTAAAGGCGCCTTTCTTGACACTGCTTTCCAGGCTGTTCAGTGAGACTGGGTCGACAGAAGCGTTTGACAGTACATCTCCACACAAAGATATGTTGAGAGAAGTCAAGGGGTGGTAGCTCATGGCTGTCAGTCAGTTGTCCACCTGTGGTAAATTCAATTGATTAGACATGATAGGGAAAGGCACAAACCTGTCTATACAGTATAAAGTCTCACAGCTGACATATCGGAGCAAAAACCGAACATGAGATTGAAGGAGAGAAAGGAATGTGTCAAGGCACACATCTGGGGAAGGCTACAAAAAATTCTGGTGCATTGAAGGTTTCCAAGAGCACGGTGGCCTCCATAATTCTTAAATGGAAGAGGTTTGGAACAATTAGGACTCTACCTAGGGCTGCCCAGCCAAACTGAGCAATTGGGGAGAAGGACCTTGGTAAGAGAGGCGACCAAGAACTTAATGGTCACACTGGCTGAGCTCCAGAGGTCGTGTGTGATGGGAGAAATTTCCAGAAAGACTTAAATTTTGTGAAACAACTACATAATATGATCATAGTATTATAATATGATTCCTTTCCTCTGTTTTGTGTTTCTTACTTGCACGTTGTAACTACTGAACAAATTCACATTAGCTAGCAGCCAAAGGTCTCTCAAAGACAGTATGCTTCTTTCTCCTCGCCCTTGCTCTCTATCATCATCATCATCCTCGGATCAGTCTGAGCTCAGTTCACCGATTCTCTCATCTGTCATAACGAAACCAGACATAGGAAATTGACTAGGACCATAGCAATAGAAACACAGAAATTGCACATCTGTCAGAAAGGCAGTGATCAGTGACACTAAATTTGCCTCTTTTAAAATAAGCTCACCAGTTTTGTGGGAAGTGAGATGCCTCAATCACATTTTTTCCCCTGATCCAAACACAAGTCCAAATCTGATACATTTTAAATGCATCAGACAATGTTTAAATTAGATTTAGTTTATGTTTCCCTTGTGTCTGCACTGTGATCCAAAGTAAGGAAGCATATCTTAAGATTTTTAAAACTACGCTAGGTTTGACAGTTCTGCATTAAGAAAATATAACCTGCGTCACAGATTTCCCTTTGATGGTTTGCTTTAATACTGTGTGCAGAGAAATGTCAGTGTGGATTTGTTCTGACAACCTCCTCAGCTCTGCACTAAACAAATCCTGAAGTCTAAATGCAGTTTTAAACCAACAGGAGCACTTGAGAGGCGTGGCGCAAAGTGTTGCTTAACAGTGATCCTTTTTTTTCCTTTTTACTCACACAGCTTTACTTGCATAGCTTGCTGAGGCTGAAGTGATATTGTTAAACTGCTGGCTGCCACTTGTTTATTTCGAGGCTGTGTGGGGTAATTATGGGAAAACTCAAATTCAACCTCTTCACAGCTGTACACCTGTGGCTGTCATCTAGGTCACATTTTAATACCAAGTGGGGGAGCATGGTGTTTATAGCAATTTGCTACTTAAAAAGTTTTTTCCAGTATCAATAATTTACTTCCTGCAGACTTAAGAGGTGGGTTTGTAGGGTGTCATCTAATCCTCTTTCACTGAGATCTAAAGCTGTGGTCAGCTGGAATTCTTGCTGATTATAATGGATTGTTATAATGACAACACAAAATTCAATATTTCTATCTGAATGTGAAGTACCCTCCCTCCTGCTCAGCTGTATAATTAGCTTGTGATCTCAGTTTAAAGCCTGAAACCTAATCTTCTGAAATGTCCATAAAGAAAATGAAACATATTCATGGCAACAGACCCAGTGGAGGAAGAGATAGGCAGTATTCAGCTCCAGAGAGAATATCATCACACCACATGTGGATCTTCTTGTATACAATGTGCAAAGAAAATGAATAATTATCGCAGATTTTATTATGCACCACATTCATCCTAAGCTACATGCATATAGATTTTAATGAGTGAGGGGCTTCACTCAGCCTTCCTCGTTGCTGTGATGGTTGGCACCGAAAAAACAGTAGCACGTTTGTGTGGAGTGTGATTTATTTCAGGGCGAATGGCTGTGCATGTACATGTGGGCTTTTGTGCGTGTGTGTGTGTGTGTGTGTCTGCGTGCGGGTGCGTGTGTGCACATCAAGTGATTAACCATGCCAGGAGCATCCAGGGAATCCTTGATCTCATTACCTCTGCTGACACAGGTCAGTAAAGCATCATATCGACATCAAATGAAGGTCAAATCACTCATGGTGATTGACCTTTAGTGAGGCTCACTCACTATTTTTTTTTATCTGTTCTGTGTTTCCTTCATTTTTTAATTTTTTTGTTGAATTGGCTTTTGTTTAGTCAGCCAAAAAGTGTTTTACTTATCAAACCTCTTAAAATAATTTTGTACAGTTTGTCGGTCTGCGACTCACTGCTGCAGTTTCACAGAAATATTGGAAAAGAATTCTCAACCTTTTTTCACTGTGGCTTCAAAATATCTGAATCCACTTAAATAAAGGAATCCTTCTTGGAGGAAACCTCTTTTTAAGCGAGCGTTACCCTTGACATAATTAGTGATGATGATTTCATGCTCACATTCCTATTCACATCAGTCTGATCTGGAAGGTATTATTTGGGCAGAAGAGTCATTATGCTTGGCGGAGCTATTGCTCCTTCACATTGCTACTCAGACCACAAACACTTTTTTTTTTGTTCTTGAGTATATTGAATTTGCTGACCCCCCCAACACCCCAACAGTTTTCAATTACATTAGCCCCCCACAGCCATCCCCACCCCCACTTGGAATACAAATGCAGGAGCTCAAGCCAGTCTTATCTCAAGGGTCTTTGTCAAGTAGCCGGCTTATTTGTCTGCTGCTCTTTCCATTTGGCCACGCAGGTTATTCTTTGGGTGTTGCAGTTGTCAGGCAGCTGAAGGAAGCTGTCACAAAACATGGTCACTCTCCTCACGGCCCATTGGCCTTTAGCTTGGATCTCCTGCTTCAATCACCCCTATTAACTTTGGATCACTGGCTATATTCAGTAAATCTTTCTTGCACGTAATAGAATTAGTGCAGCAATACGCTTCCCTCATAATGGTCAGATGTATCTTTTTTTCCGCCTCCTGTATGGACCTTCTGTCTTAATTGACATTCTCTTTTTTTGTGAGTCTCCTGCTGTCTTTGAGGTGTCAGCAGTAATTATGTCTAATGAGAAAGGAAAGGATTTGTTCACCTGAAGAGAACGCATGACCTTTGGTGAAAACATGCTGTTCCTGCCATCGCTTTAATGGAAATGTGCAGCTGCAGTCATTCGAATTTGATGTGATTCCACTTTGATATTCAGGGGCTAGCACCGGTTTTTCAATTCACACAGCCCTTTGTGTCCTATGGATTTAGAAAGAGATGATATTTTACATGAGTGGATGACACAAGTAATGACTGACAAGTGGAAGATGCATACCCCTCCACTTAGTAATGCAGACTCAGGCAGAGGAGGTGAGAGCCCAGTGATCCCATTGCAGCTGCTTAAGAGGAGAGGTCTTTTATTTAATTGAGCCTCTTTTTAATGCCACTGTTGCGTCTTGTCTGATTTTCCATAAGTGGCTGTCTCCAAATGGAAATTACAAATAAGATGAGAACATATAATATATGAATCTTGAGGGCTCCAATATGCGCACTTGTTACAAGGGCCAAAGATGATTCCCTCTGGAAGGCACGTCACTGCCTATCTTATCCAGTGTCTTGACATTAACAGACATCCCTACTAGTAGTGAGTGAAAACAACATCTAACATGAAATGAGAAGAGACATATATATATACATATATATATTATATAATATTTATGATAGATTCCTAAGTTTTATGTTTTACATTTTAGATATTTAATGCTGACTGGACATGTTGGTTTAGCAGAGGTGGCACATACTGATGTTGCTCACAGACGAGAGATGGCTTCACTATAGTACAGAGCTACTATAAAACTATGAGAAACACCGTCATCAAGGCACTGAACACAGTGTTGATTAAGTCAGTATGATAGGGGATCAGTAGGCGTATCTGTATGTTTTACAGCATTTAGATAAAACACGTTTTTATTACACAAGCCATCCACAGCAAAAGCTCAAGTTCAGATATATTGTTATACAGGCAATGCATGTACAGTAACATGCCACTTTCATTGATGAATGTCAACTCTAAAGTTTTCTCAGTATTTCTTTTAGTTTTTTGAGAGTTCACAGTGATAACAGGAACATGGGTTCTTGCAGGACATTGTATAACACTGTGCTGTTGTTATTCACTATTTTCCTTGTTGTCAACAAATGCCATGAAAAGACCAAAGAATGCATTGTCATTGTGGCACTCAGCCCAAAACCCACTCATTCCTACTGATTATGTAACTTGATGGTCTCCAAATGGCCAAGTAGTTTCCTAGTGGGACATTACTAAAATAACAATGTTCAGCTGCTGATTGATACGTACTGTATTTAGTGCAGTGTTTATGGCGCAGGACGGTGTAAAAGGAACTAACCCAAAATAAAAACCAGTGTCCGCATTCATTGAGAAGATGGGATGATGTTACTGAGAGCAAGGGTGTGTTCTCATTTCTTAGCCAACAAGAGAATACATTATATCATGCATGTCTTCTTAATATAAAAAAATATAAAGTATGGCCTTTAGAGCTAATGGTGCATATTGCCATGATATCAATGAATTATATTAAAAAGCCCTTTACTCTCCTGCCATTTATAAAATCACTTCAATCATTCTCAAAAATCAAAACAGCTCTGCTGTAGTGTATTGATGCTATGATTTTGAAACTGACATTTCATTGAGTTTCATGTATGAATGGTTGAATCTTGTCATGACAATGTGATGCTGAGGATCCTCTTCTTCCTCTTTTCTCCAACATGAGGTTGTTTATCTGTTTCCTGGTTTGTACTATAGCTGCGTGCCAGTCCTTCATGCAAGCTGGGATGTGCATGGTTATATTTCTCCACTGTGGAGCAATCATTCTATTTATTCATTTACACTTAATTACCATCCACATTTCTGGCACTGCAACATTATGTGTAAACAGACAAACACACCCACGCACAGATGTACACTTAATCCCTTTTAACAACCCTCACATTTTCTGACTTTGGAAAGAACATTTTATATAACGTGATTGTATTGGCAATGAGACTTCACCTTTAGTTTTAACAGTTTTAAGATATCTATCAGTGTGTTAAAAAGGCATATGTGTGTGTGCGCGAGCATTGGTGTGATGGTTTCAGTAGCCCAGGGCCCTGCTCTTTAGAAGCTGATATTTTACCGATGGTACTGTTCCCCCCCATCTCTCTCTCTCTCTCTCTCTCTCTCTCTCTCTCTCTCTCTCTCTCTCTCTCTCTCTCTCTCTCTCTCTCCATCCCTGAGCATTCACCTGCTGTCACTCGGCCTTCTGCATGTGATGAACGGCAGACTAGCATTAATTCTAAAAACTCCAGAATGTCACATTCGTAATAATATACTGTAGGAGAGATTTCGTGGACCATTTATGAGTATTTCCATCAAATCCAGTCCCATCTTCACACTTTCAGATTTGTAGCTTTAAAATGCTCGCTGCTCTTTAAAGGTGGAAATATGAGTACATTTAACCGGGCAATGAAAAGCTTTAATCAGCTGTCCACATTGACAAGTAGATGTAGAATCTCTTTTACAGGTTAAATTTAGCAGCACAAAAAATACTGATAATAATAAACAGACTGTCATAACAAAACTTGGCAGCCTGCCTAAATGGCAAGCAGAGCTGACAGACACAACCTAGTTACAATTTCAAACTGTGCTTAACTTGTTTAAATGTTTCGTATGCAATGAAATATTCGACCACTCCTTAAAAAAAAAAAAAAAAATGGATGTCAGATCGGGGATCATTGCCATTAATGTGATATGCAGTGAAGGAACAAGAGACACATGAAGTTGCAGCAAAGACAATGAATGTATGGCTCCTCTGATGCCAAGTCCTGTGAGGAATCCAGCCAACATCACATAAACAACTTTGCTGTCTGTCCACGGAGCCTGATGCTTTCATCTACAGCTGTTTTTAATTTATTGCTGTTTTGGTCTTTTCCAGATGTGTGGATGAGCTGCTATCAGGATCAGTTTTTATCCATCACATCTCACCCCTGTGCCCCGACACCCAGGGTGCAGGGATCAGTGTTGCAGGTCTTTTTTTATGATGGTCCTTAGCTCTCTACAGCAGTTGCCTATTTCAAAAGACCGCCTGTTGATGCACTTTGCTGTCCTTAGGAGAAGATCCCATGGTAGTTAATTATTTCATTACACTTCAACCTGCAGCAGCGTGCCTTGTGACGTGTTTCTCTATCCTCATTTGCAGTGCCACTAGATACAGTTTCTCTACTCTTTTGCATCTAATTAGGACAGGCTGTGTGCCTCCAAACAATGGGATAATGACTGGCACTGGCTGGTGTTGTGTACTGGTGCTGAGTGCCTCCTGGCCAAGCGCCAGCTCCTTGGAATGGGAATCACTTCTTGCACTAATGTGGCACAGTTATGAGTGCCAGAGAGTGATAGTGCTTATTGGCTATTCACATCAGCTCTGGTGGGACTTTGAATCGGATGGTGTTTTCACTGTGAAATGTTTAAGTCTCTATTTCCTGAAGATTTTAGCAGTTTAGGGTTTGGAATGTAGTTTTTAATTTATATTTTGTAGTTAATTACTAATGTCTTATCAGATCCTGTCTGTACGTTGGAAAAGTGATCTTTTTTTTTCCTATGCAGGGTTTTGCTCCTTATGCCCGCAGGTTATATTATGAATGTACATTACTGTCTGAAAGGTGCTTTCGCATGTCATATTCATTATAAATGTTTATTGTAGTTTGGTTGGTATAAAATTCAAAGACAGTCATTTCTTTTAGCATGCTGATTGAGAAATTGGTGTCACTCACGGAAAAAACAGCCCTCGGTTGATCTGATGCCACATAATTAGCTACAGTGATTTTGGCTAATCATTTGCAATTTTGATTTTTAAGAACTATGCTGGGAAATTCATTGACTTTCCACATTTGTGCTGAGTATGATGTGGGTTTAGCGGTAGGTTGTTTTTATTATAGTACAAAGTTTGCAAGAATGCCCTTATGGATAGAGATGCAAAATTTCCATATGAAAATAAGTCCTAGGTTATTGTGTCTATTGTGTACTTGGTCTTTCATAGAAAATGTGGAGCTCTGCGGATTCCCTTTCAAATAGGTTTTTCACCTCTTGGGGCAAATCTTTTCCCAGGCTCATAAATCCTTTATTTTTAATCGGATATTTAGATTACCCTGAAAGGCATCTGAAAATGAAACCTTGTGTATTGGATTTCTGGTAAATATATATTTGTGACGAATTAAAACAATAACACACTGATTTGTTTTAGGTCTGGCTGTCAGGCTGCTTAAAGTCGCAATTCTTTTTTTTTTGAGCAGGAAAGTGGTTCAGCAAACCAGCAAACAACACTGCTAATGCTTCGCTGTGTGAATGCAGCTGCTGTTGGGACAGACACCTGCTAGAGGCAAATATGACGTTTTCACCCCCTGACAGTGTATTTCTCTGCTAATTTCTGGCTTGCACGTCTTACTTTCTCTTCAAACAAGTTCTTCATACTTCTTTGAACAGAAATTGACACATGTAAAAATAGGATGTGAAGCAGTGGGCCTATTATCCATTAAAACAGACCGTTTTGATTGGCAGCGTCTCATACATCCACACATGGATGAAATATGATCAGCAGTGAGATCAATCAGACCTTCATGGAATTTTCACGTTATTTTACATGCTCAAATAGTTATAATATATTACCCCAAGTCTTACCCTTTCATCAAAGGAATTTTCCAATAAGCCTTAGGCGTGATGTTTTATTAAAATCTGAATACATTAAACATGTCATTGACTTTCATTGGCTCTGTATCATCCTTTTACAGTCCCATCAGCTCAGCTGCAGTATCCAGTTACTAAAGTGGTTTCCAGTCCACAGGCCAGGTGATGTTTCTGAATTGACTAATCAGGATTGCATAATAAAGGACAGATATGGATTTTAGTTAACCGGTATAAAGAGCAAACCTGTATAGCTATGCAGCATAATATGAATTTGTTCATAACATTTTTGGTAGTGTAAAATGTGTATGAACCAGTTGGCGTGTGGTGACTTACAGATAGGCAAGCAGAGTTGAACAACGCCCAACCCCCTGCAACACACCCCCCGACACTGGTATGAACACTACACACTGCTACAGACATGGCGACTTCCAGTGGTTTCCAAATACATAAGTAAGCTTTTCTTTATGTCTTGAACATTTTTGCCATGTGAAGTGTCCATACCACCAACTGGACATTGTCCGTACTACTAAAAATAAAAACAAGCTTTCTGCATTCATAGTAAAGCTGTGAGACATCTTCAGCTCAAGGCGGGTAACCTTGGTGAGAAACACCTTCTTCAAGCTATGGTCACACAACCCACATCCAAAACAAACATCTGCCTGCTGATATCATTAGCAACAATAGGGATCTGCTGTATTAGCTGCGAAATTTGAAAAGGATAACAAAATGCCTCCCAGGAATATTTCTACATCATTAAAGATGAAGTGGATATGACCTCATGTCCTTGAATCGCAAATGAGCAACTTTGTCATGTCTCGCTACATATGGTACATTGATATGTACAAACAGCAGTGAGAACACAGTTTGTTACTGAGATACAGTTAGGGGATTGTTGTTTGTGTGATGCAAACAATAAAGGCTGAATCTCTTAGGAAACCACAGAGAAAGGTTGCATCTGGGGAGCATCATTTGCATCGTTTCATGGCAAATACAGGGTGTGGCAGTTACAGTGACAGCTCTCACATACACATTGCACCAAGTGTACAGTGCACATTTCTATCTTCCACCATGATGCCTCCACAAACACTGAAATAAATGAATAGTTAACTGATATTACTAAAATATACCATCACCTGTACTTCACTACAATTAAGACATTTCATTTCATTCATGATTAATGGATTTTATACTGCGATGTTACCATAGGTAATCTAATGTAGTACACATTAGGGATGTTCCTAACAACAAATTTCCCTGTTGATTAAACGTAAATTTAAATTTAGACAAGTTGACGAGTCTTAAACTAAGAAAACACACAACAACACTCAGTGTGGCTAACATTCGTTCATTTTCTAGATGAACCAACAAAACTACCAAACTTCTGCGCTGGTCAACAAACAATTCTGTTCTGTTTTATTCACACATAGAGTGGATCTTTATAATAACCTCATGAATTTATAACTTCAAGCTTTTATGTGTTCTTGGAAAAGTGGGGCAGCGCTTCTTCTGCAACAATGAAGTTAGAAGGACCGTTGCCTTGTGTGATGATCTGCTGGGAGGGGCTTCTGTCCTGCTTGTGTGTGTGTGTGTGTGTGTGTGTGTGTGTATTTGTAGTGTATCTTTCTCCGTCTCTGTTGAGACACTCAGATGGATCGTTCCAGCCCACTTTAACCCCTGCTGGCGACTTTCTTCTATGGAAAGTGTCATTAAGAACCATACATTGTTTCCTACGAATAGACACAGGTGAAAACAGACCTACCTTGACGGAGGGAGTAACACAACATTCCTAACTAGAATAGCAAATACCTCCTCCAAGGCCAAACAGTCGTACATTTCTATGTTTGTCCAGCTCTTATAATAGAAAAATAAAACGAAAAAAAGAGATAGTCCAATTTTTAACGTCAAGAAACATATGCCTCTGTTGGTTTGTATGTTTGATGGGCAGCAGGATTACACAAAAAGTACTGAACCGAATTGCACCAAACTTGATGGAGGGCCAGGGAAGAACCCATCACATTTTGGTGCTGATCCAATTAAAAGGGCAGATCCAGGAATTTTTATCACTTTCCTCCGATAACTTCTTTTTTTTTTTTTTTTTGACATTTTCATAAATTTCTCAGGAAATAATGTATTGATCTTCAGAAATAGTTATGGTGTTGACGTCTATGAGAATGTACAGTTTGGTGCAGATCCAGATAATAATCGGGATCTCATGAAAGCAATTGCTGAATCTGCATTACACACAGAATTTTACAGTAGCAGTGCATATGGCACCAGCGGGGTTGAGGAATGCTTATATTAGTATTTCATTCAACTTGCAACAATTAAGATTACACAATTAATAGTGGGTTGTGACACAACAATGAGACAATTCATACAGTTGTAGAGCTGTATGAGTTATACAATGCTGATGTCATAATTTCACACAACAGGTAATAAAATCATTCAGCTCTCTTGTGTAAGAATTGAAGACAATAAATATAAGGTATGCGTTCTACTGACTGCACTAATATTTTCCTGAGAAATTGATGAAAATGTCAAATGCCCTATCTTGCAATGTTAAGGAAATTGATTAAAAAAATGACCTGGATCCCTTTAACTGGTTCCTTATCAAAATGTAATGGGTTCTTCCCTAGCCCATGCCCCATCCCTCCAACAAGGTTGGTGCAAATCAGTTCTATACTTTTTGTGTAATCCTGCCAAAAAAACAAACAAACCAACTAGAGGGGCACCTAAAACAAGCGTCAAATTACATGCACCAGGAGAGAGAGAGAGAGAGAGATTCATAGTAAATGATCCAGATTTGCCCCAAGATGTTTCAGTGCTTTTTGTGTAATCCTGCTGACAAATAAACAGACTTGCGGTGGAGGTAATTAGGTCATTCTGCATCATGCATGCTTGTTTGACATAATATACATAAGTTTACAAAAGTGAAATTTTTACTTGTAATGAATATGTAAGGATCTCAGTACATCTTCCACCAACCAAAATTCCTCTGCCCTTTCTGGATCTGACACATATGTTGCTTTGTAGTTTATGTGCGCCTAAAATCTTTCATGTCCAGACTTTGCCATACTGTTGCTGTTATTACGGCTTCTAATTGGAGAAGCCAAAAATAATGCAATTATTACTCTGATCAAAAGGAGTCGCTGATAATTTTCCAGTTGAAATGACAGGTGATAATGAAAAAAGCCCATAGGCAGATATTACGTTTGGGTGTTGCTAGGTTACAAGTTCAGTTGTGGTAAAATCACAGACAGTCTCAGTGAATCGTATTACTCCGCTGAACCTAATAGTATTGGAGTTTTGCAGTTTATCTGTTTCGCATACATCCCATCTGTGGAGGTACAAAAACCAGGCTCACCATTGATCAGACAAGTTACATAACTTGTCAGTTTGAAAGTCCTTGCATTTTTATCGCATACAGTGAATTATTTTGTTACAGCTCTTTTAAGTTCTTGTCTTAACATTGCAGTCAGAGGTGGATGAATCATAGCAGAAAATCGTTAGAGTTCTTTGCGCCACTGTCTCAGAGGACAGACTGATTTTATCAGTCCGAGGCCAGCCGGGGAGAAATTCAGGTGGTCATGTTGAAGCCACAGATGTTATGTGGATCAAGATTAGCATGTCCATTGATTATGGTTCAATGTAACAGACAGATGGACCATCAGCATTTGATGAACAAACTATGCCATCAGGGTTATTTATTATTTATAATTATTCATTTTATAGTGGTGGTTTGGGCGGGCGCCCCATGTGTAGAGGCTACAGTCCTCGCTGCGGTTGGCCCCGGTTCGAGTCCCGCATCGGACGGCCTTTCGCTGCATGTCATTCCCCCTCTCTCTGCCTCCCTGTTTCCTGTCACTCTCCACTGTGCTGTCCATTAAAGGCATAAAAGCCCCAAAAAAACAAAAAAAAAACAAGTGTTCTTATCATTACTGACTGTGAATGACAATCACTATTCATATATTGACAGCTACCAAACATTGCGTATATAATAAAGTGATTTAAAAAAGTGGCAATAATAAAGAAATTGTTGATTAAACATTAACCTGACTTGTAACATTGTTAAATCATCAAGGCGATTAACTTGATAATACACTGACTCATATGCAGTGATATTCTTTTCCTCCTTTGACGCCACTTTGGAAATGAGAACCAACAGGTGCAAGCTTTTGTTGCAGGTTTGTATTTGTTCTGGGTAGGATCACATTGTTCAATTGTAGTGAACTTTACTAGACACAGTTTTGACAATCTGGCAAAGAGTTTGACAGAGAAGATGCAGGACTGTGACTGTCCAAAATGTAACAATCAGATCGTAACAATGACTTCATAAACAACAACTCCATGAGCCCGTCCATTTCCTTTTGTATTTTTGGATGGCATTTTCACTCCCAATGAACTGCACCACCGGTTGCTTGAAGGAGGACAGAGGCTTGCATGTCTCTCCATCCCAGGGCACATACTGTTGTATTTGGGTGGTACCTGAGGAGGAGAGACACCTGGTAGCTGAACCAAACTGAAAAGGAAAGGATTTTGAATAAGTTGATGTGAATGCACCTCTGTTGCAGAACTCAAGCTGCATTTACTGCGGCTCTGTAAAAATAAAATACTGACCTGCTGATCTGTGCTGTATTTGGACATTTATTTCAAAGATGAGTTCATTTCCTCTGTATATTTAATCTCATTTTTATTACTAACTAAGGACATTGAATAGTCTGTGGGGGCATTATCTGCCACAGTATCAGTCACAGTACAGAGAGATGTTTAAAAGACCCTTAATGAATTTCTTTGAATAGCTAAATAAATAAATAGATAAATGGTAATATATAAAATAAATGGTCTATATGTATGAAAAAGATTGTGCTTAAAATATTGTTGGTGATTTCTTGCTGAAAACTATACCTGCCGTGTTACAAGCAAATTGTCGTATTGGAATGATGGAATAGTGCAATTTTATGATGCAATAAGAAAAAAGGATGCCATCAAGATAGTAAAGACAGCAGCAGAGTAAGAAAAACATCGTCTTTCCACTTTTATCCTGAACTCTCCAACAATGTTTTGCTTCTGCATCTGTATAAATCTTAAACTAGGTGCTTACCCCCCGAAACAGAACCGAAGAGGTGAGCAGTAACCAGCTGCTGACTGATTGGACCTGTCAGCCTTCAAAACATCTGATTGGATTTGGCCACTGTGAGGTCTCTGCTTTCACAAAGTGAGCCAGCCCAGGGCTCTCCACTGAGACAGAATGTTCAATAAAGTCCCACTTTCAGTCTTCCCTTTCTCCTTCCTCTCTTATCCAGGAAGCACAATCAGATAAATGCCTCACCCAACAAAGGAGATAGAGCAGTCACACTGCGAGTCCATATGTCATGCAGCATCTCCTCGCCAGAAGTTGATAGAGTAACAATTAGGCCTGTAGTGTTGGAGGTTAAATATTCTTTAAATTATTATCAATGTGTAATATCATCCTGAGGGCTTTCTATTAAAGGGCCACATTTAATCATGACGCAGTTAGAATGGAAGACCATTGGTGGCTATATCTTCTCAGTTAAGTTTCATGCTGCCGGCTAACACATTAGTGTGCATTTATTCAATGGGACTGTATCTGTAATTTCAGCAGATTTCTGAATAGAACCTTCTTTTGAGCTGAGAGAAAGATTTAATATTTTATACATCTTAACTAAAATATTAAAAATGCACATCAAAGATATCTGTTTGATTGTGCAACAGGGTTCAAGTAACTTTTTTTCAGTGGAAATATAGGGAATATGGTTACTCTGTAGTTGTTTGTGAAACTATGAGAACTCAAGGAGCTGGTGTATGTGTTGAGTGGAACAGTATGACTTTGGTCAGATCAGTTCATTGAGCACATCAGGATGCTGGTGATAAAAATGATTGAGATCTAGCTGCAGGTGGTCGGAAACACAAAGCCTCAAAAGGGGCCACACAGTCACAGACTTTCTCTCTTCATTTGTATATAGGAAAACACAAAATTCAGGCACCAGGTGATTCAGAATTCATTTTATGTTTGTAAAAAAGCAATTGGCAATTGAAAATTACTTTTTTTATCCTGGGTTAATCCACTATGGACATGCATGCCCTTTTCCATTTTATACCACTGCCAGGCCTGGAAAATATTTTATAAAATGTCAAGCTGTTTCCATGACCATGGGTATCCTGACTGAAGTCTTACCTGTTTGTCTGCCTCTGCCTCTCACTCTGCTTTTCCCTGCCTCAGCGGCTGGTACTTCCAGCATGAAGTTCACATCTTAGAAAGATTTAAACTGCCATTATTCATGTGGTCATTTTATCCCTGAGTAGTTTAATGTTCAAATCAAATGAGAGAGAGTGGTAATTCTGTTAATCGCTTCACTCACTTCAATCTACACTCTCCCTGTGTCCTGTGGTATCCTGAAGAAGGTTTTGGGGGAAAAAAGGTCCAGGTCCAGGCCAGAGACTAAGTCTAGACCTCTTCACCAACTGCACTTTTACTGGAGTCAAAAAAGATTCAAAAAAGAAGTCACTGGAGATGATCAGAGTCCAATGCAATAGAATTTATTCTTTCACAAGAATAAAAGCGACATCAGATCCGTATCTGAACTAAAGACAGAGAGCCTGTGCACAATCATATATAGTTCTTTCTTAGGTGGGTTGTCCAACTATTTTCTAAAGTGAACCTATTACCGCCTTGGGAGCAATGATGTCCAGCCCCGTGTGGAATTCCCAAAACCAGGCCTGCCAGGGTAGCGTAGTAGGACCAGGTGTCCGGAAGCCCCTCATCCGCCCTATCTAAGACTCCTGTGCCAAGGCGTGTAGTAGGACCAGCCATCCAAGAGCCCCTCCACCACCCTTAACCTAAGGCCCTCGTCTATCCTCGGCTATCCACGGCTGCTAATCCAGCACCATTACTCCCAGGGCCTTCAGATCATTTAAAAAATAAAACTTTATTCCCTCCAGGTTCCATTCTGTAACAATCCTACTTCAGTAAAGGCTGGTTCAGATACAAGTCTAACCTCAGTAGTGAGCATAGCTATTCCATTGGATTATAAAAGTTTAACATTCAGTATATTTATAATGCATACTATATTTTAGTTCAAATTTACTACAACAAAGGAATTATGAATTACCCAACAAATAACTGCAATTAGTTGACTCTTGTTTCCTCACTGCTCTTGGTCCGACTTAATTGAATAAATACATGTCATAGTTGTAGAACCTAAGTCACAAACTTTCCTAATAGTCTATAAAACATTCTCTGATCCAAACTGCCTCATGTTCATGTTGAAATGATGAAATTGAAATTCAAATGTCATCTGCTGTCAGCCAATCACATGCTGCCACACACTCCTAAAAGTAAACTTGAAAATAATTAACTAGTGGCTCACAGCTTACTTGGTTTTGAGACTTTTTGAGAAAAAGAAATGTCATAATATCAGACCTCCTCCTCCTCCTCCACGTCCCTCCTGGCTGCTCCATGGTTATCAACCTGCCTGGGTGTGCGCGGCACCAGAGGAGGAGACACTGTGCCACTGCTGACTGAGATCATAACACTGTGTCTGTGTGCGTGCGAGTGAGTGTGTTTGGTGGGGATAATTACGAAAAGATTCAGTGGTTGTATGTGCTCATAATTCATATTCATATTTCGAGAGTTTAAAAAAGAGACCCAGTGCTGAAGACGAAACATCTGCCCCGTTGTTGCTACTATGACTAACAATGTAGTGGTTTTTTAAAAATAAAAGTCCCCGACTTCTTATATGTTTTTATTGGATGGGACAAATGCTTGTGCTCTAACATGATGCCAAACATGGACAACTATGTCAGCAAAGAGGAACAAGGGTCACTGAAGCTGAATAACAGGGTCAGACAGATATTTAACAGCAGCTGAGAGATATGAATCCATACCTCAGTCAAGTCTCTGGCCAAGAGACTTAATGATTTGATGCCTGCACTGTAAATGAAATTAATATGATGTAGTAAAAAGTGCTCTATGTAAACAACATTAAATACACACTCCTTGTTCATTGGTACAGCTAATCCAGGCTTCATGAACCATACAGAGCAGAGTTATTCTCAGAGAAGCTCATGTTTAATGAATGTCATCTGCTCTGTTTAATGGCATGTATACAGCAACATCATTTCCATAATATCACACCCAGGACCCCCGATGATTTGCTGATCTGTAGTTGATCTTGCTTATTTTTTTTTCTTTAAAAAGGGCAATTTACTCTGCCTTTGGTACAAACAACAGCTTTATTTCCGTCAAGAGCTCACTCACATAATTAATTAATTAATCAGTTAGTTAATGTTGCATCTGTTGTAATTCAAAATCAAATGCAGCCAAGAGGAACTGATTGAAATAGATCTTAAATTGTATATAAATATAGAGAGCATACAGCTGATTTTTTGTTTAGGTCAAATCTTCAGTAACACATTTGCCATAGTTAATCTTTGCTGGTTTACTTTCGCTTGTAGAATCCATTTAAAGACATACAGGGCTTGGATCTGCTTGGCATCTTCTGTCCTTTGATTTCTGTTTGCAGCCTGAGGTCTATTGATCTCTCGTTGGTCACTACCACCAGGGTCATGCTGGAGACAGAGGGTATGAGAGGGCATTTTACAGTCAGGGCTCTGAAGTTTTTTAATAGTATCTTGTTAGAGATCAGGAGAGTAATTTCTTTTCCTTGTTTAAAAATTAAAGACCTAGTTTGAAAAAGTGGTACATTCAGCTGCCGTTTAATTTTTTATGTGTTCTTTGTGAGTATTTATCTTTTATCTGTTCTCATATCAGTGAAGCACTGCAAAAGTGGCAAATAAAGGTATTAATAGCTGTGTTAAAATACAGGAAACAAATGGCCACACAACCTATTTTTATTGTTGTCTGTTACCAATTTACAATGTCTGTTTTGAGAGGGTGGTGTTTCTAGGAGATTGAGAGCACTGTTACTTGTCAAGTTTTCAATTACCATCTAATTCACAGCAGCACTCACTACTCAGCATCACATGTCTTTGTAGCACATTGTTGTTATGAGGAATGCATTATTCAGCACAGCAGTTTTTGGTTACTGTGTGTTGATCCAAGACTCCATTTCCTCTTTCAGATTCGTTTATTCAAATGTGACAGTTGTGAAGGAGCTGTCTTAACACTCTGGTACTGGAGGTCTGAGTGGATTATGAGATTCAGAGAGACAAAGACAGTCCCATCCCCGTAATGCAGACTGTTGTCAGACAGATGACATGTTGGTAAAGTCCCTCAGAGCGCATTCACCTGTATCTTTCTAACAAGGACTCATCCACTAACTGTGACAGGATGATGCTATTTTCCTGGAATTAATTGTTTGTTTTGTAACTTCTCAGTTACGCACTTATCACAGACAGCTGATGACAAATCTTCACAATGACAATTCCTCATTTACTTCACTTACAATTATCTTGCTCTTGATTTATACACATACTCAAAGTTGTTAAAGATCACTGTGTCAACAAAAACATGATAACCCTTTTTTTTTTCTTCTTCTTTTTTTAACCAAAGTCATTGTTAAAAAAGCCTCAAAATTATTTCTTAAAAAACATATTTTTGTCCATGTGGTGACAGACAAGAATTCATACCATTTGCCCTGTTCATTCATTTGTACTCACCCAGCTCTGCTGAGGCTCTGGGTGTTTGCAATGGGGATTAATGTGTGGATGAGTTGGTATTTTTCCATTTACACTGTTTTTGCAAGCAGCACCTTATTGCCTTATGGTGGTGCGCTGCAGCTCTGTTAAACATTGTAAATGTAGAGATAAGGGATATCAATATACTGGTATTGAAGATAACTGATATTTAAAAAAATGAAATATTGATATTTCATTAATAATACACAATAAGTTTTTACTTCATTCTTGTAGCTATTGTTACAGAATCTCTGTCTTCTTGTATTTGAATCTAATTAATTTGCCAAAAAACAGACAAGACACACAGTAAACAAAGTTAAAGATAAACTTGGTTGATAGCATTATTATTATTTGTTTTTTTTTTTTTTCAAATTTTCTATGGATATCGCAGTAAAATTGTTATCGTAAATTCCTTCGTCCACGATAATCATGTAGTGAAAATCTCATATCGTAACAGCCCAAGTAGGGACGACAAGTACAAAAGTACCAACAAATGTAATCGAGCTAGCTCAATATCCATTGTCTAGATCTAAAAAGTAATAGCCTTTCCATTTTATTTTTATAGATGTATGCACACAATTGTATTTTTCTCAGGTGACCTACATCTGAGACAACACTGATAAGATTAACCAAGTTTCATTTCTGGGTCTGTCTGCCCTCTGAGCAAGTTCTGCTGACTGCATTCAAAAATGTTGCTCATTAAGGGCCCAGCCTGTTGTGAAGTACATCGGCTCTATAGGATGCAACACTACATCCTTAGCAACAGTAAAACTGCCAGCGGGGAGTGGAGAGTTATTTCCACCTCTAATGGGATCAGGACACCTTTATCTGGAGTTTTTATCAGTTGATTAACTAATGCATTGTTCCTCGTTGAGATGTAGAGAGTTGGTTCAGTCACCCCAGGTTGAAGAGGTCAAGTCAAGGTGAGATCCAATCAGGCCACAGCGCTGTCCCAGGCTCGCGGGTCCCGGTGTAATTACACTCTCCAAGACTCTTGGTGAAGTTACAGATAAGGTGTGAGCATTGTTAGGAGACTTGGGGAAACCTTGTCTACACAAACATATTGTCTCACATTTTTCATGTTAATTGCATTGTCAGGAATTGGTAGAGCTTTGCATCATGAGCACAAAGTTTCAAGGTGACTTTTTGCTCACAAGTTGATGTCCTTGTCTGATAGATACGTGTCTTTTATGTTGATTATTTAAAAGAAATGCTTGCCGTTATTATTGATTCTCACTTCTTATACATAGTGGCACATTCTCTGTGGAACCTCTAATCTGAGTTCTCCTAAGGGCAACAGATTTTTGTGCAATGACTCATGGTTTGTGATCATATGAAAAATCTTAATAAAGAGTAAATGTGTTGAAGATTTACATAAAGTGTAATTTTTACTGCATACACTGCAGAATAGCAGTTGAATCCACAGTTCACTTTCAGTTTTAGAGCCTTGTGTTGTGAAGGAAGACTTAACTAATCAATGAAGGTATGCACGCTGTTAGAGCCATGAGTCATTCGTCACAGCAAATTTCTTAAAGTGCAGAATGGTTGAACCTCTATTTAATCATTCGAAACAGATAGACCTTACAGATGTTATAAAAGCATTTGTGGATGACAAGTATTAGTAAGAATCACCTTTAGTGTGCAGACTGTGCTGTAATTGCGTGACATTGTCTTGCTTTTAAAGCATCTCTGTGTAGTATTCTCTGACCTTGACAGCCTTTATTACAGTGTAAGTTTAAAAGTAGACACTGGAGCATAATCACCCACTCAAATGAATATAAAATCAAAATTGCAAAGAATCTCTGCAGTGCTTTAACATGAACTTTGAGTTTCCCATTAGCTGAGAGCATAGACACTAATCAGATTTTTTGTTGCACGTGAAATCAAATTACCCATATGGTGAAGCTCAGCAATATTTCCAACTAGCTCTCACACACTGTGACATCCTCATGGCGTCCAGGTCATGGATCTCACTCCTCCATCTTAAGGCCCAATACAGCAGAGTAAATTTGTATCCCCTTGTGCATGGGTGTGTCTGATTGGTGGATCAAGTTTTGCGTCCCCCTGTCTGGGACTCTCATTGAATTACCACCATGTGGGCCCAGCAGCTGTTCCTTCTGGTCGCAGCAGGCCGCTGTCGTTAATTGAAGCGTAATGGGCTCAACAGCAGGGAAGGTCAGACAGCGTGCTCTGCTGATGCACAGCTCCTGTCAGAACCTATACACACCACACCTAGAAACTTTTCATCTCCTCTCCCAGGTTAGACCGATATAAGGCTGATAAGAGGTTTTACATGTTAGTCAGTCATCTCATTTCTGCACAGGTAATACTAAATAAATGTTATATTAGATCGCCTTTTTGTAAATCATGTTCATTTAAAAGTTTCCATAAACATGCATTACCAATACACGAATTTGCCTATAGCCTTAACTGTTGCAACAAATCTAAAGGTTGGACTTCTCTGCCACTGTGTTGACACTGTTTCACTGACAGAGCCCACTTTAAACCAGCCATTGATTCATGTGGTTGCTACAGCAGCAAAGTAGCTAGGCACAGACATTTACTCTGCGTACTTTGCTTCCCTAGTGCGATATATATTTCGTTTTTAGGATTTTTTTTTTTTTACTGTTAGACTCATCTTTTGACTTTTAACCATTTTATCTTTCCTACTTTTCTAACTTAAACAATCAGTGTATGACATTAGCATGTGGTGTAAGCTATTTATTGTCCGCAAATTCAGATGAGGATTTGAGGAATTTGGGAATTGTTATTGTTTGAATTACTAAGGTTCCGTGGCATGTTTACCCAACTGCATGATTGACAATTTGAAATAGTTGCATACCGTGCAAGTCACAATAAAATTAAATTGTTACCTAATTTCCCATATTTAATGCACACCAACACGTTGATAAGTTAAGACAAACTTTATTGATCTCTAGCAGAGAAATTCAGATGTTTAGAGGTCCATCTGTCTGTACTAACAAACTGTTCAAACCAGGCCAAACTGTTGCATGAGATACAACAAGCCAAACAGCTCAGATCAGGGAGACAAACTCCCACTGTTGACAGTAGCCAACACTACATGAACTGATGTACAGATTTATATAAAGTCCTTGTGTACTTTGTAATTATGAGTCTATCATCTGTGTTTGCTTGCTCTTCATGCTGGGTGTAGCTCTGAAGACAGTCAGCTCCAGCAGTAGCATAGCCGTTCGTCTTGGGCGCTCACACCTCAAAGCGCTGTGAATTATCCTCCCAAGCTTCACCCATGTTTAAGGATTCTAACAGATTTCATGGATCATTGGCATGAGATCAGAGAGTCATTTTTATGAATCAGAGAATCACAATGCTATTGAACATGTAACAGTTATTGCCAGAATTGTTTGGCTAGCTGTAACTGATTCTTTCTTGTCTCACTGGCATTAGGAGACTCTTTGTATAACAACAGTTACTCCCACGAAAGAGCCCTTTGGATTCTGGGTTTTGCTGCGAAAGATTTGTTTTGTGGCGTGGAGTCCTGTACTGTAACTGCAGATGTAGACTTTGTATGTTCGTATAGATTCATGTCTCAGCTCATGCTGAGCTTTTTGCATCTCCAGGTTGTTGTCATTTTCAAGTCCACTTCACAAATGTGTTTCAACAGGAGTAACCTGTAAGTATTGCCATTGACCTTTGGCTCTCTACCAAAGGAGTTTTATTGAAGATTGACATCACTGCCAGATGGTACTTCAGCTACGAGCCTTTTGTTGCCTTTATCTGACATAAAGTCATCTTGAAACACAAAGTCGGGTTAAGTTATGAAGCCTTACTTTTTTACATGAATCAACAAATACAGGATTTGGTAATCAGGCAATACAGTGCCTTTTTGCTAATTTTTTTATGACTTAAATGACCATGTGAGTAAAATGAATAACTGAAATGTTATAAACTGTTATAAATTCAGTTTATACCTGACGGACAACTGAAGTAAGAGACTGTCCTTCTTATATTTGTCTCCCAGTCATAAGCAAAAAAATACATGTGGAGCCTCAGTGGAAGTAACAGTGTGGCAAAGCTGTCTAATGATCCCCCTTTGTGTTCTAAACCTGCCATCACAATACCTTGGATGATTTTTGTAATTACAGATTATACCTCTCAATTTTACATTCTGTCAAAAATGTCTATCCTTTTTATCCTTTGGCTATAATAGAAACATATTTAAATCTGCAGCAGACCTATGGGACAAATCTGGGCTAAATGAGGTATGATTCCTCTGGCTGGTTTAGAGAGTAATGCAGTCATACAGCACAGTTGCAGGCTGACTCTATAGACTGTTATTATTATTTAAATACAATGTGGTTTAGTGATGTCGAATGCTTTATATAAAGGTTAAACTGTTGCTAACAGATAATCAATTTTTTAAAATATTTGTACTGGATAATGACTCCAACCAGATGCATTCATTTTTAATTATTAAAATCCTCGTCCAGGATAATGAATGAAACCAGAAGCTAGAAGATGGTATAGGTTTCCATCCCT
Source organism: Seriola lalandi dorsalis (assembly GCF_002814215.2). Lineage (NCBI taxonomy): Eukaryota > Metazoa > Chordata > Actinopteri > Carangiformes > Carangidae > Seriola > Seriola lalandi. The sequence goes on from NW_019525311.1 coordinate 202,583, forward strand.
ATGACATCACAATAACTTGGTCAATCAATACTGACATACTCATTAAGTGAGTCTTCCAGCAAGATATAAAAATGTGGCTGCATCAATGTGCCATTGTTGCATGTTTCCTCACTGAAAGCGCTTGATGTTCTGTGGTAGTCTATTTCTGTCTTTCATGCTCTAACTTGGCAGTGCGACAGATTAAGTGGTTAAGAAAGAAAACCTTCCTTTCTTTGTGTGTCTTGTTTGCTTTGTACACGTCTCTACAGCAAACACAATATGTGCTATTTTTGTAACATGAGGTACAGAGTCAGACAAAAAAATGACTGGCCTTATTTGGGGTACCCTTTTCTAAATCATAATCTACGGTGGCCCCTCAGGGCATACAAGACTGAAAGTACAAATATAAAGGAGAAATGCTCCAAATCCATAAATGCAACCAAAACACATAAAAGTAAGGAAAACCCAAGTAACAAGAATCTCTAAACTGAAATGCTCCGGGACGCTAAAGGGAGTGATGGGCTTGATTTGGATGAGCAGCAACGTTACGAATCCTTGTACGTGCCAAATGTGGATTTTTGTACATAACTTAAAAATTTTTTAAGTAAAGAGAAAGTAACCATTTAAATTCCCTCAATATTTAGACTTTCCCTCTTGTATGTGCTTTGTTCTGTGGGGGTAAAAACGTAGAAAACGAAGGCTGGTCTACACCATGTACTCCAATCTATGATGACATTGATGGTGAGTTCAGTTAGAAAGAAATCATTCTTATTCACTCTGTAATGTAGGTTTTGTCAGTGACACCAGCAAGGCGCTGACTCCGTGGTTTTTCCTGGTAAAAACGCTCCAGTATTGAGTTTTGTGACTTATAATACAGTGCTGCATATTAAAGATGCCAGTTTTTCTTTCCTGACCTCGCAATGCATCAAGGTGCTCACAGGTTCTTTGTATATTTGTCTCAACCTGCCACCAAGAACATTTCTATTCAACATCAGTTTCTCCAAGCTAAATCTACAGCCATTATTTCTTTTTCCACGTTACAATGGAATTACTGAAATACCTTATCTGTTACACAGTTGTAGAGACAAAAGAAAAGGCTGACAGCTGCCTGTCAAACCTTCGTACTTCGCACAGTGTGACTGGTGCAAGATTAAAAAGGTCTGGAATGGAGCGCCTCAGTGGCTCACCTGGGAGAGCGCGTACAACATGGGCTTGGTCCTAACCGCAGTGGCCAGGAGTTTGAAGCGGACTTGTGGCCTTTTGCTGCATGTCATCCCCTCTCTCTCTCTCTCTCTCTCTCTCTCTCCCTGACTTTCCTGTCTGTCTCTCACTTCACTGTCTGAATTTAAAAAAAAAAAATGGTCTGGAATACAGAGAGCTGAAACCACTCCTGAGCTCCTCTGAACCACTTCCAAAATATAATTTCCTATATATAATGGTTGTTGACATCCATCTTTTTGAAAAGCTGTGACATGATATTTGGACATTCTGTTCATATTCTGAGTTGAATTATATCATTCGAACACCTCCTTACATAGGCACAAGATTGCTGTCCTTGTGCTTGCTGAGTTACAAGCATCTTCAGCTTGTAATGTAATAGTAGTTCATAGCTAGCACTTGATGCTATGTATTTACACATGATCCCCATTTGGACAGTATTTAAGAGAGTTTGCGTGACCTTTATCCTCCCAATTACCTTTCTCTTTTTTGGTACACATTATAGGTGTAACAAAAATCAGTATCTGGTTATGTCACAGAAATGTCTATATTCGTATCCGTGTTCAAATTATAATGAGCATGGTTTATATTAGAAGTTAATAGAAATTGTTTAATCTGTTGTTTAATCTCTCATTCTCTGCAATGTTTCCTACTGCTATTAACCATAAATCTGAATTAAACTAATGATAAAATGTATTGGAACTTCACCTATTAAATTTTAAAACGTAGGACGAAACTGAATCTAAATAAAAGCTGGTAACTTTTAATGATCTTGCTGGAAATGAAGTGTAAATAGCACAGTTCTAGAAGAAGAAAATACATGTCAGAATTGCATTGGGGCATTTTGTATGGCTTTGTTTAGAGTGGCGGTTGTAAATAATAGGAGGAGGCTCAATTTTCAGAGACACCTCAGACCAACTTTACATTTTTATGATAATAGCTCATTGGGCCATACTGCATATTTTCCTCCAATAAAGGAAACTGTGCATGCAGTTGGGAAAATAAATTTTGTTGAAATGTGTATTTAAAAAAAAAAAAGAAAATTGACAAAAATTTGGAAAGCTCCCATGGCTCATTAGCATGTGAGGTCCCTAACTTCAGCGCCTCAGTTTCCAGTCTTCTGACAAGTTGTGCATAGTGCAGGCTTCAATATCAGATCATGAGTTAAATAACCCACCTGTGGAATATAAATCAGATATTAATCTGGTGAAAACTGGTGACAAGTTGTTGAGGGCGAGTGTCACTGAGTTTCAAACCTGAGTACCTCTGAGTTTTTAGCCTAATAGCCTTTTTTTCAACATTTTTGCACATCTGTATCGTGACGGATACTGCTGCTTTGGCTACTGTGTTTGCATTGCACAGGCAACGATCACTTGGACTACTCTGGCACCAAGGAAAAATGTGAATCTGATGATTAGGAGAGAGGATCTGATGAAGATTAATGAGTGCCGTTCAGATATGATTTCCAAATGGATATGTGGCCATTATTCACACAGAGCATCGGGTTTAAGGTAACTGCCACAAAAATACCCAATAAAGTTACACAGTATAACTATTATTCAGCATATTTGCATTTTGTTTCCTCATAGCAAAAAGGAGCCACTACAAAAAACATAGTTAAGTAAATTGTATAGTTGTGAATAGAACAGTGTGACATAGTTTTTGGAGCCATTTTTTAGCAGTAGAGGAAATTGGTGTTTAAAAATATTCCACACATTCCACACATTGGCTTCAACAGTAGAACTTTATGTAACAAGAGAGAAGACAGAGCAGACGGATAAGTCGACTTACAAAACCAGAGACAGATTAAAAAAAAGCTTTGGGCTATTCTGAAGTCATGAACTAACAAACAGCAAAACCATGATCAAATCACAATCCATTGATTCTTGCAAATGGGATTTGGCCATAGTGTGTGTATGGAACAGTGGAGCCAATCATCTAACAGGGAGACATGAGTGATTTAACGTATATGTTGCCATAATTTGAGAGTGTTACCCTCTCCCGTCATCGTTATGTTGCCATCATTCACAGACTAATCTTCACAAATGATTGTGTATTCTTGTAAAGCCTGCGAGCAGGGAAGACAGTTTCTTTCACATGCTCGCAGGCTCAGCGAAGAGCCTAATTGCAGCTGCCAAAACATTGTCTGTGTACTCAATACTAGAGTAGGTACTTACTTCCTTTCATAAACTCTACATAAACACCCATGGCTTGAATGACAAATTGCATTCTATCATCTCTATTTCCTACTCATCAGCCTTTTGTAGCACCAACACTTATGAGGGACATCAGTTATCCTACTGGTGAGCTAACAGCGCTGCCATATCTACAGTGCACATAGGTGCCTGTCAGATTTGGGTCAGACATTGTTTGTAAATAATAGATTTTTTTCTTTGCTGGAGTACCTGACAGGTAGATTTTACAAGAGCACCACAATTCATTCATGTAAGCTACCCCAGATAGGGCCTTAGGCAGCATTTTATGCAACATTTCAAATTAAGAATCCAGTGAAGGGAAGGGTAACAGCTGTTTTGAGACTGGTGCATTTCCCCTGTATCCACACTTGCAAAGTGAACTGGATCAATATAAGGTTAAGGTTTAATCCCTGGAACACCCATCAATCAATACAGGAAGTCACCCATTTGAGTGCCTTCCCTCTACATGGAACCATAATTCCCAGTCACAGACTCTGGGCCAGCCTCCTCGTCTTCTCTCCTCTCCTCTCCATCCATGGCTGCACTCTGATAATCCAGATGGCTACAGACTCAGCATTCAGCCTCTCAGGCAGCTTTTCTCTATTGTCCTGAGCCCTTATCACTTGCCACAATACTGGTGCCTCCTTAAAGCACAAAGCGCCAACTTGTTTCCATTCATCCCTCGAAATGTGAACTTTGAGCTCTGACACAGTGCAGTTAGACTTTACCCACTTTACGGAAGAGACTTCAAAAGTCAAAAAAGTGTCTGTGTGTGTGTGTGTGTGTGCGTGCGTGTGTGTGCGTGTGTGTGCATGTTTGTGTGTAATGTGCCGGGTGTGTTGTGTCTGTTTGTTAGGTGCATGTCTTTCATTGTTTTTCGGTTATTTGGAAATTGTGTTTGTGAATTTGTTGGTGCTTGCAGACAGGTGCTGTAAATGTCTGATTGTTTTTTTGATAAATTAAAGAATAAAATAAAAAAAAGAAAGAAAGAAATGAGCGGTTATAAATGTGAATGTGTGAATGAGTGTGCAAACCTCTGATAAAGTGCCTTTTCAATTAGACGATTGTGCGTCCCTGATGTCTGGTACCCCACAGCTTTGGATTGATAACGTCACACACACATGTTGACTTTCAGCACATTAATAAACACAATAGCTCAACGCATAGCAGTTGTCTCATTGTTTCAAATATGTAGACAGCACAGCATGAGATAGAAACATAGCTGTGAGTGTCTGGGTTATTAGTGCTGCTGCCGATGGGTTTGGAAAGGTCATTGAACAAAGTGAACATAATGTTCTGACATTTAAAACCGAGATAGGAGGGAAGATAATGATAATGTTTTTGATAACTCAAAATACAAAATGGTGTCTTTATGCATGAACTAAAGCTTTGTCTTAGAATTTGCAAAGTAATATTTGAAAACACAAGTTCAAACATTAACTTATGTTTTCCAGCCTTAGTTTTGTTTTGTTTTTAGCATCTCTCGAGTGTCAGTGCACCGGCTTGTGCTGGTTGACCTGTTATGGCTTTGTTGACAGACTTTCTATTTTCAAATCTTGGCAACGTCTCGACTGCGCCTTGATCTAAAAATATGCAATGACTAAAATGTACACATTTATTATGCAAAGCCTGCTTTGAACTGGCATTGGGGAATTTGTCGCATACAGACATGTCATTTTACATATGTTGTCAGGATGCAGCACATATCGGACAAACAATAGATCAGCGGACTGTATTCTGATGTATTCGTGGAAAATGAAATCAGTCAAGGCTCGTTGTTAACTATTAACATTGTGCAGATTATTATTATTTTTTTTTTTTTTACAAAGAAAACTCCAGTAGCTGCTTAGTCTTGTGTCAAACTAGAACACTACATATCCAGCTCTTTCTCACACATCACGCAGCCTCTTCTTTCTCCAACATGCTGGAACACTTTGACATTTTTTTACACAACCCTAGATCACCAGTTTCTAAAAGGAACAGACCTCACATCATCACCACTTATCACAAGAAGCAGGCTTTTAATTTCACCCATGATTCCCCTTCTCCTCCACACATTTTCCCTCTATATAATTGACTTTTTACAGGTTTCAGCCATCTCTGGTCATCTTCTGCAGGCTAGGCAGGTATCAACCCTTCCTCTACCCCACCCACACACATACAAAACACACCCACTCACAGAGATAAATGCACACAGTTCTCAGTACATTAGCAGTTATTTTCCACAGGGACACTTGTGGCTTCAGGGTCCAGGTGTCTCTGGAACTGCTGACCCATGTTATCAGCCTGCCTCAGCAACCAGGCCTCCTCAGAATTAATCCCGACGCCGTCATGCAACCTCCCCCCCTCCCCCCGCCACCCTCCCCCCATCCTCGCTCACACTGATGACTCCCTCTCCAGGCAACAATCCCCTCTGGATCCTCAGCAGTCGGGACTCAGACACGCTCACCTGCTTACCCTGGTCCCACGAGACGCTCTTATCAATTGAAAAGGGGAGACGGAGTGACCAGGATTACAGCCAGTGCTGCGTTAATTATAAGCTTTTTTAATGAAGGGGAGGTAGGGGCTGGGAGGCCAGGTGGAACAGCCACACAAAACAAATCCGATTATCCAGAAACGGTTTGTTTCTCTTTCAAGCTCTCCATCCCTCTCATTCTGTCTTTTGTGGAATAATTTCCCAGCTCTGCTTCAGAAGGCAGGGACATTTGTTTTTGGTGTCTGTTTCTGCTCCAAATCCTTTTTTGCTCTATTTTGCAGATGCTGTCGCAGCTTCTCTGGGGGGATGTAGTTACTTTACTTTGACTCGGGATGAACTACCTGAAACATTACCAATTAAAATTCTGTGTAAGGAAGATGAGAGATGTCCCTTCACCGAAAGCAACTTTAGCCGTTTCCGCTGTTTTCCTTGGAGACTTGGCTGAGTCTTATTGAGCATGTTCATACCAATAAATAGAAAAAGCCTTATCATTTTGCAGCTTTTGTTCTGCTATTGTTCTGCATTAATTTGACATTCTGTGATATCCCTTTTCATGTCTTTGATAAATTATTTATGGTGTGAAAAAAAAAATATTCAGTGAGAATTATCTGGCTAACAACACAACACTCTGTAGCTTTGTCTCAGGCATCACATCAATTAACGTCATTTTTCTCTAAAGGCTAATGATTCACTTTGAACAGGGAACTGTGCTAGCGAGTAAATGGTGCATAAATATCCGCTGTAGCTATGAAATTAAACACCTTTTAATGCCTAAAGCGGCTTTGATGCATGGAAGTATTCTCTGTTAAACGTCAGGGTTACTTAGCATTGAAGTACATCAATTTATCTTTTCGAAGTGGTGCCTCTCTCTGACCGACTCGGGATTGTTTTGATAAACATGAGGCTGAGCTGCAATCGATCACACGTGCAGAGATTCTTATTCTGGATCAGGCGAGTTTGAGCAACACACAACACCAGCTTGTATATTAAGGCCGCTGTGTGCATCAGAATTGCCTGGTTTGATTTTTTCCTTTCATCAGACATTAATCATTTACCAAGAAATACGGTAACTATAATGATTGAGGACTTGTGGATTGTGACTCAAATGAAAATACACTTAAGTGTACTGAAGTAAAGATTGCCTCTCTGTAATAGTATTTGATGTAACTAATTTGATTAGATCCTCTGCAGCTTGTCCATATTTAAACATTCTGGTGCCACACTTTTTGCCTTTTTCAAATTTACCCTGTCTGATCATATTTGCTTGTTAATTAATCACTGTAATTCAGTCTTCCAAAGATGCATGTGTTTCCAGGCCAGCTAATTCAGTGATTCAATTTCTAATTCTTTTTTTTTTTTTTTTTTTTTCAGCAATCACAATCTGAAAAAGAAGAAAACGTCACAATGTAGAGATTAAAGAGATTTAAGGCCAATTCCCCCAGATTTTGTGAGAAAAAGTACTCGGGAATAGACGGATGGTATCATTTAACTGATCTCTGTGTGGTGAGGTTTGGTGGGCACTGCTGACTTAAAAGTTCCCTCCTGCCATTACCGCTGCTGTGACCCTGTCAGCTTGCTTAACTAGCCATACTACTGCACCTCCAGCACATGGAGGCAGGCAGAAAGAGCCATAGTAAGTCCGGTACCACGACGATAAACATGCAGCTGATTGAGTTCACAACCCCAGCTTCAGGAGCAGCTGCTTGGGCTGCCAGACTGTTTGAGGTGCTGGCAGAGTAGCGATACCTCTCTCTTTCAGATACAGCCACATACAACGTCTTAACTGTCTGGGAAAGTGATTTCCAAGTTCTGGGAGCATGGCAAAACATATGGCCTGTTTCTGGTGATGTGTTGAATTTGTTGTTTGTCTGCTGAGGTACAGGGGGAGACACTGGTTTGTGATACAGAGAAAGGTGTCTGAATTCTAACAAGGCTATTCATGAAAAACTCAAGACACATTCAAATGATGTGAATGAGAATTCGTACCCTGATCAAGGTCTTAGCTCTAAAATCTTATCTTTTTTTCATAAATAATTGATTATAATAAAAGGCAACTAGAAATAATTTCACAGATGGTAATGTGCCAGAGATAATTAAGGTCAGCATCCACCCACATGAGCAGAAGATTACCATATTACCAAATACAATATTATGTTACAATATTATGTATAACTGTACTTCACTGTTACCAGCACAATATGTGGGTCTTCATCTCCCATAGTGATGCAGGTAGCCGCATAGGGAGAAAATAATAATGTTCCCCTTTGTGCTGTGTTTATACAGTTTGTGTTGGTAATAGCAGTCTGAGGGTTGTCATATTAGCATCTGTTCAACATAAAAATCTAAGCTGGGAAAAGATTTTGTCCGATTGTTTTGTAGCAGCTTGCAGATGTCTCTAACTTTTTTTTATATTTGCACAGGTTTTAAAAGAAGAAGAAATGTTTAGCAGCTACAATTCATGTGCAGTGAGACGGTGACACACCGCAGAGACAGGGTATATGGCTTAATGCCCTCTGAATGGATGATAACACCAATGCATGTCATGTAGAGCAAAAAGCTCTGTTGTCCCATCAAGGGGGCTTTTGGCTGTGGGACTGGAGGATAGTGCCAAGTCAGATGAGGTAACCAGCCCCTGGAGGACAGTAAGAATCATGAGGTAGATTCAAGTTGGAGACAACAGAGGTTGGCAAACACTTGTTTGAGATGTTTCAGTGTGGACGGAACTTGGCGGATTGATGAACCAAAAGAGCGGCATTGTCATCCTCAGAGACGGCGCATTTGTGTCAGCCTGTTACGTTACCTTTTGTTTATGTTTGTCGGAGCCCTTCAAAAACCTGGAAAGTGTCTGTGCAGACGATTTATTCCGGTTTCTTTAAAGCTGTCCATGTTTTTAAAGTAGACAACAGTAATTACTGTAATATCAAATAGATGCAGAAATCCACAGGAGGTGGAGAAACAGTAAGAGGTACCACACACACACACACACACACACACACACTTTGACTGTAATAGAAGTCTAAAGTTGTGATTGAATATAGATTAAATGAATTGTTGCTCCTATGTGAAACTGCATGTTGGCAATTGATTTTGCTTCATCCACCAGGAGCCCCTTTCTTCCATCCTATTTGTTGGCTTTTACTTAGTTAGTTGCCAGCTGTAGGGGGAGAGGTGCAGCTCCACAGTGAAACTCATTTGAGCCACAATGGAATGGAAAGGCAAAGTACTTAAAAGCCTTGGGAAATAAGGTCTGGGTCACTGGGATCTGGGGTTTTCAGGTGCGTGGCAAAGAAGGTCAATAAAGGAGCGGAGCTTAGAGCTGGGGCAACTGAGGAAAGAGGTGGGGTGGATGAGAGACAAAGGCAAGAGGTGTTAATAGAATCAGAGTTTTCTCTGGATGAGCTCTCAGAACAGGCTTGGCTGGAGGGTTGACAGGTAATCACTGAATTTCAAAGGCGAGCAAAACCCAGAGCTGCAACCCTTGGACTGCACTCTTGTCTTTAGTATCACTGTCAGAATATGTACACAGCCAATGACAAAACATCACTGTAAGCCTTGCAGTTTTATGTAAACCAACAACCAACGCTGTGGTAATACGATGCATAAGTGACATTGCCTTTCCCCTTTAACTGCAGCAAGTCTAAATTTGGGAAACACGATAATCCTTTTTTATATGCACAGAAACTTTATCTGAGATTTTTTCCCCTGAAGATGAATAGCAGCATGGATGCAACAGAACACATGAATGGATTCTAAAGCACAGCAAAGTCATACCTCTGGACCAATGTGTGCTGATAGTGTATGAAATGAAAGGACACTACCTTCAAGTCATGCATCTTTATGGAGCCTCGCTGCACCTACACATTGTCATTCATTCCTTTTGGCTGCCTGTGGTTTTTGCACACCTCTGCGAAGCAAGATAGCAATCATCAATGCGCCATATGAAAGACATTTAATCTTGATAATGTCATAGCATAAAGAGTCTGATCTGCAGCAGTATCGGATGTTTATATCAGTGTCTTTTTTTTTTTTTTTTCTGTCTTTGCCTCAGACCCTGTATCCCAGGCTGACTCCCGTGCTAACCCCACAAGGAACATCAGTGGGTGGGTACTTGACTGAGACGGCGCCAGGGAGTTAATACCAGTCAGTGCCGCTGGAGGTGTGACACAGTCCCAGCCCTCTACACATTGATTCACACAGGATTAAGCCACTGCAGGATGCTTCAGGCGGAAGGCCTGGCGCAGCTGATTTACCGTCCCTGTCAGGCTTAACGTCTTTGGAGGCCTCCTCTGCCCTGCTCCTGTCTTCTGTGGAAAAACTAGTGAAAAGCATCTGCCGCTGCACCAACCAGATCACCCAAAGGGATGACTGGCAGTCATCTTGCTCAGGTACAGTGTATATTGTAAATCATGCAGTGACAGCTACAGTGTATTAAGTGTGCTTGCAGTTGTTTATGGGGATGGTTAACCATTTCTAGGTTTTTATTTATGGCAAACAAACTGTAGGTAATGTATGGCTGCGCCACCAAACCACACTATTACATTCTGCCTCACCACATACAGGGCACACTACTTGATCCTGTTCCTCTGCCTACAGATATATTCAATTACTTTTCAATCAGCAGTGTCCATTTGCTGTACATGTCAAGTCGCAAGAGACTCAGCCTTGAAGAAATGATAAATACAATACATTGTATGTTTCTGAGCTGTCACCATCTGTTCAGCCAATAAAACTGGGACAGTGTCTTTCTTTTTATTCTGAACAGAATAATGCACATAATGTCAAAAGAATTCAAGAGTAAATTGAAGATGGACTGTAATATTCTTAAACATAAGGCTGTATAGTGACAGATGAATGCAGCTGCTCCCACAAGCCTGTGATCAAAGGAACACAAACAAAACTGTGTTTTGCGTTGCATCTCTGACAATGCTGTCACGGTCATCCCTGCCAATGAAAACATCTGCAAAAATCAGCTTGTTTGGATGAGGATGGATTTCTGTTTTTATATTTCCAAACCCAATCACAAACCATTACATGCACCACAACGTGGAGAAAATACTTGCAGCTGTGGTAACCTGAATATACTGGATGCAGTACACAAAGAAGAGCACAGGGATATGGGCTGGAATTTAAGCTGAGAATGTGAAGAGAGACTTAGCTGGTTGGCAACATAATTGCCTGGAAATCCGGGGAAGAGGGGAGCATCTCTGGTAAACGGGCTGGGATCAAACGCCTTTGTTTCCACTCCAGACAGAACTGGGTGTTTGGCTTATTTAAAGAGAGGACGGGGGGGGATCTCTTGGTGATTTTTCAGAGGCTTGGTACACCAAATTAGCTTTTGACATTCATTTGGAAAGATCCAATCAAACATTAATTATTGTGACCACCTGTGAAAGGGAAGGCTGCAGAGTGTTGCTCGTCTGTTCCCTTATGATAACTGCAGAGTCCTTACCCTCTGAATCCAGTGAGTGAGCCCCAAACAGGGACCACAGGAGACAGAAGCAGATTGCATTCCATCAGATCGTGGAGTATCTAATAGGATGCACAGCAACATCTGAGCCACGCTGCTGTTTGCCAGGATTTCTGTGGCCACTGAGAGCCTGGCATGGTTCCTTTGACCCAGATATTTAGCAGCTTAAGAGCTTTTCTTTCTTTCTTTTTTTTTTTTTTTTTTAAGATTTTTGGGATAGCCTGTCTTCCTCCTCTACTGGCAGCCACAGACTGGATGAGCACAAGCCTGAGCTGTGTGAACGCAGTTGTCACTGACTCTTCAAACTGATAGACTCGAAGAAAAGCAACCATCCATTTGACTTTTTGCAAACATGTCTAACACAAGAAAAATCTCATGTCTTTCTTTGTGTACTTAAAAAAAAAAAAAGCAATACTAGGATGCCTTGGGGTTATGCTTGTTTTCACTGCTTGTTTCTGTTCAAGACCATGTTTTCCAATCAGTTGTGACATGTTCTGTCAGCCTATGGAGAGCGTAGCTTGTCCCATGAATAGTCAAATTACACTGGCTAGAGGGAGGATGTAATCTGGGTGCAGTCAGGTATGGCTTCCAGAGCAGTGCAGCCCGAGAGGTTGGCTAGTAATCAGCAGCCAGAGGTTTCTAATTGGCATATGGCCGCGTAACTGCCAGACTACTCTGCTCATCCACCCAAACAGAATACATTTTCTGGCCAACAAAAATGTGGTACAGAGGCAGCTTTATTAACAAACAGCAGATGATAACTGCATACATGCTACTCAAAGTGGATGAGTTCTTTAAAACAGAGAGAGTTAATGCTATCAGTGTTCTTTGGGCTGACAGTTTTCAAGTATTTCATGCCTGTGCTTGTGTAGTGTGTGTGAAACCCATACTGCAGATTGGTACTGAGGAGAGATACAAGCAAGAGTTGTATGTTGAAGAGCCAAACCCTGAATTTGTTTTTGCTCTGTGTTTAGAAGCTCTTCTGACAGAAAAGAGACCACAACACTTTTGACTATAGAATAACACATCAAACTCAGAGGAAAATTGGACAGTCCGTCAAAAACTGGGCATCTGGCATCCCACTTCTGGGCACCAAGCCATCTCCACCCTCGCAATTCATTCTCATTAAACAAAATTTGCCCCCACCAAAACACAGTTGCAAAAAGCAGCAAAGTCGAAATTTAATTTCCCGGAATGAAATCAGGCAATACTAATTCAGCACTCGCCATGTGTAAATAATCTTACATCTCAAATGCCCGCTCAGTAGTTAATCTGCCATCAGATACTCTATGATATTGATCAAGACAAAATGAATAAAAATCAATTTTCATATCGTCACGATGCAGATGCAAAAAAATACATACAGTGCCAGGGAACACGTCTATCTCCTCACAATTGCATACCGATGCTGAATCTCAATAAATGAATCACCTGATGTGTGTATCACTGATTCCAACGTGTCAATATCCATCAGCATATCCCACCATACTTTTTCATAAACTTGTTCACTTTTTCACTTCCTCAGTTGTTTTTTTTCCTTTTTCTCTTATGTGCTCTATGCTTCATGTATTTAATTTCACGCCAAATTGTTTGTTAAAATTACAAGTTTTGCTTTGTATCAGAAAGTGTTTTTGCATTTGTTCCATGATTGTAGAATGACAAACTGCAGGGAGCACCGTGTGGGATGATAAGACAATAATAACAAATCTCACAATACCCGAGTGCTACAGTGCAGCAAAATTTGTTTCTGGAAAATGAATTGCTGCAATCCTGAGCACAAAACATCAGTCTCTCAGAGCATCAGGTGTTACAAATTCAATTCCATATTCATTAATTTTGCTGTTGATGCAACGCAATTAGAGGCCAAGTGAATCCTGGACTAATCCCTAACACTCCTAGGACAAGAATCACAGTAGCAGGAGATAGGAATAAATGAGCTGCAATAAAAAGGTACTAATACCCTGTATTATTCCAAGCTTAAAGTCTTCCTTTACTTCGATACATTTTTCCACATCTACCCTGGGAGGCTGAGATGCTCAAGCCTCTCTGACTAATTATTTTTGGTCTATGTGGGAGAAGAAGCAGGCATGGTATCACACTTCCCTCCTATGCAGGATTAAAAAAAAAATCAAATGAAAAAAGAACAAAAGAAAAGAAAAAGTGAAACACTATGACACTATTCATGTCTGAGACAGTGTGATGCACTTTGGAAGGTGACGCTGAATGTCATGTTTCTGGGCTGGAGGTTTCAGTGGGACATGTCTTTAGCCTCAGAGCGTCTGAGACTTTCTTCACTTTTTCCCATTTGTTTTTTGAAGAGCTACACACAGTCTCTCCCTCTGATTCCTGCAGCCTATGTCTCTATGAGCGAGTTACTGATGACTCTCATGTTCTTCCCACAGGAGTAAGAGAGGAAGCAATGGGCTGGACTATGATTCTAGAAGATGACTTTGGGGTCATTGCCTGGACACGGCGAGCTGGGAACTACATCAGCCTCTTCCTCCTTTTGTCTCTCTTTTCTACTCCAGTCCAGTCAGACATTTTGTTTCCTAAGGACCATCATTTCTCATGGAAAGCAGGTAAAATGTTTAATTATTCTCCTTCGCTATAAATGTCTGAATCACTATTCAAATTCTGAACCTCTAGGTCAAATGACTTTCATCTCTGGTGTGAAATCATAGCAGTAGTCAATTATAAATCCATACATTGAAATAAATATTTGTCAGGATTACTTTATTAGTATTCTTAGTAATATTTTCAATTTTTCTTACTGTACAAACGTGAGGATTTTATAGAACAGACCTCTGCGAACCTGTTAAGCTTCATGCAGTTGGATATGCTGCACGTGTGAGCACCCCCGCATCCACTCCTATGTACAGACTGTCTACGTGCACCAGAACCAGACAGTCATTACTGCTGTACAACATTGTGCAGTATTCATGTACATTCATTTCCAGTGCAACCATTTCTGCGGGGAAAGTAATCCTCCTCTTTCTGACACACATTGTTTGGGAGCGTAAACCTCGGGCTGCTATAGGACATCATCAAGCCATCAAGCCAGCTCCACTGGGCGGGTACTATAACAATACCTTCTTTCTGATGGATGGATTATCAATCCCTGGCGCTGTGGAGACAAACAGGGCTAGGGCTTTTAATGATGTGTACACTATGGTAATGTGAAACGGTTAATGAGACATTGTTACACAGTAAATCATCATGTTATCGTATGTTCTGCGGTGGATTTATGGCAGCAGTTACAGCTGGTTGACATTGTTTCCATGAACAGCAGGCTGCACACTACACTACAGTATTCTCCTGTGAATAGTCTAAATCTGCAGTTTAAATTTTCCAAGTGTTTCTATTTTTTTTTTTTTTTTACATGTTACAAATACCATTTGCATCCATGGAGTATTTTTATACAAACATCCTTTTTGTGAGTGAATCGCTTATGGAAAACTGAACTGAAATCTGATGTTCCCTTATAAAGTAAATTTGAGGTAATCTCAGAATTCATCCTCCACTTGCTTCACAAATTCAATTGAAAATGCATTTCCAAGGCAGCTTGAGGAGGAAAACATGGCCTTCCCTCACAAAAGCCCCACTTGCTGTGCGATTAGCACTTTCATTTCTCACTCTGTGGTTGGGTAATGACACTGCCCAAGTGATAAAGAGATTGATTAATTTCACTTGAAAGAGCGTATGTTCAAAAGGGATGTAACTGGGACACCAAGTGTGAGGATTTGACATCCTTGCAGGGCTAAGACATGTGATGTGTTGTTGCTTAGCAGGAAATGAAAATTACTTTAAAAACAAGAAAGGAAATCTCAAACTTAAGATGCCTCGCCCCTGAATATATCCTTCTAGTGTCTGTTTGGCTCCAGGGAAACCTGAGGGGCTGTAATAATTGAAATTGCAATCTTCTGAAGTGAAATCTAACAACACAAGGACAGTCGTATGATAAAACATGTTGTGTTACAAGGACACATTTGGTTTAGTTTGGTTTGAATGAGCAAACCTTCCTCGGGGCCACACATCTGTCTCACGTTCACTGTCTGCACAGCAGCTCCAGGCCTTATGTCACAAGTCTGATTATTATGTTCATGTCGGCAAATATTGATTTAACTTCCCTATGTCCGCCGTGGACATGATATATTTATACTTAATTTGGCTGACAAGCTCCCTTTTAATTTTGGACTTGTCAATGTAGAAAAGATGTGCTCTAAATTATGCTTAGCCACCCTATTGTGTGTTTGGTGTGTCTATCTAGGCCAGCAGCATTGTGGGGTAAATCTTTTGTGTGAGCCAGTTCCCAGAGCTGTGGCTAAGCTGGGTGTCTCTGGCTCAAACACAGAGCTGGAGTCATTTAAGCTCGACCTTCATCAGTGTCTTGGAGAACAGAATGGCGCACTGAAAGGCTGCTGCTAATGGGACTGTTATTTAACTCTTTAAAGCGACTGCTCGAAGACAATCCCTCATAAACAGCTATTCGTGCCCCTTTTAACAGCCAGTTCCATATTTGCCATCAGCTCACAGCACAGTGCATCAGAATAGATGATGAGACGGTGATATGAGTTTGAAGGGCTGTGATTCTAAGGCTTTGTGCTCAAATACAGACGATAGTAATTAGTTCCCCGTGTATTACATTGTCCAGCACAGAGTGATTCACACTGCTCTGTGTGCAGTAAAGTTGTTTTACTACTATAGATTGCACATAACCAGTCTGTGTGTAGGAGAAATAGATTTTAGAATATAATGGCAGGCAGGTGAAAGTTTGCATGCATGTAGCTTTTACCTTTTTAAATTTTGTCTTTAAAATTCCAGGGATCATATACTACAGCACAGTCCTGTTAGCTCCAGGATGCTGATATCTAAAACAGGGCATTTAAATTGGATTTAATTTGGCTTACAGAAGCAGATGCATTTAAACGTGACAGTGAGACACCGTGCTCATCCAGTGTCAGCTTTAGACCACTGAAGAACTAGGATCTTCTTTCCCAGGTTTTCATTTGTCATCTCTGAGATGAGCATTTTTTTTTTTTTTTTTTTTTTGAGTTCAGCATCAAACTTCATTCCTTTACTTGTCAAGAGTTACCTCCAGTGGTGCAAAGCAAAGCCAATATTAACACTTGTATCTATCATGCCCTTTCTTCTGCTGAAGTTAGCATGCAAACCAGCTAGTGCTGGCCCGTGTTGTCACTTTCTGATAGCAACTCACTGTAGCCTCCGATCTACCGTGAAGACGTAGCGCTGCTCAGAGGATGTATTATTACCTCTTGTCTTGTAAACGCAGCGATGGCCAAAGCTGTTGTCAAGCCACAATCACCACCACCTGCTCCGAGCCAGAAACCATATTCTGCGGCAGAGAAAACTTACAAATAGCCCCTTTAAAAAATCTTTAAAATTTCAGGACTCACCTATCAGTAGTTATTCAACAAACAGGAAAGGAGCTGCTTTATTCTTAGATACAAGTGAGAGCTGATCCCAGATGAAACTGCAATGTGCATCAAAGCTGTTTTTCTAAGAAAAAAAGTTTTTTTTATTATCATTATTTTTTGTTTTGTTTTTTTGACCTGGGAATTCAATTAGTTTTTGAAAGTGAAGTGTCTTTATCTCTGAGAAGAAAAATATAATATGCCTACCTAATTTTAACAATACAGTGGAGACTTTGTACAGTATTAAAAACAGTGAGTGCTGTGATTACAGGAATACATTTGTATTTGTTTAGTCACTATGTATTTCCTCATTTAGGCTTTTGTGTTTCATTCATATTTCTTCATTTTTAGCTATAAAAAATATTATGTTATGTGTCATTGCCTGGAGTCCTCTGGAGAATCGAATAATTAAGCTTTCTACTGTTCATCTAAATTATGTGGGAACTTTCAGCTGAAAGAATCAGCTGAGGGGCAGTGATTTTCAGAAGATTGAGAAATCAATAAAGGTTGTCCCTAATGAGAAGCATCTCAGCTCCTGCTGGATTATTCAAAGCGCTTACGGGGCTGAAGCCCCAGGAACCAGGTTTTACCCGGGGTCTTGTGGCTGTAAGAAAAAATGAACTCATATGTGCACTGAGTACAGTCGGGCAACATTTACATTTCATTTCAGGGTCTGAGTGTATTTATTTGCAACGTCCCCACACTGTTGCACCATCAAAGCTGAAATCAAACATCATTGCTGCAGTGTGCTTCTGTTGTTTCTGAAAAATAAGCTCAAAGGAGAGAGTGTGAGAGGATCGAGACTAGGAGGATTTCACATTGATCAAATGGCACTGAATAATTTACAAGGCACTTTTTTGCTTTATGACGACAGAGAAAAAAATCACATTAGGCAAATGCATTTTACTGCCAGTTAGTCAGACAATATTTAGTTTTCCTCATACTAGTTTTCTGTGCTGCAAAGGTAAGTGCAGCACCCTGACAGTAGTTAGTTTTAGCATCAATCTTGCAGGTCATGAATCATAGAGCTTCTTCCTCTTTGGAGCAAGAATACATTGTTATAATGATTCTTGTGCGCAGAGCTGGCCAGTATGTGTTCATTGAAATGTGAGACTTTGAACGAAGCAACACAAGCAATAAATCATATGTAAAGGTCTAATGTAAGCAGTGTGTAAAGACTATTCACAGAGAAAATGACATGTTCAAAGGAAAACAAGTTATTGTATGTAAGTCAGAAAATGTGTTCTCATTCACTGCTTTCACCTGATTAATCACATGGAGCTGAATTCAGATTGAGGATGGCATGTCATAACCCTAAAATGAGCTCACACTTTTTCCTTACTGTGTGCATGAGTCTGAAATTTACAAAGAACCTATGGTTCACCTTCCAACACTCACTCATTTAGACATTTCTACATTACGCTGATACTGGATTGAAAAGATCTTGGCACAGCTATGAGGGATGTTTCTTTTTATCTCCCTGAACTACTGTCCCAATGAACCCTTCCCATTACTGAGCTTTGCCATGGACATGTACTACAAAGGCCATGTGCACAACATTAGCAAACTAAATTTACACACACATCATTTGCCTCTGTGTTTTGGCCTTCCATCCACACTAGGCAGACTTTTTTTCACACTTCAAAAAGATGGTACATGAACTTGAGTCGCTCAAAGAAAAGTTGTGGGCAGTGTGTGCAGGGACACATGCACAAAATCACATTTACAACCTTCCTTTTAGTTTCCCCAGCAACAGAGACCAGTAAACAAAGAACTCTTAACTAAACGTGATATGAACCTTACAACAGTCCGATGACTATTACAATTAATAAGAAAGCAATTTAAATAAGGAAATGCTTAGATGTTACACAACATTTGCAAGTATTGCAGAATAACATTTTAATGGAAATTACAAAAACATTTTGTAATCTTACACCACCTGCGGCGCTGAGCTCAGCATAAACAAGGCAAATAAATAGACAACGTCATCAGGCCCTGCACATCTAAGAGGTACTTACCTGAGGAAAACACTCCCCGAGTTTACTTGTTTAAGTTTCCCTGCTGCCTTAAAAATATGAGTTAACTGAACTGTTCAGTTACAATGAAAAACTTTACAGACACATTTCCATTTCCATTTTCTCAGTCTGAAGATTCACTTCTTTATTACATATAGAACTTACAGCTGTGGTTACTGCTGTTGGAGACAGTGTGTTCCAGAGTTAGTAGAAAAGACAGCGTGTGAGTCTCCTCACCGTACTGTTGCTACGGACATAGGAACTGAATTCAATACAAACCACCATCATTGTTTGCATTGTTTTCAGTTTATGAAAACAAACAACAGTGACTTATCTTAACATGTTTTAAAGACACACAACACGTTTGCATCACATATGTTTTCTAGTACAAAACACAGGTGTCTTTGGGGAGTTTGAACTCTCAAACTGTGCAGTGTAGATCATATTTCTGTTTATGTTAATTTAATTTAATTTAATTTATCATATATATATATATATATATATATATAGTGTGTGTGTGAAGTCAAACACAAAAGAATAGTTGATTCCACTAAAATCCTGTGTGATGTTTTACAGCGTAGCCGACACAGATCCTGCTCATTTATCCAGCTGTTCCAGCTGACTTCATCCCCAATAAAGCCACATATCCAGACAACTTAATCCAGGAAATGTGCAAGTAGTAAGCTTTTATCCAATGACTGGCAATGGTGCTGGTAGTGGCACTGGTACTATAGTCTTTCTACTGATATACTGTGCTAGTACGCTCCATGTTAGTTGTAGCAATAAATGTGTGTGAATCTAACGTTTATGTTTCCTTCATTTTGTGTGTTTGCTTCCTCACATTTCAATCACTAAATCAGAAATGGTCCTTGCTCTAGAATTGTTAATCATTTAATGATTTAATTGATAATAATAATAGCTTACAGTGTCACTGTAAGCTTCCCAAGTTTCTTTTTGCCGTAATGATCTAAATAGTTTTGCTCAGTGGACAAATAACACATAACATGAGTTTGTAGAATGTTAATTGCAGTAATCTTGCCTTGAGCTAAAATACAAATTATAGTGTGGTGGTATGTGGACTAAACACAGTACATTATTTGTAGAAATCACCTCCAACCTACAGTCATTTCTCACATTCAGATGGATAGCTAGAGGCTTTTTGCTGATATTGATACTGTATAATAGTGTTTACACACAGTCATTCATCATTCACTCTGGTTTTGTTTTTCTATAGAACAACTGCAGAAATTCTGATGGAAAGATACAAAATGTCTTGGAAATGGAAAGTTAAACTTTCAAGACTTTGTGATACATATATTTATTTGAATATAATCACAATGATGAATGCTGCCAGGTGATTTGTCCTGTGGGTTCTGGTGTTGTCAGCAGTTTGACAACAGCAGTCTCGTACCTGTCAGTGTGGGATTTCTCCTGCTGCATATGAAAGAGCATTAAAGGTAAATAAGCAGTGATTCACACAGGGCAGAAAACTGCTGCTGCCACGCTGCTCTCAGTGATGTCACAGCAAAGTGTAACAGTCACTGACACTCTTAGAAGCAGCAACATGTAAAAGTAAAACAAATTAACGAAGACAAATCGAGCTACAATTTCAAGCTCAAGATTGTAAGAGTGACATTAGTAGCATGTTTTATTATCTGACTGCTTTCATTGAAGTGGCAGATGAGCTACAACGTGTATTTTTGACTGCAACCGCGCATTAACGTCATCCCTCCTGTCAAGTCCGCCACTCTGTAACTCAAGGGGTGAGAATATTATTTTAATTTTGTACATCAGACACACATCTGAAAAGAATAAATGTGATTGATAAGTTAAATAATGAAAATCCCAAACAAGAATTTGCAGCAGATCAGGGTAGCTGCAGATTTTCACATGTTGTAGGCCTGTCTCCTGAGCGAGCTAGCTAGCCACGCATATGTACATCAAACAGTCACCTGGGTTTTCCCTAAAATAATGTCAGACCAAACCCAACGACTTCAATATGAACACAGGCTGGCTCAGGAGGTGTCACGCAACACTTTCATCCGCCAGCTCTTACTTCGTCTCACACAACCATGTGTTGTGATTCATAGCTGATTTAAGTGTTTTCTCCCTGCCTTTCGTAAACACTGTGAAGCTTTCAGTGTCTTCCTTCCTCTAATCATAAAGTATCAATTATGCGGTTTGCCATTACAACTCACCACATTCCCGCAAAGGTGCAGGCATGTTGTCTCATTAAAATCTGAAATAAAGAAATATGGTTTGTTATCTCCCTCCTGTGGGTATAGGCTAAATCTCGTACACCGGATCAGCCTGATCATGATCAAGGTGAATAAAATTCAAAGTTGACTATTGACATCAGGTGGAGATACAGTATATTGCTCCAATTAGATATACTATATCTCAAGCTTTTTTGCAACCCACACATATCCACTGCATTTTTAAAATAACGCCTTGGGCATACCGTCGACACAAAAGAGTAACAATAAAGTGAACAACAAACAGATGCTTTGTCTCATTTAAATTTGATTAGCATTGAACGCACCATATTTGTAACTGCGTTACTCTATATTGCAGCGATCAAAGCAACCTTGACACAATTTCAAGTGTCTCTTCAAAAGCTCTTTACATTGATTATGCAATTGAGATCTCATTTTGAACTCATGTCTCTCCTTCTGACTGGCAGGGAACTGATTGAGGTTGTCATAAAAGCTGGCGGCTAGTCTCATGAGAGCCACAAGGCAGGAGATCCCTTGCAGTCAGACCCTTAATCCCATGAGAATATTCTCACAGAAGAGTAAGCTTTCAGAGTGCCTCTCCTATCAGAAGTCCCTTTCAAGCAGTGTGGGGCTTTCGCACAACCCTTATACAAAATGTCCTATTTCTGGACAAATCTCCCACAGTTGAATTTTTTTTCTTCAGGGACTTGAGGGAGGACTAGGGAAAGATACACAGCCATGACGAGTATGTAACTGAAGCCAGCTGTAATTATGAAGAGTTCCTGTAGCTACTGAAATATCCAGCCTGGAGTGCTATTGTGTAACTGATGGAAATCAAAGATAGAAGGTCATCTCATTACTGAACGGCTCCTGCAGCGCCAATTAATACTAATATTGAAATACATAAAAGGCATCTCTGAGCGTCTGATTTCTGTATGATATAGATGCCTCACTACATTCCTCTTAAATTCTTGTCGATATTATGATGGCTGTTGAAAAACTGAATGTAAATTAACCTTTGTGTAGCTTTTAAATACCATTTATCCATTCTTACACAAAGAAACAAATACACAGTCAAGTGCAGATGCTGTACAGTACAGTGGTGTCTGACTGCATGTGCAGTACCAGTGAGCATGTCGTCTGTTATCCTGTGTTATAGTGAGTCTCTGTTGTAGCTGCCTGCACAAAAAAACCCCTAGATGACTCAAAGACTAATTATAGCTGTAATACAGTTTTAACTGAATTAACTTACTTAGAATGGATTTTAGGAATACAGTGGTTCCTCACAAGCGAAAAAAAAGTCACAATAGTGAAATTTGATTAGTCAACAACTTCAGCTCCTTTAATGCAAATGAAGTAAAACCTGCTGACAGGAGGTTCTCCTGTTCCACCGCTGCAAACTGGCTCAAGTGCAAAGATTTTAGTAAATCAGCAGGAAGGAAATCAGGCAGGAGCATGTCCTGCTCTTTGATGCTTTACTAGATGTTGGGATTATTGAGTTTTGAGACTGAAGAGAGTGACCTTGTCGGCTACTTTGCGTGCGATGCATGTCTGTGTGAAGGTCAGGTAAAAGTAATTTGTCACTGCGCGGAATGAACGGACAAAGCATCTGACATCCACTGCTGCACTCTACAAAATAAATTAAGCCTCAGTGTCACATAGCTTTATTAATCTATCATTCTGCTCCTCATTTTTGTCTGGGTTCTTAATATGCTCTATAAATGCTCTCTAGTGAGGAAGCTTCATTCTAATTCCCCTTCATAAAAAAAGGCTATTTGCTGCTTTAACAAAACATGACACGCCTGTTGTAATTACAATAGTTTTAATGAGATGAACTCATCTTTGCTTTAGAGAAACTGTAAGCCTGAAGGACTCAGCACAGACTGAGTAAGTATGTGTTCAGGGAGAAGCTGCAGAATATACGGCAGGAGTGTAAACCTAAATGCTAAAAATGGTTTAAAAAAAAAAAAAAAAAAACAGTTTTGTGTTCATCTTCTTCTTTGTGCAGTTTCCTTGACAAGCTGCTCTCCATGCTGGAGTGCTCTGTCTTTGTCAGCACAACTGCTTATACCCCCTACTGCAGAACTAGAAGTAAATAGCTTACCTACTGATAAGATTTCTCATTTCTCTGTGCAAGTTCCACTCTGTTTCTGTCTATATATCCTCCCTTGTTTGATAATTAATGACATGATATTTTGTACCTGTGGTGGATGTTTCACTCCGATTAAAAGATCTCCTCAGAATTATGGAGGATGCGAACTCCGTGCTGATGCACTACCCACAGCAAGAGCAAAAGGAAAATGTTAATAATCTTCTGTGTGTTGGAACAGCAGCCTCTACAGAGACCTGTTAAAATAGCCCTCTCTGTTTACCATGCATTTGACCCAGTGGGGAACACACTGGAGAGACAGCGAGGTGAAACCAAATGGATTTTATTCTTACCTGAGAAATGCTCCCATATGAGTCATTTTCTGATTGCAGAGCACTGTCTATCAACAGTGCTTGTTTTGTTTTACCCTTTGATCAACTGCTGTGCTGAAACAGGGTAGTCAAAACAGGAGATCTAGAAAGGAGTGGAGCAGAGAGGAGAGGGGCTGCGAGGAACAGGTTGCAGTGGAATTATCCTGAAAGTACTAATGTAGTAGCCAATGTAAAAGAATATACATTTTGAATTATGACATATGTCTCGCATGTGTGAAAAACATGCATATATGGGATTTGGGGTATATGTTTCAAGAAGCAGGTGTACGGAGTTATCTGGATGACTCAGCTGAGTGACACTGTGCCGGTCTTGTCTCTGAGGAATTACGTAGAGGAAATACTGTTGCAAAATGCTAATTTTCAAATGTCCACTAACATAAGTATTTCATTTGTTATCACCATAATATCAGCTCTTACAATACAATATCCATTCATAAAGCAACCAGAGCACGATTAAACATTTTCATGGTTAAATGTTTAAGCACTCACAGCACTTGGTCAGGGTGAGGAAGAGATCTCCTCCCTGCCTTCCTTTCTTCTCTGCTTCCTTTCTGCCTACCAGCAGGAGACAAGTCAAATCATGACTGAAATATGCCTCTCCCTGTTCCAAATGGAAATCAAAATGGGAGAGAAATCCAGTGTGTCCGCACATTAAACAATCTGTTCCACCCTAATAGTTCAGAGTCAGGCAGAATGCAAGCAGGTTGTACACACATGCTCCTGAGAATAAGTCTAATCAGACCATATTGTTAAATCACCTGTGTGAGTTTACCATGGTTGTACAGGCCTTTTAATAACCCTGACAGGGTTATTAACCCTGTCGTTATTAACCCTTTCAGGGTTATTAAAAGGCCCGTACAACCATGGTAAACTCACACAGGTGATTTAACAATATTAAAAGGCCTGTACACCCTGTGAAGGCTTGGTATGTCTGTAACATTAGTCAGAAAAGGCTTCAGTCATGTCAGTTTGTCTTCAGCCTACAGTATACTGAAGATATCAGTATTGATTTTTATTTATATTTATATCTTTTCTTATTTTGACTGTTGGGACCAACGTGTACTTAATACCCACTTAATACCCATTAGAGATGGATCCTAAATGCCTGGCTCCATTTGAGATGCTACCATGGCTAATACCGGTTTTAGCAGCACATTGTTTAGCTATAATCATACACTCAAAATGTCAGATTTTTGATGTCCTCGAGACATTACACAGGTCTTCCTTCTTGTCACAGGGAGACATAAAGCTCCTGCACTGACACTAGCTGTAATAGCCTGTATTTTGAGCAAGGAACACGACTTTTAACTGAATGCTTCCTCGTCTTGCATTCCTAATTTCAGACAATGGGTATTTGATTTTTCTTTCCAATTAGCATATTCATGATAGTTGAAAGACAAAAAAACTGTGGATTCATAACGGTATAAAACTTAATGGCACAATGAATCACAGAATGTAATGACAGCCAATGACTTATTATATGTATTGCTTTAGCAACTAAAGCTGACTTCTTTAAACATTAATGGATTTAACAATGTTCAGATATTCCCAGATATGGCTGCTACAGTACGTTAAATTTGGGGTTTGGGGATTTTATTCAGTACTATTTCATTTATTTTAAGGTTTTGTTTATGAGTTTGGCCAGTATCAAGTTATGTCTCTGCAGCATGCCATTTGTTTTAGTTTAGTCTTAGCACTTGTTAATTTTCATTTGTCCTTCCCTTGGATGAGCAGCTGAATAAATCTTGTTGAGAGTAGAGGAAGAGCTGGAGGAACCCACTGGTATCAATGGGCACAGCAAACCAGTTTAATTAATTCTGCAAATACTTGATTTTCATCCTCTTTTTTTATTTTGCCAGGCTGTTGAACACATTGTTGGGAGTGACTTCTTAATCTCAGTCGGGACTCCACACTTGGCAATTTTCTCTTTTCCTTCTGAGGTGAAAGAGAGTCATTTCCTAAATGGGCAAAATGAATGAATAAATAAATAGATAAACAAGAAATATCTGATGTCGCGATCTAAACGTATCAGGATCATTTTCTGGCAAAATAAACTGTAGCACTTATATTCTGATTGCTTCCTGTTTACATGATGATTATGAGATTAATACTGGCAGACGTACTTCAGGTTGTTTCATGTAGCTAGCTCAGGCTGCTGAAGCCTCTTTGGCAGAACTTTAGAATGTATTTTTTGGGTTTTTTTTCATGTGTAGTTTGCATAGTTTGTTCTCCAGGTCTTACAGTGTATAGTGGTGTGTGAAAGGGATCCCTTCACAGTTAATATGGAGAGGGAGAATTTGAACTGCAGTCAACATACTGCATCATCTTTGTGACAGGGATGTAAAGCACCACCCGTAGATTTTTTTGGATTAGTATTTCTACTCTTAGTGAGGCACTGTGGTGCTTTCTCTGGCCACGTTTGTTGTTTTAGTGAATGAAATGCTAAAGTCGGCATGCTAACAATAATTTAAAGGAGGTATTTTTAAGTTTTGCTATTGCTGCATAGCCAGGGTTAGTATTAATATTTACTTACCATTCTAGAAGAAACTCTGCGAGTTCAGCATCAAACTTCATTCCTTTACTCGCCATGAGTTGTTTCCAGTGGTGGAAAGCAATGCCAATGTTAGCATGCTATCTCGCTAGCCCCGGGCCTCAGCCCATCTCATCACTTTCCAATAATCTCCATTGAGCCTGAAAGACATAGCACTGCTCAGAGGGCGTATTATAACCTCTTGTCTTGTAAACCCAACAACGGCTGAAGCTCTTGTCAAGCATCAATCACCATCACCCACTCTGGCGGCAGAGAAAACTTACAAATAGCCCCTTTAAATTCATGCCAACAACCATTTAAATTCTGACCTGATGGTGCTACATGAAAATTTAGCGGGTAATTTAAGTTATTACAATTCATCCTAAGGGAGATATGAACATTTGTACCAAATTTTATTGCAGTTCATCTTACCAGTTTAACTCAGTAGCAGAAATATCATTCTTATTATGGCGCAAGAGGAAAAGTGACGGGATCACTAAAGTCACACCCTTTGCTGACCATGAATGTCTCTGCTAAATTTCATTGCAGTAGGTCAAATAGTTGTTTAAGGTATTTAAGTCTGCACCAAGTTGACAGATCGACTGACTAACTGACACATATACATTACTTAGAGCAGTGGTTCTCAAAAAGAGGGTCCAGAAACCCCCTCAAGGACCCCTGGGAGAGCCAGCAAAAAGGGGAATAATATATTTTCAATATCATTTCAGCCATAAGTAACACAATGACAGTATGTATGACTATTTTGATCATGGGTTGCAAACACTTTCTGTAATAAAACATCTAGAAACAAAAATCTTATCAGATGGGGGTATGTGGTCTAATTTGTTTCAGTTTATAGGGATCCTTGATGTGGAAAAGTTTGAGAACCACTCACTTAGAGCCATGCCTCTAATACAGCCTAAATCAAGCCTCTGCAACAGTAATGTTGTCAATTTATTTATTGTTAAAATAAGAGTATTTATGTGAAAACAATTCTAAAATATCCTAATCCAGAAATTGCAATTATCTTGAAATTATATCACGTTGCAGAGCCTTAGAAGTCTCTTAAAGTCTTCAGGGGAGTTAGCACAAATGGTTTTATAATTATTCATCTCAGCAAAGTCACTTTACCTCAGGACTGCATCTCTCCAGCCTTCAAACCCTGGATCCTGTAAAAAAAAAAAAAAAAAAAAAAAAAAAAATTATTATTGAATTTCATAAACCTGAAGCCGTAATGTTGAACTTGTGTGGATCTCAAGAGGGAGTGTACTTCACAGAGATTTAAATGAGACGCTCACAAAGTTGCATTTCAATAAGATTTAACTAGGGGAGAGAACACTGGTGTAATGATAAACAGACAGTGATGGGAAAAGGGTGCTGGTGGGTTTTGCTGTAGGGGTGCTTGGGGGCCTTTCCTTGATCAGGGATCATGCTCTCACACTGGCTGATTTGGCAGCATGGGGCCTGAACCAGTGAATGGCAACTCAATGACAAAGTCACAATTTCCCACTCATCAACCTACTCATCACAAATGAAACAAGGCCTCATTAGTTTAGGCAGAAACTCAAAAGTTGCTATAGTTACAGTATATATCAGCCTCATGTGTTAGCTGAGCTTGTGTACTGCTGTCGTTGGTAAACAGTCTGTTTAAAGCCCTGACACACAGAACTTGAGATTTGCAGACTTTAGTGAGTGCTTGAGTATCTTGGCAGCAGCTGTTGAAAAATGACCCACCCTAGGTACTGAACTAGGTAACTATGTTTAAATATATAAATATATATTTATAAACCATCAGAACTGACTTGCTAATTTAACAACAGAAAGTCCGTTAAACATTGTGTTTTGTTCTGGATCAAAGCATGGCTATAATTACATCTTCATCTGGCAGATTGTCTTATTCAGAGTGACACACAGTCCTGCTCTGTATTCACGATTAAAACATGACCATCAGACTGATCAGATCATTCTAGTCATTAGTTGACCAAGGGATGCTATAAGGAATGAACCTGTGTGCTGAAGGAACTCATTATGGAAACAGAAATAAACCATTGCCAGTACATACATTGTATCCTGTACAGTCCAATTTGCAGATGACAGGTTTATTTATTTTTTCATTTATTTTTTATTTGTCCGTCAATTATCAAATGGAAAAAAGTAAGAGTGAACACAGTGAAGAATATTTCGATGAAGCCAATATGTTGCATTAATATTCACTCAGTTCCTTCTCAAGGTACCTGTTTGGTGCTGTTTCTCCTATCACTACAGAATACTTAACAAATAATAATGTAATTCATATTGTCTCTGGTGATATGATTCCCCATAAAGCTAAGATCTTGTGTTTATCAGAATATATAAAAGGACCTCAGCTCAACTTGCTCCTTAAACAGTCGCGCTGAGAAAAAAACATTCTTCACTGGACTGTCTGAAATTACATTTGGGGTAATTTAACAAGGAAAGATGCTTAGGTTTGGTTTGCAAGATGTCAAGAAACTCATAGCACATAATTAATATAAGTTGGATATGCCATGCATCATTTTCCTACCCCAGACGCCCAGCATTTAATCATGAGGAAAGAAGGCAGGTGAACTTTTAATTAGAATTTGTGAAGTGATGTTTGATCTTTTATTACCTCCACCGTGAAGTGATGGCTTCTGTCTTACTATGTTAAACACAGCTGCAAACATTCACGCTCCCAACAGGAAGACATCTTTTGAGTTTAATGACCACATAACTACCCATCACCACCAAGAAGCGAGACTAATTACCGCATCTGTTGAATTACTCCTCATCCAGATGCAATATTTGCAGAGAGCGGCCACCGTGACGAAGCAGCCTATCGACCCCGTGACCTTTCCTCTTAGGACAGCAACAAAGACAGTCATGGATAATTTGGAGATTTAAAGTTATGCACCTAGTTGAGTCCTGTGTTGTAATTTTTATTTTTCAGTCTTTGATCCAGAAATAGTCTTGCTGTGTTTGCAGAAAATGATTAATTATTATAGTTGCGCTGTAGTTTTCAAGCATTCCTTTTGGGGTATGGAGGAGCTGTGTGTGTTGGGGAAGAATGGAAAATGAAATGACAAGTGATGTTCTTTTTAGGGAAACCCTCTGGGAAATAGCAGCTGTTGCCTCCATATGAAAAAGAGACTTTTCAAGATCCAACTTTCTTGTTGTCTGTTGTTTGTGTGGATTATTCTGACATGTTGGTAAAAGTCTGACCAGCTGGGTGAGAAACTTGCCCACGGAGTTTCTCCAATATTTTACTCTCTATGTCCAGTGGGCCCTAAAATGTCAAGAGAATTGTTATCCCCTCTCTCTGTCTCTGATTGTTCTAAATGAGTTTTCACTTGGCAGGTTATAAACCGGTGAAAGGCATTTGTTTTTTGTGATCCAAAGAGCTGGCACCACATCGACTCAAGGGTGATCTCAAAGTGTGTTTTCAGTCTGGGATTGCTTACTATCACCAACAGTAGAGGTGGGTGTTTGATTATAAATTTTATTTACAAAAGCCATTATATATCCTCAGTTTTGTGACCATTACAAAAAAACAATACTTTTTTCATTATCTTAAATAACATGTTTATATACATGTTATTTCTGAGAAGGTTAGCATTTTTTTATTAAAGAAAATTATGCCGAAGCTCTAAAGGTATTATATTTATATTGTCTTCAACAGTAACACCACATCCAACATTTTTGGAAGGAGGGTAAAACAGAGACTCTTGTGGACTGAGTAGAAGTCTCTTGAACCGCTGACCACATCCAACATCGCCACTGGGTGTGGTCAAGTGCAGTCCGTTGTACACGTGACCACACCCAGCTGTGATGTATTAAGGAACTATAGTGCCACACCACATCGCTGTCAATAGCCAACACCAACCAAGCAATGTCCATAGTGGCCATCATATGTCCCAAAACTGACGGACAACTTAACGATGGTAAGACCATCCACTTTGGTCTGAATTTAGCTTCTATTCATATACTTACTGTATGTGTGTGTGTTTGTGTGTGTACAGTATATGTTGCTATCCTAAATTGCGCTTTTATAATCTGCTGCTCTCGCTCTGTGATTTATTTGTCTTGTGTAAAAAGATTACTGAGTGCAAGGTGGTTCCTCATATTTTTTTTGTGTTTCAGGCTGCATAGTTTAGACAGATGGATATTGTTTAGAGTGCAGTGCATATACAGCTTTCTGTTGTCTTTTGGATTTCCGTGGAGAGGAAAGGGTTTCCTATAGTTATCTTTTGGTTGTGTTTCACTATAGAACGGTACTCTCCATGGTGTTTCTCTTATGTGCAGAGAGCTGCTTGAGTGCAGAATTGTTGTGCAAGAAAGCATCAGCAAGCATCTACACTTACTTCTTCTTCCAGTTCTTTTATCATGTCAGCGGGACACATGATAAGTGAATGTAGCTGCTGGCAGGATCAGGACTGTAGCCAGATTTATGCTCACACAGCTGAGATAGGATACCTCAAAATGTGCATTTTGTGACTGTATCTCAGTCAGACCAAGATGAGTCCTAAGACTGTTCAGATCTAAAAAAAAAATAACACCATGCTGCAGGATGTGTCAGGTCACATCAAGAAGAGAGGTGTAACCACTGCTTTAGATGACTAATAGTAATTTTGCTGTGGGAGTGTTGTACATTACACAAGAAAATATACATCTCAGTACAATGCAATACAGTTCAAAAGCACAGCAGACTACAACCTCCAAAATGTAATGTAATACACTGTAAAACCGATTCACACCTCACTGACACAGTATTAAACAGAAACTGGATGTATAATACTTCATACTTTGAAGTATGGCAGGGCCGTTGTATGGAATTTGATCACAGGCGTACCTAATAATCTGCTCGCACGGTGTATAAGTGGTGAATATTCAGTTTACACTCAGATCTGCGACCGCCTTGTCTCAACTTCAGCCATGAGTTATGAGCCACAAAATCAAAGCCACGTAGCTGCCTGTCAGGGTGGGCTGCACCGGGTTTAATGTGATTTAAAATCCCTGCGTCACACCCACATCTCTTCCTGATGTGTGCACATGCTTCTATGCCTGTCTTTCCTATTTTGGGTGCATTCAGAAATGAAGATCACAATCAGCAAGTGCTGAAATTAAGTTATTGTTTTCACTGTCACATGTTTTTTCTCCACTTTCTAATAATGACAACAAATCATTCAAGGACTCAAAGTTGATAGCTTTGATTGTGAGGGTTATATTTACCAACCAAGCCTTGATCATACATAAATACATGTACTTGCAGCTAACTGGTGAGTTTTTACCAGCTCTGTCAGTGTCATTCATGTGAAAAGTCCAAGGCTGAATTTCTTTCCCAGTCTGCTTTGCGCTAATACTGGTCTGGCTTTACCGAGATGGAGAGCCCCACAAGCTGCTAACGGGCTTCAGCTTGACTCTGAACTGGTGTCTCTTGTCATTAGTGACTGGCTACAGAAGGCATGATAATGTCAGCTAATTTGATGTTAACCAGTTAGTTCTGCAAATGTTACTATATTGCTAACTGGGTTACTCCCAACATTGTGGAGCATGCGATCGTTCAGATTGGATTGTTTTTTTTGCTGGCTCTCGTGCACACAGGGTAACTTTCAGTTGTGCTTCTCGTTGTATGTTTAGTTGCCGTTTTAACTAAACATCTTGCTGACAGAGAACATGAAGGGAGAGGGTGGTTGTGGCCGAAGCGGGGTCGGAGGTGTGTCTGACGAGGCGTTTGTTTCGGTCAGAGATGCTCGTTTGCAGAACCAGAACTGCTGGATAAATTGAAATGTCGACATTTTACATGAATGTCCATTTAAAATTTAATTCACAGCCCTTCCAATAATTGTTTTAACCTGAACCAAGAAGTTTAAACCCTAGTGGTTGCAGGTAATCATCAAAGTCATTAAGACTAATCCTCTTGTGACCATGAATGTCTATGTACAATGGCAATCCATCCATTTACTTTACAGATAATTATATTATAATTTATTTGCTGTAAGTGAAAATATTTTCCTCAGGACTGACATGGTGGACCAAGCGACTGCACAGACCAACAGAGCAGACACAAATCATTTATACCTATCAAACATTTCTCCCATACTTTTGACTCCGCTCCGACTTATTTGCCCACTACAGACGGAATGTCCTTCCTGTTATCTGAGGGAGATGAAGGAAGGTACATCCCCAACTATCGGAACTCCCAAACTGTCTATTAGTTTTCTGTCCTTTCCAATAAGTCTCGCGGGGGAATGGAATTTGAGGTGTCTGCACATCTCTAATGGACTCAGTGATAACAGCTACCTTGGCTGCACAGTGGCTGACGGCTTTGTTTGGATCCGTGATAAAGACAGGGCAGATACTGTGGTGTGTATTTGGCTGAGGTGATCATGTGGGTATCAATATACAGCAGCCGTACAGAGTGTATTGAGCAATTTTTCAATTTCACATTTGAAAGCAGACTGTATTATTTCTATATTGCACATTCTGTATTTTCTGAGTTGCAACACAGAAATAAAACACAGCAGTGGGTTTCTTGTAGCTGAATACTGAGCATTTGTTGGTGTTAGCGATCAGGGACCCACAAGTCTTTTCTAACACTCATGCGGTTTTCTCTATTGCCACGTCCCACATGTGAAATTAGCAAGGTTTGGCTGAGCAGTGACAGGGATGCTGGTAAATGTCATTTTGGCCAGTCATTATTTATTTGACCTCCCACAGATGACCATAAAATGAGGGAGCATCTGATGAATAATTGAAGGACAAAGGGAACAGAGATGACAGATGGAGGAGAGGTGAAGTATTTAGCCTCTGCAGGTTACACTCTGCAGGCTACCTGACTTGGGTAATCACTTCTTCTGCCAGAGAAACTCTCTTGGCAGAGTGTCCTCATAGAATTGGTCCTCAACTCAGTTCCAGGACCATTTTGTGCTTGATTAAAGGGAAAAACAGATTGCTCTCATTTAACTCTATAATATGAAATAAACTTGAAACATGAAAACCCCTTAGAAAAACAGAAATGGCAGCGTATTCATGAATTAGAATTCATTCTCAGTGAGTAAGGCAGATCTTTCTAGGGATTGGAAGATCTGTACTGAGGTATTATTATTTCTGATCCTGATGTTTCCTTTTATGAATCATACCATACAGAGATCTTTTATACCATGCACTTTTCTTTACAATTTGAGCTCAAATTTACCATAAAATAAAATATTTTGAAGAGTAGCTAATAATCTAGGACAGGAACAATACAAAAACAATACTTCATCCTTGCTCTTTCCATCTGCACACGGCACACACTCAGAAACACGGACAAAAGGACAGCAAGTAGATGATGTGAAGTGCTGCACAGCTGTCATGGCAAAAACGCGACAAAGCATGTCCTTGAGTTACTTACATTGTTGAATTCACTTAAGCCTTTTTGAGTTTAGTTAAATGATATGTCAATACCATGTTGAAAAAGTTGAATGCTGAAAATGTATTGGATAGCACTGAATAAATACACATATTCACAATAATTACAGTTATTAAACAGAAAACAAAGAAAGAAGAATTGTGTTTGGCAGTTTGTCTATACCAGTTCAAATGTTTTTGAAATATAATGGGTCTAATTTTCAGCACTTCAGTAGTACCTGGCAACTTCAAGCAGGACATAGCGTAACCTATAGTGAAAAGTGAGGGTGTGAAGGTGAGGGTGGATGGATAGGTGTACAAAGTCTATGACACGGAGGCCAAAGCATGAATCCAGTCTCCTATAACAGTAAATGCTGCTTTCCCTGAAAAATATCTTCTGATGAAACTTATTAATATGTCTATATGGTGTTTTTTTTATATAATACAAGACATATCACGAGCGATATAATCACTCAATGCCATTACTGCAGTCAATTAATGTCTCATAAAAATGGATTCAGACAGCCAGGGATTCATACGTCATGTTACTAAGGAACCAATCCTATCAACTTTTGCAGTTGCAGCAAACTTTGCATTAGCACAACCACTATCACTGTGTCAGTCGCTGCCAGTTGCGAGCTAACAAACAACATAAATAAATGGCTAACTACGCTGACCGTTCTCATACGCCAGCTAGTGACTGATTTTGGTCACAACAGACTCCTCCAAAAACTCCTGAGCCTGGGTCTGACTGAGGCTTAACTGTGGCTGAGTCTCTCCGATGTTCCTTCCTTACCATCTCGATACATACTGCTGCACCAGTCAACTGAGCACAAGTAGCGGTGGTGGGTGCGGCACAAGTCCTGATCTAGATTTCTCAGTGAGGAAGTAAGCATAGATGTGCTTTCCAGCTCATTTTCCATAAGCAGCTCCATTCACTCTACATATAGTCATTTGATCCATTGTTAACATAAACACAATGAGGTTTGTTTGGTTACATTCCATGACCATAACCAGCTGGTTTTGGTTGTCTAAACTTAACCGTGTCATAAATGGTAAGTGCATGGTATAGGTTTGCTGGAAAACATGTTTTTTGTTGCAACTT
The DNA here is from genome assembly GCF_002814215.2 of Seriola lalandi dorsalis. Taxonomy (NCBI): domain Eukaryota; kingdom Metazoa; phylum Chordata; class Actinopteri; order Carangiformes; family Carangidae; genus Seriola; species Seriola lalandi. The sequence continues at coordinate 237,083 of NW_019525311.1, forward strand.
GCTGGTTGTAGTTTACATTGTGCTCGTAGATGAAACCTGGCTGCCATGATTTGGAAGTGTTTTCACTTCAAACTTGAGCAGAAACAGAGCAGCACTTCAGGAACTGCTACTCGTGGCTCGGGAATCAGCACTCAAATGATGCTTCAACAGATATTAAGCCATGAAGACAACCTTGTCAAGGCTGTTCTTATCTCTTCATAGCCTCATATTCAGTCAGTTTATTCCCCATTCTTAATGCAGTTATTCCCAAATCAGCCTATACATTTCTTTATTTTTTATTCTTTTCAAGTCTTTCACCTGCATTATCATATAAATATTAAAGTTAAATCATTCGAGCTAATGCCAGGTGACAATGTCAAATTATCCTGTGTTGGAGAAAAGTAAATAAGCTCAAAGAATGTATTCTTTTGGTGGTTTTAGTGGATAAAATAATAATTGACACAAACTACCCAAGTGGAAAAATGTCACAACAGCTCCTATGGCTACAGTGCTGAATTTACCCACATATTTTGTTTTGTAACAGAATGAGCAGATATATCACACAGGCTGTGCTGCATTGCCAGAGATACAATTTTCACTTTATCTCTGTCCTGCCACGGCCCTGATCACCTGCATTATCAAAACACTAGGGTCTTTCCTCAGGTTGCTGCCTGTAGATATGGCCATTAGTTCTGCTCCTGTGCTTACGGGAGAGAAATCCCAGGTCAGCAGAAGACAGTGAGACAGAGGAGTGAATGACATCCTATCCAATTACCTGTCACCTCTACACAGACTGGTGCAGGGACTTGAGGAGACCACATGAGACAAGCAATTACATGGAAAAAGATTCTGATCACCGCAGAGGTAGAGCACACCTCCGGCTGGCCCCCACTGTTGTCTTCATGTCTTAAAGTGATACCAACTACAGTACTGTGGCATTTTTAAGTGTAAACACATCAATTCTCAGGAAAATCCCCAAAGGGATTTTCTAACCTAAAATCAAAGTAGAATCTGAGAATAAACGAGATCTTAGAAGAAATACAATATATGCTTCATACATCAAGTATCAGGTCTCCTAAGGCTAGAACAGCCAAACACTGATTTCAGTGGGAGAGTGTCCTGTCTAGCTTTGACCATGTGCATATTCTTAGGTGTGAGACAACGGGATGTGCCACAATCTCAATGGGGACAAAAAGGAAATTACACTGGAATGAGATTTAGTATGGAGCCTGAGTACTGAAAACCCAGTGCCCTGCTGTGTTGTGCTGATATTGCATTGCACATAATTGAATACCATTTATCAACCTGTAACATTTTTTTACAGTTTTGGACATTATACCTCTCAGTCATAATAATATTTTACTCACTGATTTAATGGATTTACAACAGAGTCTGTCAGGGAAAGCAACAGGAGTAATTAGACATGTCTGCAGCAAGCTCCCAGTTTGGCCATTCTACATTCTCTGCTAATTTGAGTAGTACACTTGTGTCTAGCAGTATCATCATGTCCTCCGATATCAGCAGTTACATTTGAAAGCAAAGTGTTGTCATAACCCAGGGAAACAACAGGAAATTCAGCGAAGACGAGACAAAATTTCTGCTGAAACAAACCGAGCTCATTCACAAAACTCCGTGGATAGGTTACCTGTAATGAGTTAGTCCAAGATATTTATCACGAAGGCTTCGTAGCCCAGGAAAATGATGTTCATGTCGGCTGCTTTTAAATTATTTGTCCACCTACCTTTGCTTGTTTGTTTTCCTGACTTAACAGAAAGGGTGCCTGTGTTTTCAACAGCACCCATTTGAAACTCTCTGACAGCCCACTGCTGTGGGCAGGTTAGATATTCAGAGTAGGAGCATAAAGACAAATGTGACTCTGACAAAGACCAAGAAAAAATATGTGACACAAGAAAATAGGCAATGCAAACTTATTCTTCATCTGTACCTACGCAATCGTAGGTACAGATGAAGCTTTTCGAGCTGCCAGTGAGCAAAGTTTACACTTCATGTTATCAACACAGCGCTATGTCCTCAAACCTATGGCTTAAACTCACATTTATATTCATTTCAGTTCATATCTATACTTTACTTTAACATACAAATCTAAACATAAATGCATAAATGTGTCTTTGGATATAAGCTGATTATGTGATATACTGTAGACTTACTACTTATTTTTGTAGCCCTGTCTGCAATTTATGTTAGTGCAAAGCCAAGCAGCAAGGACTATATTAGCTTAAAAAGTAGCCTGAAAGTTCCTCTGAGCTGCAGCTCCGCACTCCTGACTGAAATAACAAAGAGCCTTCATGCATGTTGCATGTGATGCCTCAGGTTTGTAGATATTCTGTACTGAGATGCCGTTACTGTAGCACAACTTGATCAATATCACAATGTTTGGATCAGAAAAAGTTCTCTGCTATGCTACACATAGGTGTATGTTGTCTCACCATCAGTATGTTTGTGCATAATGATAATGTCAGTTTGACACTAGACCATATGAGCGCTTAGCTATGTCGCAGTTGCTGCTGCTGGAGCTGCTGAATTGCAACCTTCCATGATTGTAAATAGCATATAAACATGGATTTAAATGCCGGTTTACATTAGACTAATCATGCAGCCTGCACCAGCACAATGTTGTTTGTTTTGCACATGCTGAAGTGAAAATATTCGCAGAAAACAGAATGTGAATAAATCAGTGAGGGCAGTGAGTCCTTACGAACTCTATTGCTATTTTGTTTACTCTGCTGTGTTGTGCAATTTAAATACAGTTCGGATCCCACAGTGTGATAGCTCTCTGAAGGAATCATGCTAATACTGACTAAAGATGATTGATTGTTCACTTAGAAGTCTTCATGCTGGTATTAAAATGATCCTCTTCATGATTTACAATAGTATTGATTTGAGATAAATCAGAGCAGAGGAGCTTGTTGGTCCTGCATTTTGGTTTATACAGAATGTGAGACTATCTCTTTGAATCAGGCTACAGACTCTGGATCAGCCCTGGTCTGTGTATTTATTTGTCTGTCCATTTATCATGCATAATATCTCCACTAATCAGATTTTCATTAACGGAAGGAAATGAGTCTCATTGCTATACTTTGGCCTTTTAAAATGACATTTTTTGTCTGAAGAGCAGTGTGCATTACAGTGTTTATTTGGTTAGTTACTGATTGGCCCAAATGGGTATTGCATCACATAGCCTTGTTTTCATAATACTGCTGGCCATTCAGTGAGTGATTAGGTATTCAAGTTGGTCTGGCACTGGTGCTGGAGGGCTAAAAGCTAAATTATAACAGGGGGTACATTGGGGTCATGTTTATATTATTGCAGCCCCAAGGTATGTAATTCATTAGTATGTAATATTGAAGCTGCATATGATGCTTTACCGCAGTAGAATGTAAGCTGCAATATATATCTTAAGATACAATTATTACTAGAATGCATTCACTTATTGACCATTTATGGAAATAAATTGTTGAAATTCAAGCAGGAATGTCAAACTTACACAACCTTTTTTTTTTCATTTTTTAGCTGTAGGTGATGAGCCATTTTTTTATCACTTAATTTGCCCGTGAGGTTTCCCTCTGTGATGATTTTTAACTTCTTTGGCTCACGTTTCAAAAATTTCCCTCAAACCCTGCTACATAAACACTCGGTTAAAATGAGCTGACTCAGGCCTTCTGGAGATGGATTGACTGCCTGATGATAATCTGATGAATTTCTGCATATATGAATGTTGTAATTGAGGATGCACCTCGCTGCTCATAAATTACAACTGATGGAAGTGCGACGTGGGGGACGGCTCAGTGCATAATGAGGCTCGTGGCATAGGTATCATTTAATTAAAAAGTGTTTTGACAAAGGATGCATGTATCTGCACAGTCAAACTTAACTCGGGGAGAGAAGTTGAAGATGGATGATGAGTACACTCAGCAGATACTTGTGAAGAAAAAGCATAAAAAAAGCTCTGGCTCAGAAAAAAAACATTATAGTAAATTATCAACTGAATGTCATGTCGATAAACATGTAATTAAAATTGGAGTGCTGTTGTACTGTTCAAGTTACAGTATTGAATGCTGTTACTCCAGAACTGAATTAATTGATTTGTAACAGTACGAGCTTAATAAAGTGCAACAGACAGAGACACAGATCAATACGACCAATAAATGCTCAAAAAAAAAGCTGTCATTTCAGGAGAGTGCGAGGGTGTCTAAAATCCAGTTGCTTTAATAACTGATGCGTTAAACTGACAATATTGACAAAGCTACAATAGTGTTTAATTCATCAAAAAAACGAAATGTGTTGGTTTAAAAGTTTTAAAGATCTCACATTAACACCAACACGGGCTCATGCAGTTGGAAAATTCAGCTCCCAAAAATCCTGTATTGTTTGAATTTGACTCAGTGATGCTTTTACTAAATGTAATTAGGGGGACCAGAGAGGGAAAAGATTTAACAGTGGTGAGTCTTTTCCTGACAGAGCGTTGTTCGCTTCTGTGTAGGAGACAGTTTGCTGCTCTGCTGTTTGCTCCCTCTTTGTCTTCCTCTGTCTGGTTTAGGGGCATAGTAGAGGTTGCTTTTGTTGTGTTACTTGTTATTGTTGTACAGCTTTGCTATCATTTGTCCAACTTAAGGGTTCAGCTGAACACTGCCTTAAAAAGAGAAGACGTGTTTAGTCATGCAATACCGGCTGTGTTTAATTTCTGTCTTTTCTTGTATTGTAGTGGAGTTTGCTCAGCCTTTTGCCAATTCAGTTTTTTCTTATAGCAAGGACGTAAATGGAATAGTAAATATATCTGGGGTCCCACAGGCACTAGAGCCCCCTGGAGGTGTAAGCACAGCGACTAAGTGCGACAGGAATGAAGGAGCTGTGGGCGACTGGTTCGTCCTGAGGGCCTGACAGATGCTGATGCTGACAGATCGAGAGAGTGATTATTCAGAGCTTAGGAGATGAACTAGTGCTTGTGTTAGCTGGCTCCCCTGGCAGCAGAATCACTCCCAATCACACCTCCATAAATCACGCGCACATATCCTGGCACAGTTTGAAAACAGCAACATCGAGCAAACGTGATGAAAGAGTGGTTATCATGAAAGAGTGCCATCAGTGACTGAAGGAGCAGCGCACTCAGTCGAGAGAGCAGGAAGGACATGTGCTGGGTTGACACAGAGGGTCTTTAAGCTCAGCTGTGAATTGCTGCTCATATCTTATATTTGTGGGAGCTTTCATGTCTATTTTAAGATGTAACCCATAAAAGATTTGTTTGGTCTTTTCAGCTGTGATTTAAATGAAAATGTCTCTTTAAGTGCATACGCAGCAGTAATGTTGGAACTGGGTGTATGATTTACACATTTTCAAATTAGAGTTGACTGACTATCTACCGTCTAATTAGTCTAATTAAAATGTATTTGTATATATAGATATTTTCACAGCTTTGTGATGTGAGTGATCTCCTCAGATAACATGGTGTCTCTCTAGTTCAAAGCGCATCAAGTAGCTTTGAGGTTGTAAACAAATAACCCGCCAGTTCACATCATCTTAAGCCAGAGCTCAAACTATCAGTTGAAAACTGAAGTAATATCACATTAGTTCAGTTTAATACAACGTGCCGCAGCCTAAATATGTGTTCAGAAATACAAGATAGTTAATGAAGAACTGCAGGATAGTCAGTGTCACCTACTATAATGAGAATGTGTAGAAGTGCAGAGGATCCATCTTCATCTAAAATTGCATATTGCCTGGCGAAGGTCCACTGTTCCATAAAACTGAAATAAGTTAAATAAGCGAAGTCAGACAGATCGTTGTCAAAATGTTTCATGCCCAAGGACCACTGCTCCAGTTTGGGCATGCACCTCTGTTTTCTATCTTTGTTTGGTCTCATGTTTAATGCAGCCGCTTTGAAGGTAGCCGATCAAAAATAACCGGCTAGGAAGGTTATTGTAACCTCACATTGTTTGACTTCAATGGCCAATGACTTTACCTCTTAGTAAAAGTATATCCTACAAATAAATAAATAAGAGAAACAGAAAGCAGAAAAAAAAAAAAATCCAACCAACAATGGCTCCTCCCCGACCCTGAGAATCTTTCATTGTGTCTCCAGTCAAGTTGATGCCTGGTTATTATCATTATGTGCAGTTGTCCTTGGTGTTAATAATGGCATCAGCCAATAAAAAGGAATATAACATGAGTGTACAGCCACACCAACAACCAACATACAGTTCAAGTCATACGAAGGTCATGTTTGGTATCATCTGAAAAGCAATTGGAGAAAAAAGACTTTGCTGTCTACACTAAACATGTATGTCTTGTGAGAAAGTGTGACTGTGGACCTGGGGGAATAAAAATCACATAGTCAACAGAGCACTATGTACATAGCTAAACGAGCACCTGGCTGAATCGACACACGGACCGGAATCAACACAAAATGAAGATTAGTAATGTAAAGTAGCTTCTGTTTACTGTGTTCTATTGGCATTATATTAAATTGTATTTCTGTTTTTCACTTTCCACTCTGTATAACCACAGTAGTAGCCATAGAGAGAGTGAGATTAGAATTCAGACTGGAGAGTACAGTAGTAAATATAGCACCAGACACTTTTCACTGGATCCTTATGTAATACAATTATGTAGGTCCGAGCTGATCAGGCAAACTTTTAATTAGTGTATCAGATTTTCTGATGTAACCAGAACAGAAAATGAAACTGCAACATCATCCTCCAAAATAAACTCAGAGAAGCTTCTGTTGTCGTCTGTCTCCCTCTTATGCTCTAAAACTCATGTTTGTATTGAAGCCGCTCTGCTGCTCTGCCCCTCCTCTCCTTTGTCTGCAGAGTTACTGCTGCTGGATGCACTAACTATTTGAAGCATTTGGATTTTTCTAGAATTTAACTTCTTTTTTTCTGAGCTTTGGAGGCACACCTATGTTTTTTTTTTTTTTAAACTTTGTTATTCATGCAAAGCGATTGAACAGCAGTCCACAGCTGGCTGCCTCGCGGTTGCCTCAGCCATAGCTGTGGGACCGAACCTAACGTAGTTCGGTGGGGAGGGAGACAGACCAGAGGGAGATGACGGCGGCGCATCCTGCTCCACTGGGCCAATCACAACCACACAGCTACATCTATCTCTCTCGCTCTCTTTCTTCGCCTCTCATTGATGTATTTTTTTTTTTTTTTTTATTCTTCTCAATGAGCCATTGGCCCAATTTGTGTAGTGGCCCACCAACAAAAGTCCTGGTAATAACCCAAATGTGTTTCACGCTATGTCAGACAAAGACATTCATGTTCTTGATATTGTGCCTCCGTATGTGTATTTGCACTTCCTGTCTGTTCCAGCCAAATGGACAAATCATGTCATCTTCTTTCCAGAGTAAAAAATGTAAATTCCTTACCTTTGAGCTTTGTCATCAATAGCACATATTCAGTCAGCAGCGTTGTACCTGCGCAAAAACAAAAGGAAGCGCATAAGACAAAAAGATCACATGAATGAATGATAATGATGTTAGTAACACTGAAAGTCCCTATTAACATCGCAAAGCCAAGATGAATAAACTCAATGATGTGCTTCGATGAACTGTGAAACAATTCAGCAGTTTGAAATATGCCCCCTTAAGCAGAAAGCAACAGCTTCAAAGTAGCATTGTCGTATCAAAGACTGTCCAGGGAATAAAGTGTTAACAACTGATTTCTCTGGCACGAAAGGCATAAAACATTTGCAGCGACTTGTCATTCGAAAGCAATTTAGGAAGCAGTAGGATCTCATTATTACATCAATTTAATTCCAATTAGAAGAAATGAATCAAATTATCCCTTTCATAGCATGTGGCAAAGGAGCTGATGAGAAGCAAACGTGACCGATGTAGATAACCATATCATATCAGCAAATTGATTTCATTTTTTTTTCCTATTCTGATTTATGTCTTCTTCTTTTGAAAATGAAAAGGTCAAAAACTAAATTAAGAGGCCATATATAAGTTTTTGTATTGGGTCTTCTGAATCACAAATTAATGAGAATTTTGTTAAAATTGCAAAGTAATTAGCCTTTTTGAATAGTATGAATCTACAAATTCTCCAGGTATTAAAACCGCGTGCATCACTAGATCACGGCACATTGCGGTATCGATTTCAGAGCATATTAAATCAAGAAACTACACCTAGAGTCTAACGCAAGTATTTAGCAAAATGTGCATTATTATTCAACAGGTGCCTCATCCATAATCAATGAGAAAAATCCTCTTCATAAAAGAATTACAGCAATCAAAGAAGCAGTGCAGCAGGGGGTTGTCTATGCATGACAACCAGCTATCTGTGAAGCTGCAGTTTCCAAGTCCTTATTCATCAGTCCCAAAACCTCAGCCTCGAGTTAACAAAGCTGCGATAAGCAACACTGTGCTCATGTTGTCAGTGTTGGGATCGACAGCTCTACCTTAATTGTATTTTAATGGTGTTTGTGCTTCGTATACATGTCGATTGTAAAAAAACATTCAATTTTTCTTTCCGGTTTGATTAAGATCCATCCAAATCTTAAATATCTAGCTACAGCTAAACTCAAAATGTAGCTTTTTTATTTTTCATTTTTGAGAACTAAACCCTCGACATGTGTGGGCTTGAAGGTGGCTGTGAAAAGTTTGTACTCCCCCCCCCCCCCCCCCCCCCCCCGTCTTAACAGAAATGGAAGCTGAGGTCAGCTCAAATTCATGTAAGTAGTACATTTTGAAGCAGATGCAAGTTTTCACAGCGGGAAAAAGATATCAGCAATTTTTGTTGCCTCTCTGACCACAGAGTACTGCTACTTTTCTGTGTTTGTGAGAAATGGAAAATTACTTTTAGCTGCTATGCTTTTGTCACACGTACTTTGATGTTACCGAGTAGTGACAGTAAAGTGCGGCCCTGCCTCATGCTGCGGATATCAACCACATCATCACTCAGGCACGATGGTGAATACCTAAAAATGAAGTTGCCGCTCTCTTTCATAACTTAACTGCTTGTGAAATTTATTGGATTCAGCATTTTCATGGGGAAGGAAAACAGGATTTTGCACCTTTTTTTGAGTGGAGCTCTACTTGGCCGGTTAGTTAGTTTTAGCTGCATTACACTGAAGTGTGGCCCCAAGTTTCAAATGTCAATATAACTGAACATAATGTGTGTTTGTCGACAGTATCTGTGTTTCTGTGCTTGACATATAAAATGTAACTGGAGCAGACATTAGAGTTATATTTCAGAAAACTTGGCAATTTATTTATGAGGTAAATGTATTTTTGAGGCAGCTGTGTGAGAGGGGATTAGATCTTCAACTTGACTGTTAACTCAACACTTACCCCGTTTTTAAACTTCTCTCTATGCAAACAGACCCATCCGGCTTCGACTGAATCAACTGTCAGGCCTTGTGCGATATGAAACATAATTAAGCATATGTTTACCAGTTAACCTTTTTGAAGTGTGTTGTTAGAAGTTCATAAAGTTATCAACATACAAGAGCAAAATTGTGTTTTTGCCCTGTACGCAGGGAATTACTCCATAAAGTGCAGCTTGGTGTTAGTATAAGTCGCTTCTGTTCTACAGACAGAGAGTTCCTACTTCCAGATGAAATTCTTTTGAAGACAGGCCCTGATTGTATTCATAAATTATTCCAGCCAACATTGTTAACTGCACATTAAGATAACTGAAATCCACAGTGCGCTTTGAGCAAGGAGTCACGCCACAGCAAAATGCCTTTCATGTCATTGGTTGGTTTGGGTGATTTTTAATGAAAATCATCGTCTTTGTTCAGAAGATCTATTAAAACTGTCCATATGCAGTGTCTCATCTGTGCAGAGCGGATGCTTTCACTGTTGAAGAGGTGGCTTTATTGAGATAAAATTAATAAGAGTTTTTTGAATTAAAAACCAAATATTGCTCTGAAGTCGGATTTAAAGAATTCAATACCTGATCCATCTGCTGGCCATGCCTAACATAACTCAAGATATTGATCAGTTTAGGATCAAGAACCTAATTGAATTTAGTCCTTTGTAACCAAGAAACTAACCTTGTGTTTTTTTATATTGATGTCAGCCAGTGGTTTGATTACTTTGGTTTCTTTGTTCCTTTCTTCCTCAGTTCATGAATAAAGCAATCACGGAGGTTAAGTGAATGGCCCTGAATTGTGCTTGATTGCAAGCTGCCAGATAGCTGCAATTTAAATCATCATTTTTTTCTAAAGCTGCAGTTTTTAATGAAATTGTCCTCTCCATGTGTCTTTTCTTGGTTGCAGGTCAGTGGGGTCAGTGTATCGGGGATGAGTGTGGTTCTGGTGGGATTCAGACAAGGACAATATGGTGTGTCCACAGAGATGGCTGGACTAGCCACCACTCCCACTGCCAGCACACGGAGAAGCCAGAAAGCCAGCGGCACTGCTTTAAGGTCTGTGACTGGCACCAGGACCTCTTTGAGTGGGAGGTATCTGACTGGGGGGGCTGTGTTCTTGTCCCTTTCTTTTCCAATGAGCTCAAGCTGAGGACAGCTGAATGCATTACAGCACAGCATGGCATCCAGAGGCGCCAAGTCCACTGTGTACGCACTTCAAACCGTACCACAGTCACCTCGAGGATATGTGAATTCTTTTCTCAGAAACCGCCTGTGGAACAGGCTTGTCTTGTCCCCTGCCCCCAGGACTGTGTGGTGTCAGACTTCACCTCCTGGTCAAGTTGCAGCAAAACCTGCGGTGCTGGCCTGCAGCACCGGACTCGACATGTCCTGGCCACACCAATGTATGGAGGGGCAAACTGCCCCAACTTGACTGAGACTAGGACTTGTTCTAGCCCTATCAACTGCCCTGCTGGGGAGGGCGAGTACCAGTACAGCCTTAAAGTAGGGGCCTGGAGCGAGTGCAGACTGCCCCATCACAAAGATGCTGTGTTAAGCGGAAGGACCACAGTGGACTTCAGCAGCAGCTCAATTGAGAACAACACAGTCATGTTGCACACGTTGGCTTCTCACCGCCACTCCCATCACAACCACCACTACCACCATGCTCATGTGCACAACAAATACCCCATGTCCTGGGAACTGGAGGTGGGATACCAGACACGACAGGTCCGCTGCACACGGGGTGATGGCAAGAACGCTATGCTGAGGTATGCCATTCACAAGCACTGCAGGGCGCCGCACCTTTCATACAAAGCTACAAAGAATACATGGGAAATAAACACAGTGAAAAATAGGGTATTTCTTAAGGTCCAAGATAAGTCTAAGATTATAATGAAAGGAAGGTGGCTGTGGGAGATGAGCGGGTTTGCAGTCGGTCTTTTCCCCAGACCGACTGCAAACCCGATGACAGGATTTATCTTCCATTAAGTTCTTTTTCTACTGATGTAGCGAATGAGGTGAACAGTAAAAATGCTGTGTAGCTGAACGTGGGTGTTTGTCAGGTGAAATAGTCCTAATGGAGTTGATTGTTTTTATGGTCCTTCCACACTCAAATTGTTTCATAACATGCAAGGGACATGATCAATGGTCACTCCCCCTCATGATCACAGTGGGACAGTTTTTTCATGCGGAGCTGTATTCAGTGAACGACAATGGTTTTTATTGACAGCGGTTATTTATTCAATTATAGCTAAATTATGTGAGAGCTGGTGTTTCACTAGCACACTGGCATGGTGGTGAGCCACTATTGTGTTAAATGTCAAGTGCTGCTGTCCCCCCAGTCCCTGCTGTTTGAGCTAACCCTGGTATTTGGATTTGATAAGAATGGATTTCTCTGCACATTCTCACACACAAAGCAAGCACACACACACACACACACACACACACACACACACACACACGCTCACACACACGCTCACACCTACACATACAGTCATAAACAACATTCCATCTTGTGCTTTCTCCACAAGGGGAGAGAAAATCATTGCAAGTGTATATTATATTGACTAAGTGCCACTATGCCATCTACTTGGTGTAAAGTGACACTATTAGCTGACTGTTAAAATCAATCAGTGACTGCTATTCATGGAAGCCACTGTAACAGAAACCACCTATCAATAATATCCTGGCGGAATGAAGCATTTTCATCGTTCGACGTTGCTTTCATATTTGTTGTCATGAGCAATTCATCGGAAATATGTTCAGCTAGATGAAAGCTAAGCATCGGTAGCTTTTGGGATTTTAACTCGTGTACAGTATTGAATTGAGTGTCGTGCCAGGTTTTACATGATGAGCTTTGTGTGTCCCATGCTGTTTGAGCTGGAGAAGCTTAAAACTGGGTATCTTGATGTGCGTTTGATATTTGCATGTTATTATCCTCTTCTAGGCAGGTTCACTGGCTTTATGGCCCGAGTGTGAAGGGACCATTTACTGTACAGTGCCTGATTAGCATGGTATTTACTAAGAAGTGGGATTGGAGCTTTTGAATATGGATTTCCCACCTGAGTTCTGACTCATTTTGCCTTTCTAATTACAGCCTAATTACAAAGTAAAATTCTACAATGAGCATTGTACTCACATCTTAATAACCTAACCAATTACATTGTCCAAATTAAACAATGGAAGCTCTAATTACATGACTAGTGTGCTCGTTTCATATTTTAAAATGAGAATATCAGCTCTTAGTGCCATTTCTATAAAAGGTTAACTTTATGTCCTGAGACCTTTACCATTAGGATGAATAATACAGTAGCTTTGAATGTCGTCAAGCAGGAGTTCGTCAGGAAAGCAAGATATCCATGAGTAGCTAGTCCAAGCAGATAGTATTTCCTACAATAGATGCCGTTTTTACTTGATATACACCTGTCCACCAATCTGTTTAAATCCCAACTACACTTAACATCTGTCAGTCTTCTGCTGCGCACGCTCTCTATGTGGCATCTCTATTGAAGGGGTTAAAAATGTTACGTTGGGGAATAAAGTTTCGTCAGTGTGTCACAATTGTAGCATTTTCTTCTCAATCTGCAGTCTCTGTACCAAGGACAGCTCCCCCCTGACCTTCCAGGCATGTGTGATGCCCAAAGACTGTCAGACGTCCGATTGGTCATCGTGGAGCCCATGCTCTAAAACCTGCCGGTCCACCGACCTGTCTCCTGGTTACCGTCTCCGGTCACGGATCATGACGCAGATCCCAGTTGGTGGGGGGAAACGATGTCCTGCCCTTGAGGAAAAAGAAGCTTGCAACATCATAGGAGATTTACTTCCAAACTGCCCCAGGTAGTTCTTTAACAGTGATGGTTCTGATCTTATTTTCAGCCAACAATCCTCCAAAACAAAAGCTCTGTTAATATGTAATCACCTGATGCAAATGTTTATGCAAAACATGTTAAAATCTAAATCCAAATGATGATTGAATAATAATTAATCTTGCTTCTCTGAGCTTTTTCACCTGAATAATTATGAGAAGAAGCCTAGAGGCTGCAAATATTCATGATTCTACCGCTGAATTACTTTGTGCATATTTTTGGGCATTTCCTCAATTATCTTGTGACACCTACAATAACCTTGTGCTATTGAGAGATCCTGACCCAGTGGACATGACATGGATGGCAAACATGTTTGACAGAGCCTCATTGTTTTAGGGTTGTTTGAGTTAAGATAGGCTTTAGCTAATATTACATGCGGTAAACAAAGTAGTCAATAGAGAATTATTTTCCCTGCTGGTTGATTTTGTTTTATTTGCTAAATCTTCATGGAGTGCCTGAGAGCAGAGGATTTACATGATTAGGGAAAACTCATTACGGAAATTAAGCATTTGATAGATTACTACAGGCTGTTGTTCTGGTAAACTCCTCAAATATTATTGCTTTCTGCACCACTACATTTTTCATAGTTGAAACCAAACATTTGTTTAGAAGTTTTGAAATTAAAATAATCATGCCTCTCTCCTTTCAACATGCTGTGAGAGAGGCTCTTGCTCTCGCTAATCTGTCTTTTTCTTTGTGAGACTTTTTTTTTTTTTTTGAAACAGCTGGCAATGCTGTGTGTATAATAATATTCTAACCTTTTTTAAATACAATCATTTATCAGTTTGTTTCTGAATGGATGGCAGCTTTCTTTCTGAAGATACATGAGTTTGCATGTCTTTGTGCTCTGTAAGGTATCTCTGGAGGATCACTGACTGGGGCGAATGTCGCATCCTCCCTTTACTGAGCCAGCAGGACCGGCGGCTGGCTAACATCAGTATACTGTGTGGAGAGGGCATCCAGACCAGGAAGACCTACTGTGTTCAAGTCCCTGATGTCTCAGCACCACATCACAGGAAAGAAGGTAAGAAAAAAACTTCTTCATCATAGTTGACCCAGGGCTTGCTGGAAACCCACGGTGACTCAAGGGATACACAATAAATAAATTCCGAATAAACTCAGTGGTGTGTTTTGCTATAAGCTATGAGCATAAATCATTAATGTGAAAGTTACTAGCACAGTGTTCTGGTTATTTTGGTTACGTGGGTATTAAAAAAAAAAAAAAAAAAAAATCAAGCTAAAACCTTGTTTTTAGTGCAGAGGACAATAGGGATTATCGTCTTATTCGAACTGTTTTCTTGAGCTACAGTATGGTGGAGCCAAGGTTTTATTCAACAACAGGGACCCATAACCCCACATGTGAAATAGATCATTTTATCTCTAAAGGTGTAATGTTTTTCATTTCAAGGACTTTTTGTTAGTATTATTTTCAGTTGTAGAATTTGCTAAGTCAGATTCATATAAAATGTACATTTCTTCCATCTGGGAAGCTGACAAACCACAGAGCAGCAAGGAACTACATAGGCAGCAGTTTTAAACAATTTGCCTGTATTTCAATACACAGGTGTGGTGTGCTTAGGTAACAAAACAGAAAGTTTATCCATGTTGGAGTTGAAAAGAGGCTGTCCAAATCCTCTCTAAACTTTAGCTCTAGACTGACATTCCTACCTCCATAGATGGACTGCTCGGTAAAACTAAAGGAAACACACCTCTTCATGGAACACACAAATCACAAATCCTGTGAAACTTAACAAGACTTAAGATCTATAGCCATGCCAGCAGCCTTGTGAGGCAATAAAGTTCACAATAGGAAATTATCGAAGCCCAAACTTTTCCGGATGAGCACAGTAGCTTCGCCGCTCTTGATGTGTGTGTTTGCGTCGGTGACCAAGAGAAATTGTGAATGACCTGCTCAGGTTTCAAAGGGATAGAACAATAGAATAAACCAAAACTAGTTGTTATTGAATGATGATTATGTATTGTAAAGAAGTGGAATAGTGGGTACAGCTGTGGCTCAGCAGGTAAAGCCGGTTGTCCACCAATCACTGGGTTATAGGTTCAATCCCCAGCTCCTCCTGTCCAAATGTCAGTTGTTGAGCAAGACACTGAATGATGGACCAGTGCCTTGGTGCCAGTTACTGTGTGTGTGTGTGTTTGTGTGAATGAAAGACAAGTTGTAAAACCTGTGGATAAAGGTAATCTATCAATGTAGCCATAACCATCATTCTACTTCTAATATGGAAGATTTTTTTTTTTTTTCAAATTCTTTTTTTCTTTTCAGGTAACAGGAACATTTGGAATCTGTGTGAAAACACCCATTTGTGTTCGCACTGTAGAAGAAAAACCACTGTGACCGCTAATACTACTTCTAGGCAAGGCCATTACTGTCTGTCCACCATGTATGTGCTCCCAGTCAAAGCATATGCACACATTAACATATTCATCAGGAGAAAGGGACAGACAGCTCCCTAGTGGGCTTTGGTAATCAGGAACTAGCTTGGCACAATAGTCCTAGTTTATACATTCTTATAATCGTCATTAAAAACTCCACAGTGCAGATACAGTGGCTGATAATTCTTAACCTCTGCCGCTGTTGTTACACAAGGATGATCTCAGAATGCACACAAAGACTGGTGTTATTACAGCCAAAGTTTAAAAGAGTATTTTCATTAGTGTTTTCAGGCTTACCTCCTAATGTTAGTGCGGATATTGAGCCAGCTAAATCACTTTAATGTGGGGGTGGTCACAGTAACATCTAGGATGGCATTATATTGTACAAGCAACTGTGTAATTGTGCTTGGCCTGGGTTGTAAGAGAGAATGGGTATTTTCAAAAAAAAAAAAAAAAATGTAGTAAAAATAAAAAATTATAAAATGGTTTTATAAGGTTGATAAATATGGCTGATGCAGACTTGTAGTGCTGTAACACAAAGTATATCAAAAAGGCCGTATCTGCTATAGTATTAAAGGGGGTGAATTAGTTTACTTTGAACACAGAGGGAAACCTGATCATCTGTCCTAAAGGGAATTATACTTATGTTACTATGCATTGTGCTGGTGTCATGCAGATTGTTTTTCACTGTAATAAAATGCACACAGGTGCCATAGCAGCATAACACAGTTAGTTAGTTGATGTAAAGACTGTAGTTTATCAAAAAGGGATAGAAGCTCCTCTTGTGTTTGTGGTTTTTGTCTTAAAGGCAGAGCGAACAGCCAGTCTAATGCCTCCAGAGACGTGAGGAGATCACAGGTGCTGGGATACAGGTGGGCGACACAGCAGGGAAAGTTTATTTGAACTTTGGTAATTGATCTGCTGTGTATTTATTGTGCATTGTTTAGTGACATATGCTCTAAGTTATTAGATGTTGAACTTTAATAGTCTTTCTGCTACAGGCTTACACATGTCTATAGCAGCGGGTATCCAGAACTGTTCAACCAAAAACAAGTATTGAATGATTGATTTGAATGAAAAAAAAAATCAAAATTTATAATGTTTTATGTAGGTAACAATATTGTATTCATGCTTGTGTTTACAATCAAACATATTGTATTGCATGTCTCAAAAAAATGTCAAATGACATTCAGCCCTGTGTAGGGAAGACTGGGGACGGTTGCAACACTTTTTGCTTTTCTCTCAGCTACTCAGAGACTATTTGGACCAGACCAACCGAGCATGGCTTACGTTTTACGAGAGTTTTAGCTCACTTCATATGTCAGTTTTACGGCATACTGCATAACGTCTCCATAGAAACGGCCATGCTTGGCTGGTGCTAGCAGTACAGACGGTACGGACGCATCTACTACTGCTGAAGCCAGTTTTTTCGAGCATTTGAAGCAGTTTTATGAACAAACGAGTGAAGACTCAGACGAATTATATTTATATACGGATTTTAAATGTAACTCGCGTCTGTGATTCTTCATTGGCATACAATAATTCATTTAGTTTGGGAGTGGCAATGAATTGGGGCTGGTGATGCATGGGTAGAATGAAGTTCTATTGAAAAAGAATATCAGCCTTTATTTATTAAAAAAGAAATGGAAAAAATGAACGTGAACTAGTTCATTTTTGGAACTGTGAATTTTGTTCAAAATTTTAAAAAATGAACTATAAACGTGAACTAGTTCATTTTCATCTTCATGAACTGAACTTTGAGCTAGTTCTTTTTAAGTGTGAACTGGCACAGCACTGATTAGCTGCATATTTTGTCTATTTTAAACTAAAAATGTTGAAATGTGGTCTGTTGTGATTTGGCTGCTTAGCTTGGGGACAGTTACAATTACTTGTTGCAACCGCCTCCCACCCTATCAGCCCTGACAGAACAACATGTGCTAGCTGGACACAATGAGCTTTTTACAGTGTGAACGTTTGACCAATCCCTCTTAACATTTGCCATTCGCCCAAAGTCTGAGAATGAGTTTCCCAAGTTTGAATTTTGTTATGTGCCACACTTTCTTCTTTCTGCTCAGGGGTGGAGGCACTGTTCACTCAGCATGCTACACAGCCTTTTTCCTACTGTCAGAAGCATGTAACTCACTTCCTGTGTAGTGGAAGTTTTTCTTTGGAAAGGTAGACATTAGAACTTAAGAATAAAGGAGAAAACCTAAAAACTGTCAAAAGCTTGCTCCAGGTTGAATCACAAATGTTGTATCACTCAGTGCAGGAGAGCAGCGCCAAAGATATGTACTCAAAACTTTAAAGGAGTTTGCATCATAAGCCGTTTGAACAACTCAGGATCCAGGATTTACGTGATGCAAAAGTTAATTGCTTATTGCAAATTCATTAATACAGATTAGATGAAAGAGCAAAAAGTTATATTTGCCAGAATCACCAAGGTAACCATTGTTATTGATGTACTCCAAGCAGTTAAAAAAATGATACTCTTTAACAAAATTTCAATTAGGCTTATAAAATCACTACATCACTAAACATAAAAAACACATGCATACCAAGTATTTCATTTATCTTTTTAATTAAGCACAGTGGGTAGTTTTTAATGGCTTTCAGCTACAAGATCCCCTTCTTCAAATCACACTTTTTCCTGTCTAATAATCCTGCCTCCGTCCATTTTTTTTTTTTTTTTTCTTTGTCATACTGTCTACTTGATGATCCTGGGTGGCTTCATTTCATAGCTGAGGTGTTTTGGCAGTTGCTGTGGGTTGCCCTTTTAACTCTCCAGATGTGTGCAGAGACATGATAGAAGATCAGAGGTGTATTTGGACAGTGAATATTCTAGCTGAGTATAGAATATCAATGAAGGCAGCTCTTTGAACCAGTCAATGTGAGGATAAAAGATCAATTTGTCAGCTGTAATATGTGTCTTGACGTGACCCACTCAGCTTTCGCTAATGTAAACAGATGTGACTGTATGTGCGCAGTTTGGAGAGCTTCTTGGTTTAGTAATGTGGAAAACGATTTTCTCCTGTCAGACGTCCACTGCAGGAATGCCATTGATAAACACAAGAAATCACAATCCAGGCAGCAAAGATCTCCACCAGGCATCTTATCAGTGTGTTTAAGCAAACATCTCATTTTTGCAAAGGAGATCAAACACCATTTATATTACTTCTGGTAAAAAGACAAAAAGCACAATGGACATTTAGTGAATTTCTCTTTGGGCTCTCATTTAAATGGAAATTTGCGTCTCAATGATGTGCGGAGGTGCATCCAAATGGAATATTAGAATGAACAAATCCCTGTGTTGTGGACAGGCAAAAAAAAAGACCCTCTTATTCTGTGTGAGAGACTAATGTCAAAGCCCATTACAGGTGGCAGAGCTCTCTGTGATCTACAAATGATGCCAGCCATGCTTAACAGTGAATTGGTTGCACCGTGTCTTGCCTTAATATCTCCTTTTTCAGCTCCTGTTTACTCCCTTAGCTGGCCGCTGCCCTCCATTTAATATTCTCCTGAGCCAAGCATGAGATGAAAAGAACAATTTTTCCTCTGTTCTTTCTATTTTCTCCTTTCTATTTTACTGCAGAAAAAGCTTTGCTAAAGCCACCCTGCTTTTCATCACAGTGTACAAGATCTGCAGCCATGGCGTTTACTTATATACTGTATATGCTACTGTCTTCACAATCAGAACTAAATGACATCCATACTTTTCAGTCAGATGACAGTGATTCTTCTTCATCTTCCTCACTCTCCTCACAACATCTGGCACATACATCTATTTGGATTCCAAGTCAAAAGATACATATTACTTGACAGCAATCTCACAAACATACGCACACACACTCTCTCCACTGCTGCCTGTTTGTGTCTGAGCTTGTCTTTAACATGGTTTATCCTTGCCTGCGTTCTTTTTGTTTGCTCAGTATCCAGGCCTGTGAATGCCAGACTGTGTGCTGGTGAAGAGCCCCCATCAGCTGTCCAGAACTGCTCCATCCCCTGCCAGAACCACTGCGTGCTCTCCCATTGGTCAACCTGGGGTGCCTGCCTGCATGACAACTGCAGAGAACCACAGGGGAAGAAAGGTACGGTGGAGTAAAAAGATTAATAATTAAAGTAAAGTTTAGTGTTCTGTCGTTGTAGACAGTTGTCATTATGTCATGATGTATAGAACATGTTTTCCAAAGATATTATTCTACTCATGATATAGATGGTCTAATGTTTTCACCTCCCAGCAACAACGTCTGGTAGTAAATAATGACTAAAGAATATAGGAAAAAAGGCTGTGACATGGAGGTGTGAAACGGTGACTGCTGTAGTCAGTTAATTTTAATTTGTGTCGGACTCGAACCCGTGGCCTCTGCGGTAAGGACCGAGCCTAAGCTCCACCAGTTGAGCCACAGATGTAACTACTTATTACAGTTGAAAAGGAGATGTCAAATCTTTAGTTACAGTAAAATAATCAAATACATTGCAGACAATCATCCACCCAGCATCCACAGAACATACTCCACATTTCAGTGTGTGAAATGCATCCTAACTGCTGTGTGTTGTTACTGTGTGAAGTAACAACACACAGCAGGCTAAAGTAGTAAAGTAAATGGTTTTAATGTAAAGATGAAACCACTGACCACAGTTAACACGAGCTAGCTAGCGTACAGATAAGATGATAACAAGGTGATAACAACCTTATCAAAAGTGGGTTGGAGTGTTTGTGTCAGAAAATTGTTCCAACAAGCATCATCCCTCCAGCTGTCTTCAAAGGCAAATGAATGTTCTCTCAGATCCACGTTTGACAGGTGGACGGACAGAGGAATGGGAACAGATGTCCAAAAAGATACGACAGATATCTAGTTAACAGGCTGATGTGACTTAAAATAGAAACTGATAATAGCACAGTTCGGCCAGTGCTGAGATCATAAGCATTGTTGAGTGCCATGCAGATAGCCATTTTATACATTTACAATCAGCTGTTCACAGCAATCTTTGCCTTAGAGCTGAGCACCTCCAACAAGGTCAACAAGGGACTTTGCATTAACCTGAAAGCTATTACCCATTTACATGTTTTTAATTTAGCACTGCACCATGTTTATTTGTATGTCTAAACAATAGACTGTGCTGTGCTTTGGCAACACTGAAGGAGAGAGAATTATTGTGTCTGACAGAGGCTAAGAGAGAGAATGACAGTGCAAGAGAGCGATGTTGTCGGAACAGGAGAGAGAGACAGAATATGTTTGAATCGTAAATTGTTTGTTGATAAGCTGCAGGCTGAGAGGAAGTGCGTTCTGAAAAGAGGCAGTACACGTATAAACCGGGGCAGACGAAAGACAGAAAGAGAGCACACCTGTACTTCTGCTTTCGGTCCCCAGGAGGGTGATAGGAGTATCAGCAGATAAGATGCATCCTGTCTGTGTGTGTATGTGTGGTGTGTGCAAGTAGGTGTGCTCAAGTATTCTGCACGCTTGTGCTGTCTGAATGTTCTTGTCATTTTGCACAGGTGAGCGTGTGTCATATCTGACTGCTTTGGAAAGGCTACACACTGCACGTGGAGTGTAGTGCGTGTGTGTGTATGTGTGTATGTGTGTGTGTGTGTCTCTCAGTCAGTGTGATTGCAGTGGTGGAGCTGTTAGTGTGTTAGCGCTGTGCTAAAAGGGCAGCGTGACCTCATCCCTGCCATGAGTAAATGTGCATGAAAGCGCCCCGGGGAGCGACTGAAGGGTGGATTGTTCAGGTCAGTGCCCACACTCGCCAACACTGGATCTCTCGGATGAGCCGGCTCCTCTCACAGACAGTGTCATTAATATATTTCAAGGAGTGGAAAACACAGCATCTGCTGTTTTGCACAGGGGTCTCTTGTGGCATACTGTCTTTTGATGGCATTCATAAAGAGCCAGAGCCCACAGCAAATAGAGTATGAAACCGATAGAAAATCCCTCGCAGTGAGCTCCGCTGCCTGCGAAGCAATGAACAGTTATTGAGTAGTAGAGTATTGTTATGATCCAAGTCGTTTGCCTGTGGTCCTTGAGCTGCAGAGAATTTCTTGTTCCTATTGAATGTGCACTTAGCCTTTATGTTTCACAACATCGGAATCTAACCGAAAGGCCCACGGGAGCCCATTTTTCAGGTGGAGGAGCCAACCAGCCAAAGTGCTTTTGCTGCCCTAGCTTTGCTCTCTAGAAAATTACAAATTTAAATTGCCTCAGAGTGGCTTTATGTGCTTTTCACATTTTTGCATGTTATCTTGGCCTATCACATTTTGCAGCTATGTGGAAAAATGAATTGAACACGGGAGGTGACTGGATAGAATTTTTGTAATGCCTCTAGTAGAAGGGAGGGATATTTCTGAACAACAGTAGGGAGAAAATCACTGGATAGCCCTTGTAGCCCTTGTTTCCCTGACATAAACCTGGTATGACCAAGAAACCTTTCAATTATTAATATCCATGGGGGCATGCCCGTCCCAAATTGTTTTTTCATGGTTGGATGTGAGCAGCACTAAGTGCTCTGGGCAGTACTGCAATCGATCCACAGTCTCTACTCTTTCGAGGACACTCGGGTGGCACCGCTCAGATCAGGCTCCTGAACTGGTGCCTCACACCAGTGGCTGGCCAGGGGATGTAATCTGTGGAGTGGGCATCCTGGGGTTAGACAGTTCCACCTGTGGAGGGAAAGAATATAGGACCTTTCTGCCAAGTGTAAGAGCTGTGGTAAAATTAGTATGGCTCCAGAAAAAACGCTGCTACTGCTCAAGTGTCGTGGAAATTTACTGGAAGAGGTGCTTGAGCCTAGAAAGCATTTTTATTCTATCGTCTTTCATCTACCTGAACATTTTTTTTTTTTTTTGGTATCATCAGAGAACTGGAAGAGCTCAGTAGTCACTAGAGACTGTAGATTAGAACATGAGGTGTCTACTCAGTGAGATCCTTTTAATGAAGAAATTAATGCTTTATTAAAAATTCAGCTTTGAGAGAATCAATGTTCAAGAGTGCGGAATATGAATCAAATTATGAGTTAATTAGGTTATTGATTAGGAAACTGGCGTAATGATAATGATTATGTCAAAATGTTGATCATGTGAATGGACAATTTGCTAATCACACATTTAAACCATCTTTAGAGCCATTTATTGTTCATGTCATGTTGTTCGTGTCTCCTTTTCAATCTCACTACCATTGTCATTTTTGTCTATTAAAAACAGAACATACCAACAATATGGACACACATATACTAAAGGCCCAGACTGAGGTTTTGTTGGGGTAAAGTGGATGGGGCACCTCTAAAAACTCCAATAAGTACTTAAGGCACAACATATAAGAGGGGGGACAAGAAATTTATATTAAAAGCCGCTGCACCTGATTTATCATTGCCAACTGCCCCAGAGGAAATTCTGTCTGAAATTTAATATCATATCTGTATTTCCACTGAACATTTAGAGAGACAGAGAGAGAGAGAGAGAGAGAGAGAGAGATACCTAGATAAGTCAGTGTGATTTTTCATATATATATATATATATATATATATATATGATATAAAATTATCTGACAATTGTATGATACATTTAAGGTCTCCACACATTTTCATCTACTGCCTCCCTTTGTTCCTGCTTGAACGTGTAGCTTTCCTGACTATCAGTAGCTCACAGTTGTTCCACTGTGGTGATATGATTGAATCAGACAATTAAAATACTTATAAATATTTATATATTTATTTTATCTATTTACAGCTAGAATTTAGTCAAAAAGTCTCCCACATTGATTTTTTAAATCACTGATGTTTTTGTTGAGCTGACAACATGTTTTCAGGTCCTCACACATCGGTGCAAAATATGATTACAGTTCTAAAAAGTTTTCTCTTTAACCAGTACTTCAAGATCAGCAGCAGAAAACTCTTCCATGTATTTTTGCAAAAGTGTTGCTATGCAGCATCAGATTGGATAAATTTAAGGATAGGTTCAATACTTTTCTTAAAACAATAGCCAGGTGTGCTTATGAAGATTTAAACAGGTCTTGCTTTCCGTAATCATTCTCCTGTATATACTAGTTATTAAAAGATCCTTCATAATGTGCCTCCATTGTAAAACATGGGGTTTAAAATTCACACTCATTGTTCTGTGCAAAGAGATCAGTGGAGTGAAACCTGTTTGAATATTCATATGAGCTCTTTACTGTTACTGTAAAACAGACTTAAAGCAAATCTGATAAACTGCAGCTGGGTTAATTTGCATCTGTAGTTTTAACCTGCGAGATAGAAAAAAATTGCACTAACCCAAAGTTTTGTATCCGTGACAGTGACTTGCAGTAGGCCCAGTAAATATCTCCTCATGTGACATCTAGACACCTAGACCATGTAACTGTGGCGTCCCCAGTTTTAATCTGACAGGAGACCTTTGTCACATGCTATTCCCTTATCTGCCGTACCCTTTTCCTTCCCGCTAGCTTTTAACTTTAAAAACCTTGACATAATGGCTGGGTTGAGAAGCAAAGCTACACAGGTATGCTTTACTTTTTTAAAATTTTTTTTATTATTTTTAGTACACTACTAGTCGCTCATGGTTTTTCCTGCTTAAGGATTTCTTTAGGTCGAAGCGTTACCTTCAGATATGATTAATTTGTTTGACTATATTACATCATATGAGAAATCTTATGTCTATGTTCAGTTCTTACTGATTTAATTTGCACTCCTACAGAGGTGTTAAGCAGGTGTCAGAGCGGAGCCAGTACACCTCAGCCGGTAGGCCCAAATTTAATAACAGAGTGAGCAGCAGCAGTGAAAAGACAGTTGAGAGTCAGTAACTGGAGTGACAGGTGTCACTGTGAAAGTGTTGCCAACTGCTATTACTTGATCCCAATCATTAACACTTTTGATTAAACACCTTCTCATTTGTCATTCTTTAAAATCAAATTGTCTCTCCACTAAATGATATGTGTGCACGTGGTCATCATCTGCCCCTCTCAGCCGCTCTTTGTTTGTCCTAGCTGTTTTATTTTGTAATGTCCTTTCTTGTTTGTTATCGTTTTAATTTGACTTCCTGTTCTTGTTTTTTTTTCCAACCTGTCTGATTGCTTGCCCCGCCCCAGTTAGTTTCAGCTGTGTCCTGCGGTCTTCCCTTCACCAGGTCGTATCAGACGAACTTTGTCAGTTAATGTGATGCTTCCTGCTTCAGATTGTATTTCCTACTGCTACTTCGGTTTGGATTTTCTAGTTTTGTTCCTGTGTTTGGGCCTCCGTGCTTCCTGATGTTTCTTGGGGTTTCCTCCAAGTGCTTCTGCCAGCTTGTAAGTCTTGGACATTTTAGTTATTTAAGTATTTTCATTTCACCTATCAGCCTGTGTCTGTGTTTGGGTCCTGAAAACCTCAATTGATACACATATTATTTTTTGTGTTTTTTTTTTCTTCGTTATAACAAAGAAAGGGTTTATTTAAGATGCATTGTTTGTTTTTAAAGATTAAAAATTGGACAAAAATGGAATAAACAAAACTTAATGGTTAAAATTTGCAGTTGAACAATTTTTTTCTTAATTCGTAATATGAATGTGTTTTAGGTTGAACATTTTTTCTTATTAGTTACCTAGTTTAGTTACTTAGATGAACTGGAATATTCAGCAGCTCATTTACATTTTCTGCTAATTCTCCAGCTCATGTGATGAACACCATGTTTACTGTACACCACTACTGTAATAGCGTCTCCTTGCAGCAGGAAGCAACAACTTTTGGATGCATCCATGAAATCCTTTTAAGAGTCTGATTAAATGTTTGGTAAAATTGACCGTGACAGTGATTATGCCAAAGTAACATACACATTGATCATACCACTGAAACTTAGTTGGCCCAGATATATGAGTGTGGAGGGAGCCGGCGCATAATAAACCAGGTGATGGTAATCAGTTTGAAACCAGACTGGATAGGGAAAAAGTGATGGGAATGAGAAGGGTTTGAGTTGACAGTTTCCACCTAGTCGGACAAATATAGCCATTTACCAAGGTGAAAATCAAATCCAAGATCTCCTCTCTATATCAATTTGGCTGCCATCTATACTTTTCATGTGGAAAGAGTCTTGAAAACAGATTCTAGGTGTCTCTCAGCACCAAGCTATTTAAGATACTGTGGGCAGCTCCTGGTGCTGAAATTGAGTTTCAAAAATACATGTACAGTCGCACTTGCTCCTTCATTACAAGATACAGAATCTCATTACCTCCTAACTGGATTTCTAAAAAAAGGTAAGTTCACAGATGAATAACAAAAAGTACTTTAATTTAGACCATACATATAACTAATATAATTTTATTTCCAAACTGTTGTTATACCCAAAAAGAATTAGAACAAAACTATATCTTTAGTTTTCTCTGCTCCTCCTTTACTTTTCATGGTTATCAGTGAGACATTATAGCTTTTATTGGGAGGTTCTGTGGCTCATCATGGCATAGCTAATGAGACCTAAATAATTCATCACACAGATAGTATCGAGTTAAAGTCCACATCTGTCAGACCTTCAGGTCTAAGTTTATTGCAGCAGCTATAATCTGGGGATCTGTACATATACAAGGACCGCACTGAGGCCTGAATTCAAACAAACCTTTCTGCTATGAGTTTGACAGTGGTAACACAAATCTCAATGCTCTATTCTAGTGTTTGGCTGAGAAGTGGTGTGTATCATTGACTTCCCCTTGACTTCTGTCAGGTTTCAGACAGAGGAAGAGAAAGGTGTTGTGGGAGTCCAGCAGTTCTCCAGAGACCTGTCCTCACCTGGTAGAGTCCGTCCCCTGTGAGGATCCCACCTGCTACTTGTGGCAGGTCCAACAAGAGGGAAGTTGCATTCCCAATAAGGGCTCCTGTGGTCCTGGAACTGCGGTGCAGAATGTGACCTGTGTCAGCTCTGAAGGTATTGTTTTGTTTCTCATTTATCTTTTGTCCAATCACTTTAACACAGAGACAGTTTTTCTCGGTCATTCAATTTGGCCTTCTTCCAGCTAAAGCCTACTTGAGCGTATATTTTGACAATTTGTGAAATATGCTTACTTGTCCAGAGTTAGAAGAGAAGATCGATACCACTTTATCTCATTTTTCACTTTAATTCATTTATGGATTAAACAAACCATATAATGTGCTTTAGAGGTTCTGGCAGCCAGATTTTGTTACTATTTGAAAGGAGCAAGTCTACCTCTGGTGGTGCTAATCATAGACTGCAACATTTCTTCACACATAGAATTAGACTAGAACTACAGCTAGCTGTTAAATTCATTAAGGCTATAGTAGAGCTACCAGTGCTGTGGTCTGGCCACAATAACATTATCAATAGTATTGTGATGCATGAACTATCAGGTATAATGTGATCCATTGTACTCAGCCATATCATTATATTGGGTGATAGGAACATCAACGTTAACAGAGCATGTATTATTCATGAGGGACCATCAAGTTTATGGGCACAGAAAACACTGACCTGATTAAAAGTCAGAATCACAGCTTCCTACCACGCATTAATTGCTCATTTCCATAGATTATAAATCTAATTGCAACCTTTTTTGCCTGTGTTTTATTATGCTGTCACAATGGATCATGTGTATGTTTATCAGGAGGGCAGAAAAGGGCGTAAATATATTAGCCAATGGGGGAGTCTAATGAGTTTTGACAGGACAACTGAGCTTTGGCGGGTTTGAGGAAAAAGTCTTATGAAATTATCTGCGGCGGATTTATTGTTAGTGAATGTTGAC
This sequence comes from Seriola lalandi dorsalis, assembly GCF_002814215.2. Taxonomy (NCBI): domain Eukaryota; kingdom Metazoa; phylum Chordata; class Actinopteri; order Carangiformes; family Carangidae; genus Seriola; species Seriola lalandi. Next base: position 264,365 of record NW_019525311.1, read on the forward strand.
AAGTTGTTCACTGTTACTTCCTTAATTGGCTTATCGGATTTACCAGTCAAGCGTGTTTGGTTATTTTCATACATAGTCACAACAGTGTCAAGGCCAAGTTGCTAAGTGATGCAAACTATTGTAAGGATCTCTGTGTTTTCTTTCTTTGTACTACTGACTACAAGCCTCACTTAGCATGCCAGTATGATTCACAGTCTCACAGCTCATACTGTATGAATGAAAAGCAGTTTAAGGCATGGTAGGAGAATTGTTTCCATTTTAAATCTGAAAAGTTTCAGATCATCATTACTGTCTTTTAAAATCTAATTCAATAAGGTCCACTAAATCTTGCTTGTCAAATCTACACAAAGAAAATGTGAATGCTTGTCCCTTCCTTTGGATACAACCCATAGGACCGTAGTGGCAGGGGTGCCATACCTCATAATGGTAACAATAATTAATAGGTGGTTAAAGTTGTGGACCTTCTTGGTCGTGGTTATAATAATATACACATGGATAATCAGTCTCACACAGGAAACAAACACCCATCCATCCACCCCAATTTCCTAAAGCAGACTTAATCACTCTTTATACAACGTCCTCCTTCACTCCAGTCACAATTACTACAGCTGCTAGGGGTCGCCTAACGATGAAACGTAATTACGGGTCTTACTAAACTGCTTGCACAGATTCGTCATATCATGTGATAAAGACATTTTGCGAGATGATGCATTTTCCGCTTTTCTATTAGATTTTTTGTGAATGGTTCTGATAAAATATAACTATTGAAAAGATGTTTGGCAGGGTGATGATCCTTGTGACAAGGATTTGAGACTGCTGTCAGTCTAAATGTACTTTGTTCCAAATAAAACCAAATAAAATGCACCATCTACATGCTCATTACACTTGATTAAACCCACATCAAGTAATGTTCCTTAAACCAAGCACTGCTATTTTTGAATGGCAGACAGATAATTGGATTGACAGAATAAGTCTGTTGCTAGGTTTATTATTTTTTGTGCAAACATCTCAGTGACCCCTTTTCATCATGGTTTTGCTCCAGACAGAATATACCTCTTGTTAGTTTTCTGTTATGCTTGACATATAAATTTTGTAGACCTTGGAGAAAGCAACCGCTAATTGCCTGTCTGTCTGCACATTTAGTCTCAACACATTCAATTTCTCCTTCCCTGCTGTTACACAAGTAAAGATGATGGACACTTTGTCTGTGCAATACTGAAATGTTGGAAGAAAGGCAGGAAGATATGCTTCTCTCCTGGGAAAAATAAAGTTTAAGCTTTTGCCAGTCACGAAAGACTCTGGACTAATTGTATTTCAAGTCTGTCAAGGTCAGGGTTTTATTCAAAGTCCCCACCGTTCAACTCCCAAAAGATTCCCAATATCAAACACAGAACATGAAGAATACATAATAAACTTTAGGTTATTTACATAACCCCAGTTCTTTGAGTAATATGAGTGAGATGTCTCACTATGGGAGCACGCCTCACTGCGACCCTCAGAAGCACTTATCTCATTACGCAAATCCTGATTGGCTGGTGAACGTGTCCGTCCAACAGAGCAGGCAAGAAGGGTTGTCTGGTTAGACATCTCATACATATTACTCAAAGAACTGGGGTTATGTAAATAACCTAAAGTTCAAGTAATAATAGAAGTAATTTTCCAGTAATAATCCATTTGATGTCTCACTATGGGATGTGCTAGCTCCCGTATTGCCAGACAAGCTTATCTAGTGTTCAACCAACCCCCAGGAGAGAGAGTCACTCTGTTCCAGTTTGGACTCCAAAACCGCGCGCACCACGCACAGGGCTGAGACGTCCAGCATATAAAAGCAGACAAAGATGAGAGGCGAGGACTCAACCTCTAGTCGACCATCCTTTGTACAGTTATGATATTACAAGGTGGGTGGCGGGATTACACTACACAGCACACGGTGCTTCTCTCAGAGTATTAACCACAGGTGATCAGTTTTAAGGTGAGCATTAATTCCGATCTACCTGTCACGTATTTTTTTTAATGAAGCGGCCCATAATGATCGCCGGCCAATCAATCGGGGCATCCCTATATTTAAGTGCATATTTTTGGGGGACATCAGAAATTTTTTTGAGTCCAGGGCTGAGAAAGGATGTTTTAAGGAACATTGCTAACATTGTGCTACATAGAGGACATACACAGAGAAATACAAAACCGTTATAATGAGCCTTTTAAGTAAGTAATGACTAATGAGTAAGTGGCTAAAGTAAGGCTACTTGTGTATTTGAAATGATAAGCCATGTTTGAGTTCGATGAATGACAGGACAATATATGCATGTCGCCTTCTTGAAGGAATCTTTTACCCTCTTTAAATGACCCCCCCCCCTTTAAATTTCCTGCCCAATATGTGCAATTACTGTCACAGACTGTGTTTACCATCTGTTTCCATATTTGAGCTAGCATGTCCCTGAAGAGTTGCCATAAGGATGTTGTTCTTGAAGTCCCGCTCGTGCTAGTAAAGATAACTAAGTTGTTGCTGCTGTTCATTGTAATATATCTATTTCCTGTTTATTATTTTATTACCAAATATGCCCAGTCATGTGAACCCAAGATGCATTATTATCTAATAACCTCAGGGACCAGCTGCATAAACAATGTCTGTTCGTGAGTGACTTTTGCCACTTCGTGTGGAGTTTTTTTTTTTTCACCTACTTATCTCTACTTATGTTTGGTCAAGTATTGGGGGGGCAGCCCTACTAATCACTGTATGGGGCTACATCTGTGTTTGTTAAGACTTTCCAATAATATTTTACGGTACTTTACAAATCTGTGGAGAGAGCAATGGGGGTGTGAGTTGTTGTGGCAGGAATGTTTATGCCGACTGTGGAGAGTACCTCCAGACGCACATTTCTTGGTTTCAATCATTTTCACTTTTTCGAGAAGTGCAGAAAATATTTGACAGGGGGAGACAGGTAGAGAGGAGAGGGAGAGAGATGTAGGAGTGACATATCTGCAGAGATGAAAGAAATGTTTACAATAATCTGCTATGTTGTCATAAACAGGACGCATCTGTGATATTTGTGGGTGCACATATCATTTTTTCAATAGTGGCAGCTTGTCTTGTAATCATAAAAATACATTAGCTGACTGAGCTGACTTGATTTTAAGGAGCTCTCTGGGTTCATAAAAGATGTTGGATCTAGATTTCATAGTTATTTATGGATAACAGATTACCTAGATAAGAAGTGGGGAAGATGCACACAAAGTGAAAGACAGGCCTTGTCTACAATCTAGCTCATCCTGGCTTACCCTGTGTCACTGTTCGTAGGAAGACATATTTAATTAGAAGGAACTCACTAAGTCAGTCAGTCAGTGCCTATTGCCCTGGTCTAGTTGTACAGTGTCCCCATTCCATTCTAACCTCTGAAGTATTTAGCTTCACTGTGTAAGAACCCTAAACCAAACTCACCCTTTTATAACCTGGCGTTTTTAAAAAAAAAACAAAAAAATGACATCTTATTAAAGTGTTACAGCTCATCGTCTTATAATTATAATGAGATGGGGTACACATAATGTACATTGAGCGATGCCGTCCCAATAGATATTTTCAGAGAAGAAGTTCTAAACGGTGAATCCTGGCCAAGCTGTCGGTGAAAGAAGAACTGTTGAGTTTTATTTTTTGTGTTCAAACCTCTAGATAGTTGCCTTGTTGTCGATTATATTTTACAGTACATATAAGTACCCAGCACTCATTGTTTGCTGATGGCTGACTTGTGGAAAGGTCAGTGATTACCAGGCTTTTCCTGGCTGACTAGTTTGCTCACCATCCATTAGGTGTTGCTCCATTGTGAGCATGCTTTTATGTTCTGAACATAAGAATTGACAACATTTTTCTTGAATTATTCAGTTCGTCAATGTATTGAGGCACTTAGAGCAAAGATTTACAAATGCTCCCAGTGTGCAGCTGCTTTGAATGAAGACATTGAAAAGAATTGCAGAAAAACAAACCTTGAGCCATGAAGATAATTGTCATTGATGTTAATATATTACACTTAGCCTGAATAAGGGAAGTAGGTGTGTGAACTGGCAGGTACCATTTAAAGATTGTGAACTTCAATGAAGTGACAGGCGCCCCAGAGCTATGCAATGTTTTCTCCACTTTACTTCCTGATTGAGTAAGCATTTGTTTTCCAATTTCTCACCATATAACTACTCTGCATTTCAAGCCTGAAAATTCATGAAGTAGTCTGAGGAATGTCTACGCCTGTAAAGAGTCACAGACAGCAGTTTTTCAGCAAAGTTTATCTGATAGGGATTTAAATTATTATCAATGGCTGCTGAAGCAGTAAGAAAACATCCTCTAACACCTACACGCCAGCTTTATTGCTTAGCGAATGCATGGGGTAATTCCTAAAACCACTCAGGTGTGGATGAAATGGAATAGACTGGCGCAGGGGTGTTTAAGGACATTTTGGGGCTCAGCCAGGAGGATCATGTAGAGGGATCTACCCAAAAACTTTACTGAAGAAAATGCATCAGTCTGGTGCAACACACAGTCTGGATATACTCATGTTTATCTCTCGCATCCGTTTCCTGCCATCTGCTGGTCCACTTCAGCTTCTATAGATAACAGATACAGTCCTCAAAGAGTACAGAAAATACATGTGTATGTGATATGTGCTCATTACTCTAAATCAGAAATTTGTCAGAAGATTCAGAGATATCAGACTGCACTGTTACACATAATTTCATCTAAGAAGTTTGAAGTAAAATACAACATTGATGACTGTCTTTGTAAAGCTTTCAGCGAAGTCCCATTATAATTGATATAATAGTGTTAGTCTTTATGGTATAAGACTTTTTGACAGCTCTGGCATGATTGTAAGGTTGTCGAGGTGTGATTTAGCAATTCCTTTAGCACGTGATTATAACAACTAAATAGCAACTGAATTTGAGGTTTTCTGGTCCTCATTTAACTGTCTGTGTGGGGAATACTTTTTTATTCCATTAAAATTGTGAAGTACAAGTAGATTAGTACCCTTTTATTTGTATTTTCTCAGTATCAGTATACTTCTTTCTTACTCTACAAGATATTGTCAATGCTTCCCTCACAAGTTTAAAAAATAAATAAATAAACACTATTTAGACCTTTAAATGTTTAAGAGAAGAAGAAACTGTAATTGTGTAAAGCTGTATTTGCTATTTGCTAGGTTCTGAGTATCATATATATATGTGGGGTTTTTTTTTTTGTTTGTTTTTTAGCTTGACTGGGTTATGACTCACCTAAGGCAGGTGTTCTGGTGGCAGCAGAGAGTTAGGTTGTTATATCCAATTAAGGCAACCTTTAAATTAATTAAATCTTAAAATGTGTTATCTGCAACATCATCTTATTCACGTTAGTGTCTGCATTGCGGTTTTGAGCTGGATTAAGGTAAATCTAGAGTTGTTGCAAACTGAGTGAAACATTTTATGGCATCTTACACAGGGAGACTAATGGGCACTTGTTATATCCCATAATGATATTACTGGGCTGTAAACTACACCAAAATATAAACAATGGGCTGAGTTAGCCTAACCCACTAGCTTTTTGCCCCAGGCTTAGTGAAGTTGTTTTGACAGCTCCTACTCACCGCACAGTGACCATACACACCTGTGTAGTCAGTCCCATCTCCAAAACTACAGTGCCTACCAACCACAGCACAATCTGATTCAAACATACGGGTTGCAGCTGTGACTGACAGCTGACATGGCAGATCTGACCCCTTATAGATGCGTATTGGCTTACCTCTCCAAACCTTCGGATGGTCTGACATTTTCGAGCCTGGCAATAACCCAGCAGTATGGTTACCATCAGCCTGAGCTCTCTCTGCATGACTGGTCAGCAATATTCAGGTTTTGATGAACTCAGGAAAGCAGCTCTAAACTAAGCTGTGTGACTGTCACCAATAATGAAATTCTGAAGTAAGGAAGTTCTAAAGATATTATTCTGTTCGTGATTGTAAGAGTTTAATGTTCACAGTGATTTTGTCCAATTTGCTTTATTTTTTTTCCTGCCAGCTTTGTCTTAAAAGCTGTCGAGTGGAGAGTGGACATGATTATTTACTTTTAAGCAAAGACTTTTTTTTATATATCTGCCTGAATAATAGCAATGAAGAAGGTTAATTGGTGGGTGGGCGAGCAGAATAGAAATCATGTTGAAATTGCATGCAGGAGGCAGTGATATTATATCTGAGTAAGAGCCCCAACTACAGATCCCTATATTAATAATGCAAAAGGACCCCTAGGGCAGCCTCTATTTGCAGTCCCCCCCACCCCCCACCCCCCACACACAGACACACGTAGTCTCACGCATACACTTGCACGCATACATGAAATGTGGCTTTGGATTCCTATAATTTATCTTTAGGCAATGTTTCCGGGCATAGCTTTCAGAATCTTTTGTTAGTTTTGTTTGCTAATATATTCATTAGTCCTGTGTGATTTTCAAGCAGAACAACTGTTGAATAATTAGATTTTGCAGTTTGTGAAAAGGGATAGCAAATACTTGACTGTTGACAGTAATACATCTAAACAAATATTTAAATACGCCTAGAGCAGTAGAGAGCCTGTTATGTTTTGCATGACATCCCATACTCTTCTGTACATCTGTTTAATGTAAACTGTGTCGAAATAGCCACACATATATTTTTGCATTAATAGGGATAAACTGAACATAGTTTGTGTTCTGAGCCTTGATGACATCAGTTTATGCACTATATTGTGTCAAAATATAGTGCCAACACCATGTGACTTATACCAGTGTTGCTGACTATCATCATCTTACCGTTATCTTTACCTGTAAGTTCAATGATGGTTCAACTTCCACACTACATAATACTTTGTAGAGAAAACTGATTTTGGCCGGATTCTGTCCTGCTTCTGGCAATGGATTCATCTCAAACTGTAAAGCCTTATAACAGTGTGTAGGAAGTAATGATCGACCATGTCAGGAAACCAAAATATGTTCCCACTGGATGAAAGAGAACTCTGATGTATAACCTTTAAATAACCAATCATTGTTTTGTATGTGTGAATTATGAATTGACAACAACAGAATGGAAAACTAATACAGTATTTTTGAATTACATTGATTTGACAGTTTCGCTTTGTAATGCTGTAAACAAAAGGAAATGCTACCTTGACAAAGTGCATTGTTGTTGTCAAACTGTATATATTCTTTCACATTTTTGTCAAAGCACAGATAAAGCACATGACTGTCATCATATCCTCTATCTAAAATCTATAGGTTTGGTTTCTCTATTGGACAAACTGGAATTCTGCTGTCATTCCTATAAAAGTAATACAGGCTCCTGTTTCCCATTTAAAGTTTTTTGTCTTTCTGTATGTCATTGTCCATTTTCACATTCCAAAAGCAAAACGGGTCTCTTATCTCCACAACATTTACACAGGAACTGTATAGATAGTACAGATACAGTGTCAGTGTCCAGCCCTCTGAATGTAGGTGAGAAAGGTTGATTCACAGCGTCTATGGCACAAAATCTGTTTCATTTTATGCTCACTTTGTAATTACCTGGGTGGGAGCCATGGTGAGCCAAAATAATGAATTCCCACACAGCTTAAAGTCTTACTGTCAGTTCAAAATGGTTATGTAAAGTATCAGCACAATTCCTATTCAAGTGCTGCAGCCTCCAGATCTCTGCTAAGTTAGGTGCACTTAGAGATATATAATTGTAAAAATGATTTCTGGTCCCCCAGAGGCATTTCTTTAGTTTTATTCATTATTTTACAGTACTTTTCAATACTAACTCATCATAAAATCCCTACACTTGTGCCATATTACAGACATTGTCAATGCTGAGAATGAAGAAGTATCACTTAGACCAGTTTTGAGTTTTGTTCAACTTCAGCTGCAGAACTCTCCATATCATTCCATTTACATCTCCACTAATGACAGCAATAATGCATTCCATACAGTAGCCTGTAGGATTTCACCATTACTTCAAGCAGACGCCAACGTCTCCGGCTGTATACACGCTGTTGCTTTGATGATTGGGAATCTCTGATGCTTTGACTTCATGGGCGAAAGATTTTCAGACTCCCCAAGGGAGTTTTTCACATCTATCGAATGACACAATACCTAGGTTTGCACTCCTCACTGCCCTCCTCTGCATCAAGGGTATTCACTTGGAGAAGAAGAAAAAAAGACAAATTGGTAACAAATATGCCCTGGGGTTGTTATTGTTAAGCCATATTCCATGATGTAGTGACTGAGTTCAGCCAAGTTAATGATATTGCTATGTGAGCGTATATCTGAAAACAATGCCTCGGCGGCTGCTGGCATTGTTTTGACATCAGGATGGCATCCCTGTCTCTGAAATTGATCTCTCTCTCTCTTAGACAGAGACCTTGCACTCTGCTACCTCTGTGCAGGGTTCAACCAAAAATACAAGAAATACAAGAGAATTTTTTTACCAAGGGTATAATTCAGTCATTAACATTCATGTGAGGATGTTTTCTATCATTTTAGTGTTTAATCACACAATAGAAGAGTCATTATCATGTGCAGCAAAAAGAAAAGGCTGTGTCTTTCCTTTGCTGGTTCATTCCTAACGGAAGAGTTAACTGGGAGCGGTGATAAATATTTCATAACATGGCTTCAAGTTGAAGGCTGAAGGATAGCTTTTAAAACTAGCTCAGAATACCAATGGGAAGGCCTGATAATTTTCTTTAAATAAAATGATATTTGTGTTCGACAGAATTTTTCTAACACTTAGGAAGGATGCCCACTTACATTTGATCTGGATTTTTTATTGAAGAGGAAATCCGTTTCCCCTTAAGGATCAAAAAAACTTTCCATTTGGCAAACTTTGCCAATATAGGATTGTATGAATTTTTGAGTTATTAAATTAATTAAAAAGAAAAAAATCATCAAAAGATGCATCTTCAACTTGCTACTATTAACAACCATGTGCTCATCTTATACTCCTATATTACCATGTGTTTATGTTCTAGTTGTGTTCAATAAAGTATCTATCTATCTATCTATCTATCTATCTAGATTTAGCCTGATTGCATGTATATCTTGCGACAAGAAAATCTGCTCATGATCTTTTCCCATGTCTCAGCTGCACACCGTTTCAGGTACACATTCCCCTCTACTCTTGAAAGAACATGCAGACTTTACAGACAATGGTAAACAACAGAAACTAGACAACTGAGACAAGTGGGGCATGTCAAAGTAGCTGACCACATACTGTAGTTCCAGTTGTTGCACTCCATGTGAACTGCATTTACACTTCACTACTTTCGGTGTGATCAGAATGAAAACCTGCTCACCTCTGCAGGTCATTTGTGCATCAGTGTGTCTTCGTTATATTTGATATATGCATTTCCAATGTGGATGAGAGAGAGAACTGACTGTAATCATGTAATCTGATCATCTGAGATGTATGATTGTACTGCTTGTTACAAATAGGGTCATACTTCCTTTATGCTTCTCATTTACATATGTCACTTCATGCATGTCCTTTATCTGGATTTGGATTTTAATCCAGTCCCAATGTGTGTTGGTTCAAAAATACATGAAGTGCAACGGGTTTTAGGGTCTCGATTCTAAAGATCAGTTTGAACCCTTAAGACTTATGTCTCCTTTTCAATTTTATTATCTCAAATTGCCTTCCTCAGGGGAAGATGTGCCCATCGCTCACTGTGCAGACGACCCCCCACCCACAGAAGTGGTCTGCGAGGTTGCCTGTCCTGCAGACTGTGTGGTTGGCTCTTGGTCCTCCTGGTCCCCCTGCTCACACAGCTGTGCCACTAAGACCTCTGAAGGCAGACAAAGCCGCACTCGCACTGTGTTAGCTATCCCAGGCAAAGGTAATGCAACATTCTCTCTGACTTCTTTGGCTTTTCACCCTATGTTAATGACTATTTCTTGTCGCTGTGTTGCTTTGCTTCTTTTGTGCAGAACTTCACAGATATCAGTTTTGAGTCTAACAAAAAGTCATTACCGTGGTGATTTTATTTTGATTTGTATTTCTGTTGATGAAGCATGGCTGAATAGGCTAAAAGGCTAAATACTAATAATTAGTATATAATAGTTTGGGAGAAACAGGTTATTCCCAGAGCATGGCGTAGGGCAGGAGGTGTTTTTATCCCAAAGGAGAAGGAATCCTCAGACCTGAGTCAGTTTCGAATGATCTCTCTCCTAAATGTAGAGGGGAAGATCTTCTTTAGTGTAGTCGCACGGAGATTAACTAGTTATTTAGAAAGGAATAGCTTAATTGATACTGCAGTACAGAAGGCAGGAATACCAGGGTTCGCAGGATGTTTAGAGCACACTAGCATGATTTGGCATCAGATTCAGGCAGCCAAGACAGAGAAAAGAGACTTGAATGTCATATTTTTGGATTTAGCAAACGCGTTTGGTTCAGTGCCACATAGC
>NW_019525311.1:275045-275751 GCF_002814215.2 Seriola lalandi dorsalis
GGTGCCATGTATGAAAAGAATACTTGAGAGACTTAATAAAAACTTAAAGTGGGCTAGTATGAAAATCAAGCCTAGTAAGTCTAGAAGTATCTCAATAAGCAGAGGGAAGTTAAGTGATAGGAAGTTTGTAATAGATGAAGAGGAAATTCCAATAATTAGGGAAAAATCAGTAAAGAGTCTAGGTAGGTGGTACAACGCAGACTTGAATGACGGAGAACAGGTAGTGCAGTTTCGGAAGGATGTTGCTGAGGGACTAGATAGAATAGATAAATCAGGGCTGCCAGGAAAGTTGAAACTGTGGTGTCTGCAGTTTGGGTTATGTCCCAGGCTGATGTGGCCACTGTCTGTATATGAGATTCCAATATCCACTGCAGAAAAAATGGAAAAATTAGTTAGCTTTTACATTAGGAAGTGGCTAGGTGTTCCTAGATGTTTAAGCACAGTGGCACTGTATGGGAAAGGCATACTTCAGCTCCCAGTAACTAGTCTAGTGGAGGAGTTTAAATGTACCAAGGTTAGGACAGAGCTCCTGTTATCTGGGAGCAAAGATGCGATAGTTAGTAAGGTGGTTCCAAACCCAATCAAGGGGAGAAAGTGGAATCCAAGAATCGCAGTGCAGGAGGCAGAAGCAACGCTTAGGCATACAGAGATTGTGGGTAATGTCCAAATAGGCCGGGGAGGCTTGGGGCTTGGCCCAGGCAAACCG
>NW_019525311.1:276614-277164 GCF_002814215.2 Seriola lalandi dorsalis
AGAGTTAGGGGCAGAAGCAGAGCAGCGAGGATGGAAAGTTAGGATTTGTCCAGTGGAAGTAGGATGTAGAGGATTTGTAGCAAGGTCTGTTGTCTCTTTGGTGAGGGAGTTAGGAGCAAGTGGACAGAGTGTGAGGAAAATTGTAAAGGACATGTCAGATGAGGCAGCAAGATCCAGTCAGTGGATTTGGATGAGAAGGAGTAATGGTAGCTGGGGGCCCAGCAGGAGGAGCACTTAGGATAGATAGACTCTTAGGAGAAGCAAGGAAGAAATCCAGGAAGAGGAAGTGTTTTTAAGTGGGGGTGTGGCCTGTGTGAGCCTCTTTGAGACCATGCGGTTAGTCCAGGTGAGGTGGCCTGTATTGTTTACTTGTATCGAATTGGTTTGTGGTGTGTCTTTGGCTGTTTAGGTGAGTTTGTTTGTTTTAGGTGAGTTGCATGGTGTGGTGTTAGAGTATGAGGGGTGTAGAGCACAGCCTAATCCGGCGGGGGAGAGCCAGCCTAAAAAGGCCCCTCTCCCTGACTCTACATCCCTCATTGTCTTGGAGAGT
>NW_019525311.1:277184-310837 GCF_002814215.2 Seriola lalandi dorsalis
ATGGCTGGCATTAGGGGAGTGACTCTGGGACGCCAGTGATCACTGTCTAGCCTCCTGGAGGTGTTGTGGGACCAACTAGACGAAACACTGGTGAAAGGAGGTTCCCACCTGATGACCCCAAAGACATGTTAGTTATCACTGCTCATTAGTCTGTACAGCTAAATTAATAGTTATCATAGGACATGTTAAGCTTAGGGAGCTATTCACTGGGTCCATTTTCTGTAGCACAAGCTTTGTGTTTATCTTAAATAAAAATTACAGGACAAAATTATAAAAACAAAAACTTAGATATAAAGGGAGACAAGATGTTCAGGAGGACAGAAATGAAATAAGCTAATGTGGTTATATAGTAATGTAGGCACCAGATTTTGACAAGGAAAATCAATGAAAAAGAAAATATTTCTGGTTCTGTGGCAGTGATATGGATACTCTTCTTTATCTGTCAATCGTTAATCCTGCAATGTTGATGCACAGCAATGCTAGATCGGCAGAGTACTCTTTTGAATTTCAGGATATTTACAAAAACCGCCTTAGTACAATAAATAAGAAAACATGTTGTACTATGTTTTCCAAGGTGGAAGCAGGACATATAATATTTATATTGTCACTGGAAATCCAAACTAAAAAAGCAATTGTAGACTAACTTATGAACGTAGCAAATAAAAAATGAAGATTGCTGGAGCCAAAGGATTTATCAGCGTGCTTTCATAGACACTGGGGCTTCACTTTGGCTGTTATTTCTCTAGACTTAAGTCTCATTTAAGACATTTTTCATCTGAAACATTTGAGGTTTGAGTTGACCATCCATTATTGAGGGCTCTTTCTCTGGCCAGTGTTTTTCTTCGTATTCCAAGTGTTGTGTTTTTAAGTCAGACAGCAGGGCCTTGGCAGCCAACTTCTACCCATTAATCCCTGTAACCAAACGCATATCTGCAATAACAGCTGATGAAAGAATCTCATAGCTTAAGCCAGGTTCCACACTAGGTTGTTTATTTCCATGTTGCTGGTCTATCTGCTTGCTGGCAGAGAGGTGTGTGTGTGTGTGTGTGTGTGTGTGTGTGTGTGTGTGTGTGTGTGTGTGTGTGTGTGTGTGTGTCACACACTATTTGTGTTTATATGCCTGCATGTTTCTAACAGTATGGAAAGGGTGGGGAATACAAAACAGACTGGAAGGTGTTTATTTGATTGTGGTTCATCCATGCCCTTATGAGTCACAGGGCACTTTGAAGCACTTAACCACTCTCCAGATGACAACTTTGCTCCTGCTTCAATTGAACTATTCCTTGTTTTGCTTCCATTTAGATTGGACAGTCCCTGCACTGACCAGTGTAGACCCAATACACTTTAAGGATATTGCTTCCTACACACCACTCAAAAGCACTCTCAAAAGCATGGATGCATATGGATGGTGTATATGTATGCTTCACTATGTTTACTAGCATCAGGTTTATGTTTATATTTGTGTGAACCAAGGAAATGTTAGGCTTTAAGAGTGGCCTCTCCACTGCTCTGTTGCCTTTGACGGATGCCCTAAGGGCAGCTAGAGCTGGGGCTCAGTTCTTATCTTACTGGACCTATCAGCAGCCTTTGATAAAGGTAACAACCATATCCTGCTGTCTGTACTCTCAAACATGAGCATCTCGTGTAAAGCACTTTCTTGGTTTGAACCCAATCTCACTGGGCGCTCCTTCAGTGTGTCATGGCAAGGACAAATGTCCTTATCTGATCCCTTGCCCACAGGGGTGCCCCAAGGATCAGTACTGGAACACCTTCTCTTTGCAATATACACCACCTCCTTGGGTCTAATTATCCGCTTGCACTGCTTCTCATATCACTGCTATGCCGATGACACCCAACTCTACCTCTCGTTCCCACTCTTAGTCATCTCAGTCAATCAGTCTCCTCTCCATAGCTATATCTTCATCTCTTACCCCATCCAAGGTAGTGAGAAACCTGGATGTGATGTTTGATGACCAGCTATCCTTCTCTGACTATGTTGCATCCGTTTCCCGGATGTACTGCTTTGCATTATACAACATAAGAAAAACCAGGCCTTACTTGACTAAGTACGCCACCCAGCTCTTGGTCCAGGCCATGGTTATCTCTTGCCTCGACTACTGCAATGCTCCTCTGGCGGGCCTCCCCTTGCGCACAGTGAAACCCGTACAGATGATCTTTAATGCGGCTGCCCGTCTGGTTTTCAATCAGCCTAAAAGTACACATGTCAATCCACTGCTCATCGAACTCCCATGATTATTCATGGCCGACATAATCAAATTCAAGTCACCAATGCTTGCCTTCAAAGTTATTTCTGGATCTGCACATATGTGCTTGTCCAGACGGTTCTCGTTTGTGGTTCCCTGATGGTGGAACAAGTTGCCGAGTGCTATCATTGCAGGGGTGTCCTTCTTCAAGAATCTCTTGAAGACTTATATCTTCCAAGAGCACCTCCTCTCCTAACACCTCAAATACCCTTAGAAGCTTAACTACCACTTACTATGCACTTTCTGTGCACTTCTGTACCTGATTTCTTTGCACTTATTAAATAGATGTAATACTTACACAAAGGTCTCCTACTGCACTTAAGCTTTAATGTCGCCCCTCACTTGTAAGTCACTTTGGATAAAAGTGTCTACCAAACGTGTAAATGTAAATTTACCTGTAAAATCAAAAATAACTCAAAATGGCTATAGAAAAATAATATAATATATATAATGTAGGCCTAAAATATATATATATATATATATATATAAAATTACCAAACATATAATGACACAATATAAAATTTATGAAAGCTATGATATTTTATTGTGATCTAGTTTCTTTTTGGTCACATTTTTGACATTAATATACACTAAATGCAAGGAAATCGAATACTTAAATTAGTAATGTAACTAGATAGCAAATATAGAGCATAGAGTCGTGTCCTAACAAAACAAAAAAAGTGTACTTTATGATTTTTGCTATTTTTCCTATTGTAGCACAGTTTAGGTTAGTAGAAGCTTTCATAAATTTTGTGCTTTCAGTGGCACTCTGTCATTGAGGTTCAATATGGAACTGTAATGTCTGTGTCAACATAGGGGCTATATAAATGACAACAAGAGCACAGGGACCAGGGACTGGACAAGAGTGTTGTGCTGTGGCTGTGGGCAGTGTTTGAATTCTGGTACACTGACCTTACTATGACTTTTCATTTTTAATTCAAATTCTACAAGTTAAAACTTGTAAAGCGTCTGCTCAGCTAATTTGAACAAACACTTGTTTTGTTGCTCAGCTGCCAGCTGTCAACGATGAATGTTAGCATTTGCCTCCCAGCAGCTAACTGCTTGTACTGTAGGTGAAATTTATTTCAGTTTTGTACATACGCTTAATAATGTTGCTTTGTTGGACTAACACTAGTTTTAGCTTGCTCATAAGCATCTAAACACAAAAACAAGCATATTGTAATTGATTCATGTCTTTGACTCTGTGGCTCCCTTTTGTATCTTGGTGGCCAGAAGGGAAGGAGTGTCCAACAGCTCCAGCCTTGGAGGAGTGGAGAGTTTGTAATGACCATCCTTGCACGGCGTTCTACTGGGAGTCCTCACCCTGGGGACCCTGTATTGAGGATACCTCCATGAATCTCAATGGAACCAGCTTCTGGAATGGGACCCCTACCTGTGCTGTGGGTGTCCAGATCCGCAAAGTCAGCTGCACTAAGATGAACGTTGGACCTGTCATAAGTAAAAGGTACAAACTCTGATCTGGCATTAGTTTTCATGTGTATAAATTAGAGTGCAAATATGTATTGCAATTCTATAATATTGCCTGACATTTCTTTTGATATATCACCTCAAGTTTTTGATATTGGTCTGCACATCTATACTGTACATGTCTATTCATGTCAACACTTTCATTGATTTTTCTATATCACAAGAGAGATGTTTTGTGGGGCAGCATCTCTGCAGTTTAATGTGTTCGTCTGAAGGTATGATGTTACAGGCATGTTTCTCAATGTCTGTTGGGAGATGAATCAATACGTTTCCTCCTTCCTTTCATGTTATCTCTGGATAGCACTGAGCCACATGTCTCCACATGTCGGTTGCATTACACCGTAGCACTTGAGAGAATTCGGTCAATTTTTGTTTGGTCTGTTCACATGTGAAAACTAAACTTAGCCTCCGATGGATGGATGGCTCTAAAATCTCCACAGGTGTATCAGCATACTCCATATTTGTGTTCACACTATAAATCTGACATCTATGCACTCATGAACAAATGAAGAAAGAAGGTGTTTTTTCAGCACAACACTGAATATTTTTCCCAGTCTAAATGTAGATATTTGTCTCACTGTCTCAAACTAAATGTCTGTTCTTGAGTCATTTTGCCAGTATAAAATGTCACTTTCGACAGAATATTTTCTTCTTCTATGCCTATCTGACACTGCTGCTTTGCTTCGTTTTAGATAGCAGAAAACGGGTCCCCAGAGAAACGACGTAAATTATGGTTGAAGAGCAAAAGAGCTTTGTAAAATCTGGGTCAAGAGTTGAGAAGTGATCATATTTCTGTTACAGAAAAATTATTTAAGAACACAAGTCCAAATGTGTTTTCCTTGAAGATATTTAGTGTATGCTTTTTATTTTCTGACAAATGACCCAGAGGACTTGATGCACTGTGAAAGTATATCTCCAGAGCTTTGTACACTGAGCTCTTCTTTTATGCTTTCTGCCTGTGTTTAGGATTTTTTTTTTTTTTTTAAAACCTGAGACTCATTTTGCTTATGCTCGACCATTATCTACTCCTCTTTCAGCAATACAATATCAAACACTGCTAAGGGCTTTTGTGCTGTCACTGTAATGATGTTATAGCCCACACTAGGATGATAGATTTATAAATAATTCACAAAGTTTCCCCTTCTTTAGCTCGATATATTATTGACAGGGCCATAAAGTGGATTATAGATTGGCTTTTTTCTCATGCCCGTTCTGTCTTCCACCACAGAGGCTTTAATGAAAACTGTCATTTCTGCTCCACCAACAGATCTCACCTTTACAGTATGCTGTGAATTCAATCATTTAAGTGTTCATTTAATGGAATGGAACCTAACACATGGCCCTGCGTGTTGCTATTCATCATAGTTGATTTTGACTGTCAGTAACAAGTGAGTTATTGTGTATATTTTGCAAAGATGAGCATTTCTGTGTGCAAGACATCAGGATTTGGTTGTCGATAGAGAAGAGTGCAGATTTGGCATGATTAAATCAACCGTTGTATGGTAAGATTAATACACAGAAGACACTTACACTATGGTATGGGCTGGAAAGGGTGGGTCGGACTGGTCCATTTCCATTGCTTCAATCTGTGTTTATCTTAAACTTTGATCAAAATTACCTTAATATAAACCATTCCTATCTGAGGAGCAGATGTCCCTTGAATATATTTGATGTTGTGCTTTTCACTTCAGTCACTAAACATCTAAGCATTTCATTCTTAGCAGTAATCTCCACAGTGAGCAGAGGCTCAATAAAAGTCTAGTGGGTCTTTCTTGGTATTAGTACAGAGCTGTCAAGAAAACATTACATTAGTTTTTAGTTTCATATCTATTCCCCCGTAACATATTAAAGATAAAAATACTCATTCATGAACAAAAGCAGTAGCTATAAGAGTGCAACCTCTAATAATTTTTTATATACATGGGTACCAAATTATATTTTGCATGTACACATACTCTGAAATGAAAGTATAGATGATACTACACTTAAAAAAGGTTGCCAATATTATTTAATAGATAGTTTTTAAAAAGTTTCTGTTGTTATCAACTATGTTCTGAGTAGGCAAATCAACCAATTGAGTGCTGGGCTGTAACAACACACTCATGTTAAAGCTCACTCACACACTAATATTTAGCAATAAATATTAAGTATTGAACTAAGTTGGAATAGAGAGTGATTAATTGGGTGTTCAATTGCAATTACAGTTTTAAGAGATAATAAATAATGTGTGAGGAGACATTTAATGTTCCCAACCATGTCACAGTTGAACACCGTGGCCTTGACTGTAAGTCTGACTCCCTCATTCTGGGCGCACCACACATGCCATGCCCTCTGGCATACATAGCTGCAAAGAGGGAGAGAGAAGAGGAAGGATAAAGCTGGGGAAGGATGAGTTTTATGTATCTTGCCTCCTTATGCTTTGGCATACTTTGATCTCATTCCTGCGCATGCTGGCTTTCTGCAGTCGGTAGGATGTGGCACCATGCTGGGTCTCTAGTGAGACCTGGATCTGGTTGTCGGGCAAAGGAAGTCACTTACTCTTGGAAAAAAACTGGAATTTCTACGTGTGTGTTTGTGTGTGTGGGGGTGGGTGGGTGAGTGAGGGGTTGGCTGTGGGTTGATGAAGACATCAAAGCTTATGACTTATTTGATTTCATAAAGCCGCATTAATCCACTCCACTTCAAGGTTGCATGACACACAAAATACGGCACAGCCAAAAGGCCCATTACAGATAGCTCCCACCAGATATGTAGTAGCATAAATGGAGGAGAAACGCATGGTTATTTTCTATTTTAGGACAATTGGTAAAAGTCTGTTACATTCTCCTTAAACCTGGTAATCGTGTTGCAGGAATGCTTCATTGGTAAACAGTTTGCATATTCTCACTTTTCTCAGGTGTAATTAGCAGGCATGCTGTTGACTGATGGATTGATTTTGCTCCCAGAAGGCTCAGTTCCCTTGCTACAAAGAAAATACTACTGTGGCTGATGTGTACATGTGTTCAGGGAGATAAATGCAGGCACCTGGTTATTTAAACTGATCTTAAACTTGTTCCCCCTAACAAAAGCTATGCAGTACTAGTAAGAAATTCAGTAGTTGTAATTTTATTATGTGACAATCCACAAACAAGAGTACTGTAAAGCCAAAAACACAGTGGCACCATAGCGCGTCATATGACGTGTCAAGTGCCGCCCCCCATCACCAATAGGAAGTGTTGCACTACAGTGCGCCAACAGGACCAGGGTCACACAGAGAATGGGACATCGTGCGGACATTAAGTTAAAATCATGTGTGAACACTATTTTAAAAGAGGCTGAGGACAGCTGCAGAATCAGGTGATGATCTCTGTGGTTTTGTCCCTATGAGCGACACCTTTTACTCCAGTCATTTGATCTCTTGTTAGTATAAAAAGTATTGATAAGTGCAGTTTTAAGACAACTTGGTTTTAAAACGGACAATGTGTTACGAACCATGAAACATAAGAACTGGAACAGTCAGAGACTTTCTTCTCATAAAGCAATTTGTTCCGAGAAGACTAAATTTATGCGCCTCTTACTTAAGCATACAGGCAGGGGGGACATGTAATCAGTCACGTTGATTGTGGGGAGATGCGTGATGTCAGGGACAGGGCAGTTATTTCACTGTTGCCAGTGAGACGTTTAACATTTACTGCCTGGGGTGTGATTTTCAGTCCACTGTTTGTCTGTATGTTTAGGTGCTCAGATTCTTCTCGTCCAGAAACCGTCCGACCCTGTTTGCTTCCCTGCAAGAAGGACTGCATTGTGACACCCTTCAGTGAATGGACAGCCTGCCCATCAACCTGTATGCCAGGTTCGTCTTTCCACGATCTATGAACTTAGTTTCAGGAACATCTGTCTAAAAGCTCCACAACCAGTCAGGATATCTGGCTTGAAAATGTTTCGTCTTTGTAACACAGCAACATTTTTGTAAAGGAAAATGGAAGTGAATCAAAACCTAATCGTAACTGTAACAGCACAACTTACATATTTGGAAAAATATGTTTTTGTCATAAATGCTTATAACTCCAAAACATGAGGCACTTAGTATAATTTATAACAACGTCATCACAGACACTTCAATATGTTGCCACATGTGTCCTGACCTCATGTCTCCAGTGTATTCAATAATTGTATTTAAGTTTAAGTTGCTGTAATGGACAGTGTTAAGTTTCCATTATAATAAGTTGACACATGAAGAGGAAAATTGATATTTAATGGGTTTCAAATGTGTAGTGTAAATATCTTGGAAATCAAAAAGTATGTAATTGTTTTTAAAAGAATTGAGCAGGCATCTTGTCTCTGTAAATATGCTGTAGTCCATTGGGTCCGCTGATGATGTAATCACTTTCTTAATTGCACCATTTTCAATGTTTTGTAATTAGTGTGAGTGTAATGAGCCTTGAAGCGTGAGGCAAATGAAGCTATTACAATGTGGTGTGTCCAAAAGCAGTCTGCAGTGAAGTGGAGGACATCACAGCCACAAGGGCACACTAATCAGGATCAGATCAACTTTGAGACTTCTTGTTTTCTAGCCATGTCTTCCAGATATTAGCCCTCATTGTTGTCATTGTGTCTCCCTTTTATTTGTTGTCCAAGACTTTATATGCCAGCCATCTGTCTCAGTATCATTTTACTTTCTCTTCCTTCTGGAAAATGTTCACTTAGCTTACTGAACACAGACTTCTGTGAAGACTGTGTTTCATGTTCAACAGATAACACAACCGCCGCCACACAGTCTCGATACAGGACCGTCATTCAAAGGTCTGCTAATGGAGGGCAAGAGTGTCCTGACACGCTGTATGAAGAGAGAGAGTGTGAATCACGTCCATTTTGTCCAGTGTACAGGTAATGGCACCATTTATAAACAACCGTTTCCCCTTCTTATCTTATCTTCTGCTCTATCAAAGGAAAGGATGAGAATAAAGTGTAAGCATGATATAATGCCACGTGTCACAAGGGTCCATAAATGTTGTTAAATATTGTATGCATGTGCTTATATAACGGCATTAATATCAGACACCATGGCATTCCTACTTTCATGCTGCTTACGCTGCTATGTTAGTAGTGTTCAGCATAGCTGCGTTTCATTAAGTTCAGTAGTGATAAACTAAAAAGAAATGGTTTACGTTAGAATAAGATCATGCAAATACAATCTTGCTATTGCTGACCCAATGCAACATCAAATAAGCAAATTGGATGTGAATGTAGGAGTTGCAGTGTTTAAAGGCAGAGGAGTTTTATCTTTAATCCTGAGGTAGTTTTTATGGTTGATAATTTGCAACGTTCATGATTCACCCCCAGTTTTTTTTTTTTATGTATGAAACACAACGTGACACGAAACATGAGACAAACAACGAGGAAAACACACACATAGAAAACAAGAGAGTCTCAGTCTCTACCTACCTTCTTTCAGGGCAAGATGAGCATTCAGCAACATTCCACAGTTAATGCTGTATATTACAAGAGCACCCAATGTAAATACCATTAGACACTACATAATCAGCTGAGAGGGTTGCTTAAGGGATATCTATGATATGTGCGTTTTAGTGTTTACTGTGTTCAACTGATTCTTGATTTTATGACACAGTATTAAAAAGACATTCACAAAGTTACAATAACAAATGACATCAATTTATGTTTTCTTCAGTGTTCAAACCAAAGTCAACCCAGATGGCAATTTGACACAAATTGCACTAATTTAGTGACAAAGTGAAAAATTTTAATTGTAGCAGCAATTAAAACAATT
The DNA here is from genome assembly GCF_002814215.2 of Seriola lalandi dorsalis. Classification (NCBI taxonomy): domain Eukaryota; kingdom Metazoa; phylum Chordata; class Actinopteri; order Carangiformes; family Carangidae; genus Seriola; species Seriola lalandi. Next base: position 286,704 of record NW_019525311.1, read on the forward strand.
TATGAGGTTGCATGTTTGCTGCATCTGGTCCAGATCACCAATTACAAACCAAAAATTATGAGTTGTAAAAAAAAAAGAAAAAAGTATTTTTCCTAAATGAAACTGTAATAATACATCTTTCTGTCTTTTGTGTTTCCGTGTAGGTGGAGGACACACAAGTGGCATAGTTGTGCTCTGGTTCCAGATTCTGTTCGACGTGGATTAAGCGGACCGGGAGAAGCCTGCGGGATTGGTTTAGAAACAAGAGGCAAGTGTCATCCCTGACCTATTGTATTCTCTACACGTCAGCTGCTGCCATTTCACAATTTTAAGATTTGCTTTTCCATCTCTTTCCTTATTTAATTAGACATAATAGCCCTTTCAAAACTGCACCTTTAACAAGCAGGTGATGGAAACATAAAGCAGGAGGCAATTTGACCACAGAGTGTTATGAGATGAGCCTCTCTGTTGGCTGTTATTATGATCTCACCACAACACTTATTAATGGATGCAGCGAGTCTTGGCCATAAGCACATCTTACCAACAGGTTGAATGAAATAATCAGGTATATTAAACACAATACACACACAGTATGGTACACACTTGTATGCACATACTTGCACAATAAAGTTCGTAAAACCATAAAAAAAACCCTGTTTGGCTGGAGTGCCCTTCCAATGGAGTATTTTGATGAAAAAGTGAACATGTCCTTCATGGCTTGAGATCCCATGGTCATAAAGTCTGAGAGTTCTGCGATTTATAGACCACAAATTAAGAATGAAAATACTCACACTCACAGAACACAATCCATTAATAATGTAACAAAGAAAGACCAACGCCATACACAGAATTAATCTGCTGTCCAATTTACTCCTGACGGGTAAACAGAGTTTTAAATAAAGCAGCAGTAACATGGCAGTCTTTCTAAAACATATTGTCTAATTTAATATCTTATTTGCAGATTACATTTTCCTTTTTTTTTTACATTGCGTATGTAACAACGGGCAATATGAATATATATATATACACATAGGGACAGGGACAGATTATATATAGGGACAGATTAGTCTGTAAATGATGTGGTATATGACACTAGTCAATGCTTTGTATACAACAAAAAATAATTTGCAATATACAGTATATGGATATAATATTGATATTCTGGTACAGATATCACAGTTTGTTCTTTTAAAACGCGTTTGTGATTGATCAGCACTGAAAAATGTCTTTGAATATTTATGATATGCTGGCTCATATCACAGTTTTTAATATGTGTTTTTAGATGATTTGCTATTTTAAGTTAGAGGTTAATTCTTCCTTTGCTGCTGACATTTTTACTCTGGAGCAGCTCTGATTTCTAGCTGCCTTTTGCTAATTTATGTCTGTTAGACAATTAAATGGCAGCACATTTTTAAACACTTTTTATTTCTGTTGTCTGTAAAACTGTGAGTGAAACCGCTGCCACTCCCCACAGCTGTACATGGTGTGATTCCTGCTTAATGAAAAACATTCTTTTTACAATACGGGAATATTCCCGTCTTTAGTTATATAAATTATTCTGTTGTTTTGTTGATGAATGTCTCCAGTATAGTCCCATATTGCAGAGTTATCTGTATCATGATATAGTCATTACTGTTAGCAGCATATCATAAGTATTGCATCATGTCCCTTGATCTCCATTGCGTCCCCTAATCGATCGTGCTCCATGCGTGTGTGAATGGGTTGTGTGTTTGTGTGTTTGTCGTGAAGAATTGTGTTTCTCTGAGTGGAGTCGGGAAAGGTACTGCCACTGGCCCAAATCGTTAAAAAGCCAGAGTGCTAATTGGATCATTTCAGATTCGTTTAGAGGAGAGTAAATGTCCCAATAAATCCCAGAAACTGGGTGTTCTATCTAGTTCACTGATGGGATTCGTGTGAAGTTTTCAGTGGCTTTCTGTTCTGCCTTGAGAACCTTCTCGCATTTTTCTTGCTCTCACTGTTGCTCACTTTTACTTGGCTGTGTAATTATGACTGACATTTCTCAATTGAATTTCTGTGACTTTTTGGTGAGGATGGGGAAAGTGTCTGTAGTGTTCTCAGGTTAAGAGCAAGCCTCATTGACCTTTAGAGCTTCCTATTTGAATATGATTAGAAAATGACTAAGTTAAATACCTGTGACATTTCAAAAACTGAAGTATGAGTTTGGAATTTGCAGTTGGTAGAAACATATTATTTAAATATAGATTTTAAATGACAAAGACGTTATCCAGAGTTTACGTTCACTCAATGGATGACTGAACCAATTCAACGAAAAGGACACATAAATGTCAAATTGGGGCATAATTAGGCCACAGTATTGGGAAGAAGGCCATATAAGGAGCATAAAAAACAGAAGCTTAATAAAGTTATAGAATAGGCTCGACAATTATTTTATTCAAGGACATTTAACAATGCTGCATTTCCCTGCCAGAGCCCTCTATATGCAGTCATCCACCAACACTCACTCCCTCAAGTATTATACAACCTGAATTAGATAATATTACCTCTAATTCTATACGAAGAGTTAACTTTAGTTTCTTTTCACTATATTCATTTAATTGCTTTTGCACAGTAAATATGCAGTTTCCATGTAATGTATTTCATGTGATGTTTTCAACATGACGCATTTAGACACTACAATAACAATAACAATAATACAATAACACATTAGACATTATTCATTTTAGAATAGTACTTGCATTTGTTTTGTTTTTTTCTGTTTGAAATGTAGACTCCCTTCACATAAAGTTCAGTCACCGACACAATATTCAACATTGTGTTATTTTCCATATATCAGTATTCACTGTAGTGGTTGTAGTCACATTGTATCTACTTCAAATATTTCTATTCATTGAGAAACTGAATATGAACAAGGAAGATGTGCAGCATTATCATGTCAGACGTGTTGCAGTGTAAAATACTCTGGCTGTTGCCTGCTTCTCTGCATTTTCTTTCGGTAGCATTTTGTCGTAAGATTTAATGGTATGGTATGAGTAAATGTTATGTATACATTTTAGCGCTGCATTTAAGTAGTCTACTAGAAGTCTACTTTTTGTCCTACATCCACATTTCTTAATATAGAGCCATTATTAACATGTCACAGAGAAAGTGGTCACAATTCAGCTAGAAAGTGAAATGTAGGCTTGAAATCAAAGCTTAAAGATATACTTGAGGAATTTATTATAGTGCTCAGTAATGCTCCCAAGTCCTTACTTTCAAAAGTCAGTGACAGAGTCAGTTAGAGAGGGTGTTGTTGAAGGTACTGGCTAATAAAATGTGTGATTATGGTGCTTTTAGACAGAGACTATTTTACTCTTATAAGCTGTATTATTTAAACTATGAGGTACTGTGCAGTTCCCATCAGGTCACAGTCAAATAGTCTCAGGATAATGACACCCCTGCAGAAACAATGCATGCATCCGCACAGTTTTAGATTAAACTTATTTTAGGTGCAACAACAGTTGAGGCTAATTTGAAATAAACCGTCTGAGTAATAGATGCAATCACTGTGTAAGCTGCAGAGGGTTGCCTCGCAAACAGACTGCAAGCCAATGAAGAGAGATGGTCTTTTACAAACACTTATCACAAACCTGTTGCAGTTCATTAATAAACCATTAGTTAATGATGAAATAATCATTAACTAACCATGCACCACTGTGTAAATAATGAATTTTCTCATATAGTAATCTGTTATATCATTTCATATGTTATAACATTTACGGTCTTTTAGTAATTGTCAGCAAATTTGGAAATAAATACATAATACACTGCAAAACAATTGTTAAAAAATGCATTACAAGGATACAATATGATAAAACCCTTATCTTATTAATCTTGTGTAAACTGTCACCACCCAGCATTAAGTGTTAACATGGTGACATAGTCCTGCAGAGTATCACTGCGCTTTGGGGTTTAATTATGTCTTTCTGTCTTGTGGCCACAAACAGCCAATGGAAGCGTTTCCCGTCTGACTGCTCTGACACTTGCTGGGGTAATAAGCAGCACCTCTGTGTAACAGCTCAGGCAAGCTGTTTTTAGAAGTTACCAGAAACTCAGCTGTTTAACATTTTAAGCTCCAATTCGCCTCCATTTTTTCCCTGCATTATGCACATCTGCATCTGTTCCCCATTTGCACGTTTCCACTGATATTGTTTGTATCCATGCTGTGTCTTAACAGCGTTTCCGACATTTGCCTCAGAAATGTATCTACAAGAGGTTGTGGATGTAAAGGCATCAAACCATAAACTGTCACATGTGAATTTTAATTAAACCTTGGGCAGACTGTATTGTTTCACAATTATACCTAGCTTTTGTTTTTAGTATCATCAGTGACATTCTCACTGAACTACCCCTAACTGAGAGGTAACCAGGAACCATTGTGGAAACTGTTATTTTCCATGGGGTCAGCAGCATTTTGTTGCAAGGTTGCTGCTCTTGGGAGAATTACAGGAGTTTTGATCGAAAATGAAAGTTTTAATAGAAATATTGTGTAACTCTGGGAAACTGCTAGATGGCTAGTGATGATGAAACATTCGAATAGCAGTTACAGAATAGTTCAAATAGCAACCAGGGATTTTCAGCCCAGTTAAAACTGGTAGTCAGATTGCTGGATACATTCTGATCCCCCAGGCTTAGGCCTGTAGGTTAGAATCATGGCCAAGGTTTAGAAACAAGCAACCAATTGGGTTTGTGGTGTACAAAGCCAATATGCCCTTGGCTTGAGCAAATACTACTTCCCATCTCAGTGTGTGTGTGGCTTCAGTCTGTGTCTGTTGAACGCAAGGCTGCATTTTAAATGAATGCTAATGTCTGATCGAGTATAGAATGAGGTGAGGATTGTGGTACCTGCACTGACCTGACATGCCAGGGGTCACGAATAAGAATTGAATGAGAGGATTTGAGAAGATGAATTCCAACCTTGCCTGAATGGAACAGTTTCACTAAATAGAACAAGCAACTCTGGAAAACCTGTGAAGATGTAGCTGATAACTTGGAGCGATAGCAATGAGCTAATGGATTTCACACTAACTACAACACACTGTGTCTTAATTTAGCCAACTTGTGGCTCATAACCAGCTGGATGTGTTAAATCCCTCCCTGAGTAAGGCTGGAACTGTTTTGAGAAATTATTCAATGGAAAATGCGTCATGCTGATATGATTTAATGGCCATGATGAAGCTAGTCCACATTATTCTTCACGAGGCATCCCATAGACGAACATTATGAAAATAATATGACTGAATTAACATGAAGATTATATATGATGGGAGGGGGTTTTATTTGGATGAAAAAGCTAGTATTAAAAGTAATGATAGAAGATAAAAACAGAAAGGAAGGATTTAGATTTTTAAATAATGTCCTTTTATCTCAAAGTCTACAACATTAATCCAGAAAAGATTTTTTAAAACCTAGAGACAAGGTTTTTTTTTTTTTTTTGGTGACAAGCCTCTTCAAAGCTTGTAGCTTTCAGCTCAGCCTCAATGATGTTCACCTTTCTAAGCAACTGTATAATTAAAGATGATCCCTGTCAGTGACAAAGATACTGTGATAAAAATTGTTACCATTTGTGAGCGGAGACGATGTGAGAGACCACACAAATGGGCTTGGGCAACCAGAGGGTAGGATAATTATGTTAAAAATGGATGGCTCCCAGTTCAAAATCAGTATGTCAGTACTTGCTGTTCTTGCCTCTGCTAATAAAAGACACTGGCAATGACAGAATGGGGTTGTCACTGGTGGAGTAGTTTCGGTAAGAGAGTAGACCATTCAAGGTAAATGGACAGAACTAAATGCTAACAGGGACATATAATTATTCCCACAGAGGTGCTAATTGGACTAATAATGTGGCAGCTGTTAACAATTAGCTGTTTCTCAAACAGGTTTGTTCAAAGGAAAATACAGTTCACCTTTAAAGGTTCATTGTATTATCAGTGTTTAACTTAAACACATACATTGCAAAATGAAAGTTCTGTTGTTTTTTTTATTTTTTGCTGTAATTCACGATTGCTCTGATTGTGAATGTTACATAAAGGCACATTAATAAAAGCTACCATCTCCCTTTGTAGAGGCCATGTATGTAAATGACCATCCCACACATTCTCAGCATGTAGAAACCCAGCAGTTTTTGTCAGAGGGCAGAATTTAAAAGTCAAATTGAAATCAATAAAATGGATTAAAGGCATGTTTGTAGATCAGTGAATCCTCAAAGATGTTGAGGCATTGAGAGGAGGTGAAGTTTCCTTTACCGGTAACGTTGCTTTATTTAGATCCCAGCATGTACGTGCATGAGAGAACAATGCATTTAAACATTATGTCCTGTATAGTGTGTTTGTGTGTCTGTCTGTTTTTATACCTTCTGTGTTTAAGCTACAGGCCACTCTGCTGCCCCTGTCTGATCAGTGGCACCTGACAAAGCTACTAAAGACCCCTCTCCTCAGCCAGCAGACTCTGCAGGGACAGAGTGTCCTCACACTTGCTTGTTTGTTCCTGTTTTTCTTTTTTATTTGATTTCTTTAATTAACTATGTGTGCATTTATAACTATTTTTGTGGATCCTCATTTATGTTTCTGCCTTTCTTAGTGCTGCATACTTGATATGCACACTGAAATATCAAGTGTTGGAAAATATGGAAATCATTCCTTTCCCACCATGCTGGCCTGCTGATAATTGTGTGCTACTAGATTCACAGCATTACTGTCACTATTGAAATCCTGCAAAAATGATCTTGAATGATTTTTTTTTTTGCTTTTTGAGTTGTTACTATGATACATGAAATATGAGAAATATGTAAGTCGTGCGTTTTTGTGAGAGGTCTATCTGGAGAACAGTAACAATGGAAATTTCCTTCTTCCACCACAGGTTCCCTCTGTAGAGTAAATGATTAGATTTTGAAGCACCTTACTGCATATATTTACATACTAATGAAGGTTCCTGTGGCACTGGTATAATGTGCTTTAAGATATGTATTTTCTTAAGACATTTGTGTGAACTAACTTTCGTTATTTGTGCAGCTGAGTGGCTGATAGTTGAGCAACACATGAACTCACTGTTTTGTAATGTAATAACCAATTCAACTGTTTATCAAGCATAACGTCCTATTTGTTTCAGTCAGATGTTATTTTGAACAAAAACTAATAATGCATTTGCACTGTGTCCCAGCACTTTACAAATGCTTTTTGGTCTGATGAACACACTATAAGCCTCACTGTGCAAGTTGGGTACACAGAGGATTTAAATTTACAACTCTGAATGGATATTTGATTTTGACAAAATGCAAAGCAATGGATTTTCTTGATACAGATTAGCCCTGGCCTCTGTGTCCTGTATCATGTTGCAGTACATGTTCACTTTTTTTCTTTTTTTGGAAAGAGTGGCCTCACTTCTGTCAAAGTTTACATTTCGCTGTCAGAGATATGAAAAAAAAGGAACTTGCTCAGGGATATTTTCCAAAGTTATCAAAGCAGCCACACTGGACTGAAAGTCTGCTTTCAGTTAATTGAGTCCTACATCAGACCAGGTAGCCCATCTGGTCTTGCTGTGTGTTCTAAATAATTATTCTTAGCACACATAATCACATATTGTTGTTACAGCACTGTGTTGTGATGTCTTTATTCCTCTTTAATCAGATACCAATACTTTGATTAGATTGTGTATACATCATTCTTTCAAAAGTGTTTAGCTTTCATGTTGATCTGTTATTATGAGTATCTTGTTTTATTCAATGAATCATAGTTATCTGAAGAAGTCTGATAAAGGTGTTGTGCTTGAAGGTTAAATTAGCATTTCAATAGATCTTAACATGAAAGCTGCACAGGGATATTCTTTATAACTTATGCTATGACTGGACTGTAGAAACCTGTCTGAACCCATTCAACTGAACATAAACCTGAATATGACTCGGACCTTGTGATTATATCAGAAATATTGTAACACAAATGACTTTAAAAATGTCTCTAGGAAGTTTTAAAACACAAGAACTAACTCAATGTTAACTTGTTGAGGTGTGTAGTTGTGCATTGTCTGTGTGACATTAAGTGACATTCTTACCTCCCCCTGTGTTTGCAGGAGTCAGTTGTGTTGGTGAGAGCGGTGAGTCAAACAATATGACGGAGTGCCTGCGATGGGCTGGCCCCACGCCCCCTCAGATCAGAGAGTGCCGAGTGGTTTGCAAGGATGATTGCACTCTGACTGCATGGTCCAAGTTCTCTGAATGCACTGGATGTGGCACTTCTAGAAGTCGCAAGCGCCTACTCACAGGTAAAGGCTCTACTTTTATTTGCACAAATATCACTCAAGACAACAGTTTAGTCTTTGGATTGCTCTCTAGGGTCAAGCATTCTTACGATTAATGGAGAAGCTCACTCAACACAAATGTGGTATGTTTACGACTAGTAAAAACACTTACATTAATTGCTGGTTACATAGATATAAATCTACATCAAGCTACTGTCAAAGCACCAGTGCTGAACTGTGAATGTTAGAGCTAGGCCTTTAGTTGACCTGTTACCTGCAATAGATTCTCCACACTTCAACTGTTCAGTTTATTTTAAAGAAATCATGAGTATAAAAGTATAATTTTCAGATTTACCAGCATTGTAAACCAGCAAGACAGTGAAAAAGTTGTGACTCCCTACCTTTAAAGTCTGATTGTGTGTCTGTTCCTGAATTATTTATATTCCTAATCCGTAAAGGTTGACCGATCAAAAGAATCAAAAGGGTTTTTCATAAAAGTAGACCAAGTTGTGAATACTGTCCTATCACTTTGCCATCTGTGCTGTGACTGCTGTCACTGATCTGCTATCTTAAACCCCTGGACAGAACAAGGTGAACCCCGTGAGATAGCTCTGGCCTAGAGTCCTTGGAAAGGCCTAGGGTAATAACTTTTGGTCCCACCCACTATAAATCAAATACCATTGGTCAATTCACCTACCACGTTCTAAACAAACAATGCCTTCTGTCCTGTTTATGAAGTGCTAACCAATGAGTGAGCCAGCTAACCTTTCTCTGACAAGGCAACAAGAAAAACAAAAAATCTGATTGGATAACTCTAGTTTTAGAACAGTTACCCTTTCATTTCTCAAGCAAATTCAATAGAAAATTAGGCAAAAATTAGAGTAAGAAGAGAATAATTATCAAATGAAAGAGATTAAATATAAAATTTAAATTAACTTAGAAGGCCAAAGCAAAGCACGAACCAGCAAAGATATAACCTTGTAGTATAGAAAACAGTTGGAAATATGAAGCAGTAGCCTTGTACATTCATTCAAAAAAGTAACTCAAGAACATTCCTTGATCTTCAGGGTTGATATAATTACAGAATTTTCTTCATGTGCTAATAAGTCTCTGTGCTTTAACATATAACCAGTTCTCTTGTTGTAGCTCTGTTACTGTAACTTTCTACTGTCGCTGTAGTGTTATGTCAGGTATGAATTAGGTCTCTCACTGTTTGTAATCTGTTATTTCAGTGCAGATGGTAAAATCTGAATTACATGTTGTGGTTGCAGACCAGGCTGGATACTATTTGTCTTCATGAATATTTGATCCGATGCCAGAGGGGCTGTAGTAAACATACCCTGTCTCCGTCTGTAATGCTCTTAGAATCCAACACATGAAATCAGCCTCAGCTCAGTGGTGTGTTGCTTTGAGAACAGTGTGTGTGCTCATGTTCAGTGGGTTGTAATGGTCATAATAAGTCACTATTTCAACTCTTTTATGCCCACTTTTACGCTTGCTTAAATTTATCTGTCAGGTAACGAACCCACTGTGGGTTTTAAGCTTTTGCATGTGGTTGAAGAAGTTGGCAGCTTACCAAGGCCTCTGTTTAGATAATACAGCTTTACTGAAAAGCCTCCTTGAGCTATATTACAGTATATTCTGTGTCTAAACTGAATTTTAAAGGCCCAAAAGGCTGTTCAACAGAATGCTTTTCAGCAGTAGAGGATGTATCTTAGATTTTCCTAGAAGTGGAGAAATAGAAAGAAAATCTCCATTTCCATAGACTAAAGTCAGCATATGTCAGTGGTATGGCATAAGTAAAGGCTGTTACAGCTACGCTATAAAGAACAGTGGCAAATACTGTGAATGTTATAAACACAACAGCTCTGTCACTAATTCACAGAAAAATAAAGTACAAAACACAAGGAATACAATTGTCTAGTTTGTACATCATGACAGGTGTTCCCTGACTACTGTATGTGTATATTTCTTTCTGGTGTCATAATTTAACAGACCCCTTCGTATCATTCCCATATTACCCATAACAATGGTGTGTCTACAAATTGGGGGCGTCGGCAGAGAAACTGAGCCAGTGAGCCATACCTCAGCACTCTGTCCCCTGTTCTACACACCAACACACACCAACACACACACACACACACACACACACACACACACACACACACACACACACACACATTTTTGTCTTACGTTAGCTTTGAAGACACTGATTGACATATGCATTCCCCAGTCCCTTACCCTAACCTTAACCACAACAAATAAATACCCAACCCCAAACCTTAAGCCAAGGTTTAACCCTCAAATTGCCTTTTGAAATTGTGAAGACCAGCCAAAATGTCCTCACAACCATAGAAAGATGGGCGCAGAGTTTGACTGTTCTGTGTGTTTGACTGGTTTTCCTGCTGCTGTCGAGGTATGAGCTCCAGTATACATGTGACAATCCTTTAGGGCAGCATGGGTGGCTCAGTAGTTAGCATTGTCACTTTAAAGCACAGGCTGCTGCCTTCCTCTGAGGAATTTACATGTTCATCCCATGCTGGTTTCCTCCAGGTGCTGCGATTCCCTTCCACAGTATAAAGACATGTAGATTAGGTGGACTGGTGATTCTGATGATATTGTAGGGCCCCACACAACCCACAACCAGCCTGTTCTGTTTCTTTCCTTTATTCACTACTATTTTCCTTCACCAAAATGTACACACTTTATGTCAGAGACTGACTGTAACCTAGACACAAATAAAAAGCAGATTATCAGTCGTTCTCATACGGATATGTTCGACCCCCATCTCCACCCTGCAAAGTACATGCAGCCTAGGAAATTGATTGGTAATAGCCCTGTAATAGAGTTGTCATAGGAACATATTGCTATCCCAACATGGAATTTTGAATGTATGCTGCGATAGCAACATCCTCTAAACCCCTAATACTTGTAACTACCCAAAAGTTAGTGAAATGTATGCTGGATGTGCCACGGTGGCAATCACTGCCTGTAATAGATGAAAATGATCCTTGGAAGATGACTTGCATCTTTAAAAGTTTCTGCAAGGAACATTTTTAAACATCATTTGCAATCTTTAACTGATTTATATGTTGATTAATACATCAAACAAATTAATAACATTATGGTAGAGTAGATTGAAAGCCTCTTTCTAGTATCAGCAAAACACAAATGAAGATTTCATTTTCAGCTGTTCAACTATTTGTTCCTGTTGCAATTACGATGTCACCCCTTGTCAAGAACTGAAAACTCAGGATGCCAGTCTAGTTTGTTTGTAATTATATTGATGTCTTAACACTAATAATGCGATGATGTATTGATGTTTAAATGATGCACATTTAAGCAGATGCAGCTATAATCTGAATCTGTCTCCTGTCAGAAGAAAGGACGACATGACTTGGATGGTAAAAATGTTCAGAAAGGATGAATGCTTTTCCCTTTTCTATATTGTCAAGTATTGAGTCGTAGCTAATTTCTTTCTCAAGCCGCATGTTGAGCGTTGTATGGGTATTCAAACATTAAGTTCTGTGAATTATTTCTACCACAGATCAGAGAGCAGAGTTTGTGTGTATCCGTAAGAGCTTAACTGCAGATAAATGGTTTAGCTACACTATCCGGCTTTGTTACTGAGCCATTCAAAATTGCTCAGATTCTCTTCTTTGTCAGAGTAAGCCTTTAAGTACTTCATGTGTGTCATTGTAGCCCGGCATTTCATACAAATACTATAGTTCTTTGGGTCAGTTTGCTGTCTTGAGCTGAATTGATTTTATTTTATTTTATGGTATTCTCTTTGCTCCTATGTTTTCTCTACTTTGTGGTTGTTTTTATAATTTCAAGATTCAATTTTGTGTCTGCACTTAAATTGTCTTATGAAATTATGAAGCTAATTTCATTTATTTATGTTTTTATTCCATTTTATTATATATGCTATTTAACTGAAGATTGGCTGACTGATTGAAATAAACTCCAGAGAAATCCACTCAGACTTTTACAAAAGGTGGGGAAAAAAGTTATAGTGACTGAACATAGAATATAAGCACTAGGCAGAGTGTAGGGAGAGGAGGTGTATTATGATTTATTATACACCTATCTCACAGCACATGGATTCATTGTCAGGTATTATATTACAGCAGAGGTGGAGTGCAATAGAATAGAGAGACTTGTTCTTTTATGACACGACTGTCAATTGTTCTGGGCCTACTGACTTGTATGTATTGTGAGCTGTAGGTTTTGTTATTTGCTAAATTATAAGATATATTGCGTGAAGCACTTCAGATGAAAAATGAAACATGATTCAGCATCAACAGTGTTTGTAGAATATCCATTGTGGTTTTTTTTTTTTTTTTTTTTTTTTATCATTTTGAAAATTGGGATGAGGCCAGCGTGTGGTCAGTCATCCAGTCAAGTGGAGGAATGGTCCATGTTGACATTTTGCTGAAGGGGAGATCAATTATCTATTTTCTATCTATTGACCTCTTTGTCAAGGTAATTCATCCGTGGCCTTGCTATTCCACAAGGAAGCTAAAGCTCCGTCACTCGGTCACAGCCACATTTGCAAATGCTTTTCAGCATGTTTGACAGTGTTGCATAGATAAAGACAACAGCACAGTGTTATGCTGCTAATGGATCATCAGCACAACAAATATTATACGGAGATCATTTTGAAAATTGTGCTCAATTAAAATACATACTGTTAAAACAAGTCTGATATTGCAGTGGTGTCTGTAGGCCTATGTGCTGCTGTTGCCCGTGATGTAGTTGTCAAAGCAAAGTGATGTTGCACTCGCACTCCTCAATCAACCACCAGCAGTGGTGTAGATTGAACAGATTGTCGGTGAATTGCAGTGCAACAGCAGTGAGTTCACACTCTGTGAGGAATGTTTGCAATCAGACCCACTTCGGAAACAGATGGGCTTCTCACTTGGCACACAGGAGGCCGAGGGCACCCGGGATCCATGAAACAAATAGGACTGCACAAGTACATAGCAGGATTAGCTGTGTGTGTGTGTGTGTGTGTGTGTGTGTGTGTGTGTGTGTGTGTGTGTGTGTGTGTGTGTGTGTGTCTCCATCTGGCTCAGGTCAAGGAATTCTGGTAGCACTTACATTTTACAGTACAGAAACAAGGTGTTTACTCTAATTATGACAATTACATAGTAATTTTCTTATTCTCTGTGGCCTGCAGTCCATTAAAGCCGCACTTACACGTTTTCTGCAAAGTGTTGATTGGCTCCATTCTCTTTGGACCAGCATGATTTATTTTGACCAAACAACAAGAAAATAACCATCTCAAAAGCAATACTGTATGAACATAAAATCAATATAAAACCTGCTGTTCCTTGAATAAGATACGTCTTATTTGTTTCCATTTAATGCACAAGAAGAAGAAAAAAGCGCAGAACAAAAAGCACATCCTTCCTCTTAGGAATGAAGACTTTAATATGCAATACAACCCTTGCTTAATTTAACAAACTGAGAAGTTCAGCTGCAGCTTTACTTTGACTAGTAACTTATTGTGGTTAATGTTAGCTGATGTTAGCAAATTTTAGATCAACTTTACTGGGTCAGTTTGCTGACTTGAGCCTTAAATGTAATATATTCACAAGATCAGTGAGTCTACAGCCATGCAAGTGTGGGGCTGTACTATACTACTTAAGCAAGTGTTGGCTTTACCATTGTACACGTACAGCTGAGGCTGATGGGAATGTAATGTTTGTTTTGCAGGTACATATCTAGTCATAAGCAATGTTGGGGAGGTTACTTACCAACACTAAAATGTAATAGGTTACAAATGACTAATTACCCTGTTAAAAATGTAATAGGTGATGTAGGTGTTTTAATTACCCCATCGAAGTAATGTAACTTATTACATTCAAGTTAATTTTGATGAAAACACAAGTTGCACGAAGGCGTTATTGCTCAGCCAAAAGATGCAGAGCAACAGAATGAATTTCACATTCATTGTGTAACTCTTCATTTAAAAATCTTAAACCCCAAGAGAGACTTAAAAAGAATTTCATTGGTCAGAGATTCAAGGTGTGCGTACAGTTACATTTCCATCCTATCAAGACAACAGTTTTGGGGGAAAACTGAAAAATAATAATTGTGCATTACAGAATAATGAAATGTAAAGATATGTCAGATGTTGTCATCTTCCAAACTCCAGTCCAGTCATTTGCATTACCCGGCCTGACTCTCTGAATTACATGCTATGAATTGAATGCAAATCCTGCATCGGATCTAGTGCTCTTATCAAATCCATTATTTGATTTGCCTTGACATGTACATGAAGAGGTGTTGACAGGGACTTTTCATTTAATGAAATGTACTATAGAAACACTAATGTGTCGATGACAGCAGGATATTTATAGCTGTTGAGGACAGAACAACATATGTCTTATCTCAAATCTCATGATGTGAAGCGGACGGTCAATCATGAGAAAGACTTTTGAACAGATGCAGCTCGACAGGTTGTATCTGTTACTTGTCCAGATATTAAAACTGACAGTATCTGAGAGGAACACATGCCTTTCAGCTGCTATGATACGTTCCTTCTCATGCTAATATATTCATACTTAACAGATATAATGGACAGGACTAATTATTTGAAGCCTGGGGTGTACTTTATTGAGAGTCGAGCTCTAATAGTCATAATGGAGGTCCTAATAGAGGTCTTAGGCTTGAAATAAAAAAAAACAACATATTTTCACCCTCATTAGACAAAGCTTTTGGAGTTGATGTTTCAGAGTTTAAATTAGATTTTTAAAGGGGGAAAAATTGCCAATCCATGGTGCGTCTCTCCAGCCACTTTCTAATATTCATTGATAAATGTTGACATGTTCCTGGTGCAGCTAAAATCATGTTTGATTTCTCAGAAGCATTTTCTCTATCGGAGGAAGTCTCAGTAGATGACATGGCAACCCACAAGACATGTGTTTTGTGGGTTATAAGGGAGAATACCTCTGTCTGTTGTTGTAGTACAGTGACTAGGGGTTGCCAGAAGGCATTGTAGGAAATATGTAATTATTAAGTGGCATAAAACAAGACGAGGTAGACTGAGGGAAAGTGGATATAGCAAAAAGAGAATTACATCTCTTAAACCCAAAATAACTCCTGTGCTGAACATCAGTTACTAAAAATATAACATTGTGCCCAGCTTTCCATTATCTGGCCATCTCTCCATTATTGTCCCTTGAATCACATCCTGCCTGTGAACTGTTGATCACTGATTAACTACAACCACTGTGTGCTGGTCGTGGTAGAAAGACAGGGAATAAATGTTTATCAGTAGAAATTTGTAAGAGAAAGAATTTGTCTGTCTTTGCTTCCTCCTCGGTGGATGCAGCTGCAGCAGATTTTACTCTCTCTGGTCTTTATGGTAACACACAATGTTTGTACGTGCTATGCCCAAATATGGTACATGTGCATACAAATGACATAACGATAACAAATATAAAAATGTATTCCATTACATAGAAACAACACACATACAGAATGTGTTGTTTCTATATCATAGAGAAAAACAGATACTCAGTTTTAACCTTTCAGAGCTTATAGTTGTATTAACATAACACAGACTTAATGTTGTGTTATGTGCGTCATTCACCCAAGGGGCTTCAAAATAAAGACAAAAATTTAAGTTTAATATGCTTGCAAATAGCACTAATCATTCCCTGGAGTTGTTCAGAGTGCCTTTGGAATATGCTTCACACAAGGTAGTTATTAGTTTGCAGTAGTTTTCTCTGGAGAAAATCAAACTATAAGAAAACATATTGAAGTTGTAGAAAATGCAGTATTCACTGGTATTAACATTTAGTTTTTGTATTGGAGAAAGTCTTTTGTTTATATGTGTATGACAATGTTTAATTTGTGTGGTTTTTTTAACTTAAAGTGTCACATATGTGCTATGCAGTATTTACATATTTGTTTAAATAGCGTGCAAGAACACCTTGACGGACGGATGGACAGACAGACAAGATACATAGATAGATAGATAGATAGATAGATAGATACTTCATTAATCCCCTAGGGGAAATCCAGCCTGTGGTTAGAGTTGAGATGTTGGATATAATTTTAGCTAGCATGAGTGAAAGGTCACCAATAGGAAGATGATGGAGTCTAGGAAGATATGCAAGTGTGTATTCCACTTATGGCGAAAACAGTGTTAAAGATAAATATAACATGACTGTCGATGCCTAAATGTGGCTTCTGTCATTCACAGTTGCAATGATACAAATTAACAACTTACACTCATTTGCTCACCTGCTGACATTGTAAGAGTTCGAATGCATTATGAATGATCATAAATAAATAACCAAAATAAGTCAGTGTAATTTTTACTTGTATTTATATTTAATTAGAGTTCCTTCTCTTCAAAGTGTTTTTTGGCTTTCTATCAGCTGATGTTTATATCAAACAATAAACCTATTTCTGCATTCAGAACCATGGGAAAAGGTTTTTAGTCCCCTTCATGCATAATAGTCTGCATTGTTCTGTCCATCTTCTGTCGCAGGTCGCAGCAAAAAAAAGGAGCTTTGCCTAAATGAGGAGTTGTACCCACTGGAGGAGACAGAGTCTTGTCCCTGTGATGAGTTTTTGTCGCAGCCCTATGGGAACTGGTCTGTGTGCATTCTGCCTGATCCTTCAGTGTCAGGGTCCCTGCAGGGCTGGATGAGCCACCAGGAGGTAAAGGAGTGTGGCAAAGGTCTGCGCTACAGAGCTGTGGCCTGCATCGACCAGCAGGGACACCTGGTCGACCCTGCGCTCTGTACAGACTCAGGTAGGACTAACAGAAATATGTTGCATGAAATTTGAATTTTGAGCATAAGCATAACATATTGGCTCTTAAGAATCCTACAACATATGATTTACATAGGACCACAAGTGTCATAAATTTGTTTGCAAATTACTATAAATAAATAGACTAAATTACAAAGTCATTTTTGCATTTCAAATTGCCCATTTAAATGCCTTATTAAAATCTGTATTCTTAATTCAATTTGTGAATACAGTTATTTCTCTTTTTAAACTGAATGTTCAAATAGATTCTTAAATTTCATTATTTATTTATGAATTCATTATTATTATTATTAGATTACCTACTTTCTAATTTGAATTATTAATGACAGATTAATATTTCATTAGTTTTTTATAATTTCTCTTTTTATTGTCCATTAAAATATCAAATAATGAATTATTAACGTTGTAATTTAATCTATATAATGTTTAACCTAATGATCAGACAAGTTTGTATTTTGCTTCACTTCATTCATTGAACCTGACATTGTGTTCATGTTAGACGATTTCTTGCTGGAAATGGGTAATTTGATTTTGTTTTGCCCTAACTCTACAGGATTGACTGACAGCCTATCTCTCTCCCTGGTGTAATTTTCAGTAGTTGCTAGGAGCTGTTAAGGGTTTTACATTTGATTTAAAAAAAGAAAAAAATAGTTGATTCAAGAGCATGAATTGAATTACAACAACCTGTGCAGCTACTTTGATCCTATCCACACCTGCCACTGTTTTTCGTGGATATGGCTTGATAGCCAGCTAGCTCTGTCGGAAGTTAATGTATTTGCAGTTTAACAGCAATTCTTGAATCAGTCTTGGATTTCTTGCTGGAGGCAAACTATGTAGTTCTTTGCTGATGGGTCAGATTAAAACAATATATCCACTACTTGCCAGTATGTCAGAATAATCACAATGTCAGCTTGAAAGTGGTGGTTATTTTAAAGCTTTAGTTGCTACATCATTGTCCCATTTATCTGCATATTTCATTTTAGTATGAAAGAAAGTCGAGAGACTAATGATTCAATGTAAAAAATAAAGTTGTTTAAGACAGCAAACAAACAAAAGTAGAGAACAAAAAAGATTATACAGTGTGAAAATCCTAGAGCAGTTCCACTAAGCCATGTTGGCACAGTGTAGGAATGAGACACTCATTAGTCAGATAATTAGCACTCTGTGTCACGGTGAGCAAGACCAAGGTCTGGTTGAGCGCAGGCCAGTGGCATGTCTGTCTGACATTATTAATGTGATCCTCAGTGCAGCTGCTGACCAAGTCTAAATTAGGCCTCCCCCCTCTTGTCTGCCAATGTTCAATTTCAGGCTACATGGTGGAGGTTTGCCACATTCCTTGTCCCCTAGACTGTAAGCTCAGCGACTGGTCAGCCTGGTCAGCCTGCAGTGCATCCTGTGGCAGCGGGTTGAAGATCAGGTCCAAGTGGCTCAGGGAGAAAGCTTTCAATGGTGGACGCCCATGCCCCAAGCTGGATTTGAAAAACCAGGTAAGGCTTGCACCAGTTGTTTTGTATACATGACATCCTGTACAGCACAAGAGGGAAGCAAATTGTGGAAGGTAACTGTTTTTACATTATGTCGATGCTTTTGTTACTAGTCTGCCATTGGAGTGGAAATGAACTCTTTCGGGTATTCTTTAGGGACAACACTTGCTCATCTGCAGTTTATGGACATTAGAATAATGCATTTAAATTTTCATACTGAGATGCAGCAAAAACGAGCAAACACAGTTGACCTCATTATCCATCTACATTGTTCTCAAGTCACTTCTTCACGGACTTGATTGTTTCCAGGGAGACATACAAGAGAATGCAGATGAGGGCAATCGATATTTTCACTACAGTCTACATGTGTTAGGAAGGCCATTGCTAAATGTAGAGAAATTAGTTCACTAAATGCTAACAGTGTCCACACTGCTCCATGTTTACACAGACGTACAGCATTTTCTTAGTAGGAACATTGATATGGTGCATGCAGTAGTTTGCATCTTAATTTTTTACACATCTCTAGAATGCTTTTGGAATATATTTTCTTCATGCCCTGGCTGTGTTGCACTCCAGTGCTGTCACATGAATACACGGCGGGCCTGTTGCATTCTGCTCGCATTTCAATGACAAGGTTTATTACCCATCAGCCTGTGGGACTCCTCGGTGACCTGTTCATTTTCTGGTGTCTGCCGTCAGACCAAATAATTTACCTGGCAAGACATGCCCTTTCCTTGACATAAAAAAAACAGGGCAATGTTTAGTAACAAAAAGAAGAGCGGTAGAGAGGGAGAAGTGGGCAGATGGGAGCTTTTGATATTCCATAGTCAGGTAGGATCTGTAGCTCTGAATATTTTGGGACGGTGTATCTCTCATGGGGTCATCGTTTAAAGAGGAGAAGTCTTTTATGAATGCTACCTGTATGCTTGAATGGGCGTGAAACTCTCTTTAGTTTGTAGAGGTCAGTACTGCGATGAAGCACGGTTGTGTGAGAAATATTCCAGCGTGCTCTAGTGGAGATCTGTGTACAGATGGTTAAGTGCCCACTAACAAGGTCTGTATCGCCCCAGTTGAAATGCCCTGTAATAACCCTCACCACTGAAACTGGAGCTCGCTTTAGCCAATGCCCTCGCGGATTTATCCTGAGGGTGGACTAGGGCTCAGCATTAACATTAACAAATTGGCCATTTAAAGTCAAGTACGTCTGTCCAAGGTGTGGGTGGAAAGATACTATAACCTCTACTCTAGTTCAGCAGGCATATTGTAGAGGTATGAGGTTACCTCTCCCTGCTGTTAAACTAATAAAATCCTGGATGGTCACAGCTGACTTCTCCACATGGTCAAAAAAAAAAGCTGCCTTTTTCCTTAAGCTTGTGTACTTCCCCGTTCAGCTCTCTGATTTACATTTGGTCCTTGGTACTTCATTAAGTGTCTGTTAGGGTGCAGCATGACAAAGAATATTTTCATTCTTAATGGGGAGCCCTCCTCTCTTAGCCAACACTTACTCTTATCACCCAATGCGAACCACTCTCTAGCCAAAGTCTGGCCCTGCTCCCAACAGCAGATGTTTCCCCTTGAGTCGCGGCCGGAAGTGACCGGCTTGACAGAGATGAAATTTACAGCGCACCGCAACTCATCCTCTCGTCTCATGGTTGAGTGAGCAAGAAAAATAGGGAGAGAGAGAGAGAAAGAGAAAGTGCCTCCATGAAAATAATGAGCAAGAATGGCCACATTGTTGAACAGTCTATGTAGGAGTTTGGCTGTGAAATAAACTGTATGTGTGTTGTTAATGAGATCGTCTGTAAGATTTCTTGCATTGGTAAAATGTGATCTAGAATTAGTTAATCAAGATGAATAATACATGCATCACCCCACTGAAAAACCTGCCGTTGTGGATCCGTTGCCCACTCTGAATCTTGTGTCCAATAGGGAAAATAATAATTAATGAACCAACTCTCAATTACAAATTTTAGATGTGTTTTCGGGGAGCCCCAAAGAGAGATGTTCCAATCATAGCTGAGAAAACGTAATTGGCACATCAGGTCTGTCGAGGTCGGCTGGTCCTCATCCTGCTTTGTCTCTTGTAATGTTAAAAGTAAAACATACTGTTTGAATATACAAACAATAAAGCATCGTAACCTCTGTCTTGCTTGGGCAAGTCTGTGAGCTGAGCAAACACAGCTAAATAACAGTGTGAGAGCAGACTTATATGAAATTCTGTAATCTGCAAAATATCACGAATGTCGCCATCAAGTGTCCCCTTTTCGAGGTTCTCAATTTAAACGGGTGAAATGGAAAAATTCAAGTCAGCCTGAGACGGTGTTTTCAACTAACTCATGGAGATACATGTAGCCAGTGTTGTCAACTACTTTCAATGGAATGGAATATCTAAAAAATGAAACATATACTGAACTTATACTTTTTACTGGAATTATTTATCACTGATTTTTAAAATTGGTATTAAAAAAAAAAAAACACCACCAAAATATTCAGATGCTAATAAAATGGTGGCTCTTTACACACACTCACTCTATTTTACAGTACAACACTTGTCTGAGAACAAGACGCCCTGAGAGACTGCCACAGAGAGCTCACAGATGTCAAAGCAAAGCTCCCAGAGAAACACACAAATTGGATCTATAATTACTGGAGACATTTGAGTTTCCTCATAACTCCCTCAAGTGTTTGCCGCCAAATGCTGAGATATCAAGTGGTATATGTGCTTTTTCCATAAAGCACAACAGAAATGTCTTGACTGCCTGCCAGCCGATGTGCCAGTCAGATGGTTATTTCTCATTCTATTAATGCCTGCGGCTTCCACTCCATCCACTCAGGCCCTGTCCTACAGAGAAACATCCTCCCTGTCCACCTCCAACATTCCTCTGCCGCGCGTTGTGCATGTGGTGGGAGGTTTTGCGGGTGTGAGAGACATCAGCTGAATTATGAGACAGGTGACCTTGTTTGTGTGGACACAGAGGAAATACTTTCCATACTGTTAGATATACTGCATCATATTGCATTACTATCATTAATATTGAGCTGATTGTTTATTGCACCAGTTGTGTCATCTTTTTTAACACTCTTTGTTCTTGTGGGTGTATGTTTTGTGCTCCCTCAAAAACGAGGTGCTACATCGCAAATCCTGATCTAAAACATGAACAACTAAAAGCACACTCATCACCAATTATCACCTGCAGGAAGACGTGTAATGAATTTTCCTAATTATGGTGTGAGTCTGTGGCGGATTAGTCATTTTCACCTATCATCCTGTTCATTTGGATAATTTGGGTTGTGCAGAATAGTTCACCAATTAGAGTTTCTATATATTTCGGTTCAAAGGAAATCACCTTCCCGTGTGACTGTAAGATCTTTATCTCCCTAGAATCACGTCATACTGTATGTGTAATACAGTGAAATCAATGTGTTTGCCATTTGTACTTTTGACAGGTCAGAGGGGAAACAAAACGAGTTCTGTTGAATAAGCTGTTCTGCCTTGATGCACTCTGTTCCACTGATGGCTTTTGCACTGTAAATGCCACATAAAGACATAGAGAATATGCCTAAATTTGAGAATAAAGGTTCTCCAAAGTAGCAATGTGGCAATTTTTGCCTCTGTTAAGTAGTTTAGATCATTTTTTATTCTTCTTTTTAACAAGACGCAGCCAGGGTAGAGATGAGAGGAACATAATTATCAGGTAATTACGAGTACTTGATAATGAGGCCCCTTTCTCCTACAAACCATGTGTATCATATGAAATATTAAGGGGTTTGAATCAGTTTCAAACACCGTTATATGTCACACGTGGAAACACAGTTGTCCATCCCCGGGTGTACTTATCACAGCTGAACACAGATGTTGTGTTTTTACACAATTAGAATTGGTCACTGCTGGGGATGTCCACACAAAATATTAACCTGAATCATGGGTTTTTGCTCTCCTCACGCATTAAGAGCATCAGCAGCTAGAGAATAGGATTTAATCAGCACGCTTGTATGCCAACAGTCCGATCATGCCACTCTACGGCAGATTTATGGTGGAAGTAATCATGTCCGCTCTCCATGTTCCACTGCTCCTGACAGCATTTTGCAACTCTTGGTAATGACTGATTCAATATAAGTGGTTGCTCACAAGCACGCACTTCAAAGCAGAAGTCAGTGTTTTCTTGCTTGTGTTGTTGGTTTTCACCATATAGATCACTATTGTCAACAGAGTTTTAAAGCCTCTCTGCTTTGCTTCACCAAAACTAAGCATTTGGTGCTTTCTTTGTGTTTGCATGTCATGATTGGATGTCTTGGCTCAGTTCTGCTGAGTATTGTTTAACGCTTGGTAAGCTGTGAGGGTGCTGATGCTCATGGCTGTCTTTCTCTGGAAACTTTGAGCTTTGCTGTTGTGCCTCTTTTGAAAACAGTAGATACAGTTCATTACAGCCATTCATTTGTTGGGAGGTTTTTATTGCTTCATCGCAGATCTGGGTGTCGGTTATTTCATGGTACCTTTGGCAAAACACATTGAGGTACGATATGTTATTGGTTACAACGACAGTAAATCTTGACTAATCATGTCAGCACTTGGTTAGTTTCCAGCTGTTGAGGTTTCCCCTCATGTTGTTGGCGTTATCCTGGTGAGTTTCTTCTTGGCTCAGCTTGGTAACCTGAGGTTACAAGGAGAGGGTAATAATTCTAGATTCTCTTTAAATCCTTTGACATGTTCCTTCTTTAACTGGCTGCAAGTGAAACACAGCATGGTTTTTGGGTCATCACATTCAGATTCATATTCTCCACAATTCATATTCTGCTCAGCATCAGATAAACCTAATTAATTCAGAAGAGCTGAGTTGTGTGACAGCATGCCTTGCTGTTCATATGTCATAAATTAGGCCCAAACAGCTGAACTCTTGTTTACGTCTTTGGATTAGCTGCTGGACAAGGATCACACTCACTGAACTTATGGCCATCTGCTGTTTATCAGTGCTGCCTTTCATTGAAGAGATTTTTTTTGATCTATTAATTTGAGTATTTTGATAAATTATAGTGTGTCCGCTGCATATAGTACAGGAAAGGCACTGGCATGACCGTTGGTAGAATTTAGGGTGTGCTCAAGGTGACAGGTGGAAAGGAGGAACTGAGGAACTGGGGATCAAACCTCCAAGTCTGTGGCTGATGGATAACCTGCTCTATTTTCTTCAAAGTGGACATACAGGTTTTGCATCCTCACAAAAGGCTGAGTGTTTTTCCCAAAAACTCTGTGACCTGTATTGACAACATAGAGGGTATGCTTTGCACAAGAAGAGCCATGGTTGAGACTTAGGAAGAATACAAGGAATCTCAAAATCCATTGCACAGCTCTGTGGCAGCATCAGTTATCTCTGGTGTTGTGTTCTGCTGGAGCAGTGGCATTGGGACGAAAAGATAGTAGACAAACTATTGAAGGAGGGTAGTTCTGTCCTGGGATGCTCTTTTTGTTTCCCTAGAGTATGTGGGAGTGGAAGAGTGATGACCAAATCTATTATGTGCAACACCTTCCACCCACTGTGTGCACCATAACTGCTGTTGACAGCCCCTTCGCTGCCAGGATGCTCAACCTACAGTATATAAAGCACCTCCTCCGCTGTTGTGAGGCTCTAC
>NW_019525311.1:311058-341781 GCF_002814215.2 Seriola lalandi dorsalis
ATTAGAACGAAAGACATTAGGATGGAGCCAACTGCTGATGGAACCACCTAAGGCCAGCGAGGTGTAATTAACTTAGAGCATTGCCCCCACACCCCACCCCCCTTCCCACAGGCCCAGTCCGAAAAGGTGGTGTCTCCCTGCATTACAAACCATGCATATTGTTATAACAGCCTGAAGTGCGGCCTCCCAAAAAGTTTTAATATTCTGATGCCTCTCTAAAGCCTCTAGCCACCCAGATGTTACACAGCATTGACGTCAGAAACAAATCATAGCTTCTATCTACTAATAAGAAAAATAAATTCTATGGAATGGTTGGGTGAATATTACATACATTTATTATTTGATAACTACGATGACTGTTGTTCCGAGATCATAATCCAATAACCTGAAATAGAACTAACAAGCTCTAGCTTGTGCTCAACATTAATTCAATAAAGGAATGTTTAATTATATTTCCTTGACTTTGACTGTATATTTATTCCACCGAACAGTGCTGTACATTAACACTATAATATCTAGCCTAGTTATTCTTCTCCAGAGACGAGGAGAATCCAGCTCTCGCCAAGAAAAGATGTCCTGTTGTACCAGTTATAATAAAATACTGATAAAATTATATCAGACAGACAGATTGGGCCTGATGGTGGTGTTGTGACAGTGAACTGCAGTGGCTTTATCAGTGTTCTCTGTGCTCATCAGTGTTTTTTCCTTGAAGTAAAAGTTGATCATATACATACTCATTTGAACTGTGACATAGAGGTATTGGCACTGATACGATAGGTATGCTCGCTCTATTTCTTTAAGTGGGTGAGAAAGACCTTTGACTATTATTATTAAAAGCTGGTGCAGGGTTAAGTGCTTGTGAAAATTCTCTGCTAATGCCTTCCCATCCTATTGAGCTCTGTGCTGGCAATATTTTACAAAGTAAATGAGAAAAGATTATTACAGAGCTAGAAATAGAACTTGATGGCCAAATAATTTGTGTAATTATGGAAAGTCACGCTATTGCCCTGCAGTAGAGCCAACACAGCTGTGGTTCCAAGGAGGACGTTAGACATAAATCTCGTAAGGGTTTTTTTTTTTTTCTCATTTACGTCATTGACATCTGAGGGAGGGAGAGAGAGAGAGAGAGAGAGAGAGAGAGATGTTCACCAACTCAATGGTCAGAGTAAAGACTGAATTTCATTTTAAAACAATTACAGTCGTGTCTCTAAAAGCCGTGTGTGGGTGTTCCTTTGATACTGACAACATGGAAAAATTACAGCCACACTCGCAGACTCATTTTAATGCACATTTTAATACAGATCTACAATGATGCCAAGCTGGAGATGGACACTAAACTGGACTGGATAATTTATAGATCGTTCAGTCCTGTGGGAACAGTCTCTCTGTGTGTTGCCTTATTACAGGTACAATGAGGAGTACATCCAGCTCTACAGGCTAAAGTGTTTAGACACTTCCAGTTACATGTAGAATACCATAAATCGGGACGTGTGTAAATAGGGCTAAAGAGCAGATTGCATGGTATCTCATTTGCCGCTTTGTTGGTTGTTTAAACAGCCAACACGCACGGTTCTAGGTCTTGTGGCTGCATTTCATGTCATCTTTTCTCATCTAAATCATTTACAGCGACTTGGATTTCAGTTTTCAGGAACAACAAAGGTTTCATTTTGCGTCAGTATTTTACGCCTTTTTCTAAAAAGCACAAATAGATGTCTTAGATGTGTTTAGAGTGGCAGTCAGCCTAATAGTTGCATTGTATGGTGGCACATTTTCAACTTATCGTCTCATGAGAGTATTTGAGAGGTCACCATCACATGGGGATAGATCTCACTGCGATTCTCTGACGAGCCATTGTTTTCTAACTCGTCTATGGACTCGCTGACAGTAATAACACGGTCTATTTGAAGTTGTAGTTACACAATGACAGTTAAAGAGATTTATGGGAGAGAGTGCTCCTCTTTAAGGCTTCCTGCCCCATTTTCTCCCTGTTTGCAATAAATTGCCATCCCTGCAGGAGGGCCTGTTGGCACATCACATGTCCTTTTTGGAAATGTGTTTATCTGTCTATGGGTGTGTGTGTGTGTGTGTGTGTGTGTATGTATGTGTGTGTGTGCGTGTGTGTGTGCATCATTGCGAAGGAACAGACAGAATGCATTTATGTGTGTACATGAGGTTCTCATTAAGTCTCATCATGTTTTTTGGATGAAAGCATTATCTCACAGAGCAGATGAGAGAAAAATAACAATAATGCCATTTGCTTTCCCTGCCATGCATGAGGCAATTTCAACCCACAAATATTTTCTTTATACAAACCTGAGACTTTAAATTTAGTGATCATTAACTGTTGCCTCTTAACCAGGAATGAAAATGAGTTTGAGCCGATCCTAAGCTTTTAATCCCACTCAGATGTGCAGTCATGAATGAATGAATGAAGATGAAAAAAGTGACTGTTTTGCCATATCGGGGGATTTACAGTGTATCCATGGATGAATGTTGTTGCTGTGTCCATTTGTTACTGCATAAAGCATAAAGTATTTGGCTTACACAAGCATTCTGTGCGTTCGGTTGAGATACCTGTGTTAGAGTTGTTTTAGCTCAGGGGATTTTATTTGAATGCCCCTTTTTACTGTGAAGAATCAGGAGAGCCTGAATAGTTATTTGTCAACAATATAACAGTTACTTTTAACAACCTTGTTTAGATACAGAGCACACAGCATCTCTGAGCGTAATGCTCATTCACGCCGGCTTCCCTCTCACCATCTCCAGACAAATTAATTTCTGGGAGTTGCCTTCAGCTGCGGGTCTGGGCATTGCACAGCTGTTGCAACCAACTGCAGCACTTTAAAACTCTCTCAACACTATGAATCATTCAGTTTGGCAAAATATCCAGGACCGCTGGATCTACTATAACTGATGAAGCGCTTAATCATCCCTTACCCTCATTAATGAAGCACAGAGCAAAATGCAGTATTCTTAAATCAAATTAAAGAAAAAACTACATTTCTGTCACTGCAGGCAAAATCTAAACTAATGATCATATCATTGTTCTTCTCTCCCCTGCCCAACTTCTGGCTTGTCATGCACTTCTAATATGGACATCCACGCAGGCTCAGGTCAGTGCTGTTCATTCTGTACATATACTCTGCTTTAGCTAATGAAGAGAAATTGCATGCCAGATCTGTGCTAATCACATACTCCTGTGACCCCTTTGGTCTTTTGGTCGAGAGGAAGAACAATAGTTTGATTAGAGAGAGTGCAACATGGATGGAAATAATTTATGTGAAGTGCATTTGGATAATATTCCGTCTCCTTTGTAACTGTAGGGACTCCGACTGAAATTTTCTAGAGAACACTAGGATGTCATTATATGTGAATAGTTGGTAAAGCTTTTGAGAGTGTGCTCAAAGAAATTGAGTCGGGTAATATCGTTTTTGTGTTTCTTATCAAAAAAAAAAAAGAAAATGAAAAAGATTTCAGAAGTTTCTATAAGAGAACAAAGTAGCGGAGGTTAGTGACTGCCCGCATAACATTTAACCAATGAGAGGATCTGGTCTATAGCAACAGATTCTAACTGATGACCTATTCCTTTACTTTCTTTCTCCTCTGCGATGAGGGCTCGTAAATCTGTGTGACCCAAGATGCACACAGGAGCGAGTCCTGTATTTTTTCTGTTCCGTCTTTGTTTTGCAGTGCACCAGCTTGAACCTGCCAGCAAATTATTTAATAACTCTCTGACAACTTATGTGTTATGGTACTGTAACCCATTTGGTAAGTGCTATGGTCACATGATTTCTCACCTAACAAATGGTGTTAAGTACTCAATAAATAGTGTGTATATTGTGGAAAGTGACTCGAAAGTCGTTTGTCTGGTGATAAAAATTAGCTGTTAAGTTGGAGCTGGGTTCCTACTGTAGCATTGGAGAAAGTGGGAAACAGAGCAGTTGCCAGTTTACCCAGCAGGGGCATCTGCGGGGACAGATGGGAGATGATGAGGGTGTGTAATAGGCATCTGTGTGGCCCGTAGGGGAGGGAATACTCGACACTTCTTCCCTCTCTCTCGTCTGTGCGCACACACACACACACACACACACACGCACACTTACAGACACCCATTACAGCTTGTCATAGCTTTTTCCACAAATTGTCCTCTAGAGTATACCTTTTACTGTGGCAGACTGTTACATGGATTGAGAGTAAACATGTGTTTACAGGAGCATTGCACTGGCTGTTCCCTTGGTTATACAGACATGCCAGACTCGCTGGTTGAGTGGGGAGAGGTGAATCAGCTCGATATCCAGCCAATTACATCCTCAGCTGAAGGGCCTTTTGCCATGGTCATTGTTGTTTTAAACACCCCATGCTGTTCTCTCCATATCATGCAAAGGTTTTATTTCAGTGTGGATAAAATACCTCTTTGTCTTCTCCTGCTGCAGTAGCATGTTAAGTGGCCATCAGTTAGTTCAGAGCCACTCTGTGGTGAAAAGTGCACTGTTAACAATCTATTCCGATGCTTTCAGTTACTTGTTAGCCTGACATACTCTGAATGTAGAAAATATAAGGGACATCATCCTGATATTATTATCTCCAGCATGTCTGGCAACATTTCTTCTCTTATTGGAAGTAGGAGGCTTGCTACACATAGACGTCAGAACCTCCCAAAGAAGCATTATGCATGTCCATAAACCAGCACAAGTCATTAATTTTAATGTGATAAAAAGAAACTAGCACACATTGTCTTCTTAAGCGAGAGTATTGTCATGTAAAACTGCATGAAGACATGTATAACTTCAAGATTAATGGTAAGAATTTATACTTGAGAATTTAATTTAAGAATTTAAGTATTCTTTTTTTTTTATTATTCTTCCCATGAGGAATAGAGTTTCTAACCTTGAGACACCTCATTAGTGTAATATGAAAGGAGAAATTGTCCCTAATATGATCTACATTTTCTACATTTGTGTACACCAACTATTCTTATCTGTACGTGTAATATGAGTGTGAGAGTGTGTATGTGTGGGGGATTGGGAGGGGGGCTTGCGTGTGAGCTGATTTTCTATACATGTTCATTCACACATAATCCCTCATTTGTGTCCCTTTCCCTCTATGTATGTGTGTGTCTGTTCATGTGTGTGTGTTTGCACATGCACGTGTCCAGGTGTACGAGGCCGTGCCGTGCCACAGTGAATGCAGCCAGTTCCACTGGAGGACGGAGCCCTGGTCCATTTGCACCATCAACACTGTGGATGACCTGCCAGCCTGCGGGGAGGGAGTCCAAAGCCGCAAGATCAGGTCAGTGAGCCGGTTCGGCTTGGCAGACTGCTGGTCTGGCACTGCAACGCACACTGGGAGAGGTAGACTGGCAATGGTCCTGTAGCTGGCAATCACACTGGTCCCAACATTTGCAATGCCAGGTGACAACAAACAGTGGAAACAAACTACTGCATCGTAATGAGTGTTGTTAGAATTGTTTTGCAGTGTCTTTTTAGTGGTTTAGTAACAGCCACAGAGGACAGCAATCAAGAGTTGACCTTTTCTGCAGGCAGCAGCTTCAAGTGCTGGTATCTGATTACGCACAATAGGAAACAGGAAATGCTAAATTGGGAAACTGTGTCACTGTATCAAAAGCAGCAGATTTGGGCTTGTTTAGTATAGTGTATGTCTAACCTTAACTGCGACCACAGATCAAAAATTGATTGTCATCCTCCCTTTTTGCTGAAAATATGAGTAATTTGAAGCCACTTAAACCAATTCTGTAATTTTTCATGTGAAAACAGTGCAGTAAATTGACTTTTTGAGCCCATGTTTCAGTTTTATACAGTTAAATATATAAAAAACAAAACAAATTGTGGAGTGCCTGTAAATATATAATCTATATAAATAAAATAAACAAGCTGAAACTCTCAACTGAGAAGAGGAAAGGTGTAATCTACTCTGAGTCCGAAACTTGAAAATAGGTTTTGAGACTCCAAAAAGGACTCAGTTAGCAGTGCCCCGGAGACTAGTTATACAGCTGCATCTGCTGTTCTGCTAGGTGTGTGAAGAAGGGAACGAGTGGGGAAGCCAGCAGTGTGGACGACAGTCTGTGTGATCAGGAGGAAATGCCACCCAGAGCCCAGGTCTGCTTTCTGGCCTGCCCGAACGACTGTGTTGTGGCTCCCTGGGGACCTTGGAGCAACTGCTCCCTGGTAAGAAGCAATAACTGAGTGACTGTGTTCTTGGTTAGTTGACAGATTGCTGAGTAGCAAGCTGATTGGTTAATTGATATTATTTGAAGCATGTTGAAAATCCATAGCAAATAACTGAAATTTTGAAGTACTTGCCAATGGCAAGATAAGCCATCAGTAATGACATACATTGATGTACATGTTGTACAATTATTATTCTTTCGTTAATTTAGAAAAATGTATTTTTAGATAATTTACTGTGAATAATATATCAAACCTTTGCTACTCACGCCCTCACAAATGCAGTTTTAAATCATTTCTGACTCACATTTTTTGTAATGATTTTAGACCCTTCTTAGGCTTGGAGCCCGCCTCCCTCCATCATTTACATGATGGAAGAACAAGATTTGTGAATTAAAACCATTAACAGCGGCAGTACTGTTAAAATAATCAACAATACTTCCCCAACATAGAGCAGTGTGGATGGATTCAGACAACATGTTGAGATTCGCTTTTAAAAGCGTAATGTTTCATCAGGTTTCTTCCGAGTATTAAGGTTAAAAAACTGTAAGTACACATCAGGGAGGTGTTGGTCTTAATTAGTGAGTGTGCTCCACCCAGCTGTTCCAGTCTGCTGTCTGAATTTGCATGATTTGAAATTACATTTTCCACTGCAATGGTGAGTATTCCAAATGAAATTGAGTTTATGATTGTACTTTGATTCTCCAGTGAAGGTTAGCCCTCAGGCTAGAACTATGTAGAATACGCTCCCCAGTGGTCATAGCCACAGGCTACGGGTCACAGGGCCATGTTGGCATAGTATAGGTTTCCTGTCAAACATAACAGTTCAATGGACTGGAACATTGGAGTCGGAGAAAGTACAGTTTCGGGCAAAGAGACAGAGATGACTTAATTAGTCTGAGTTGTCTCCACAGACATTTTGTTTCATTCAATCATTCAATATGCAAGCTTCGGCAGCACTATTAACATCAGTAAAAATCAGCCATGTAATGCATTGGGCCATATAACAGTGTTTAAAACTTTTAACTTGAAAGCCAATTAAATTGTAACAGCCATATAAAATGGTTACAGATGATTTGTTTCTACAGTTAAATTGCCACTGAAACACATATGGTACAGTGGAGAACATATTTATATTCAAGAACATATCTGTTCATAATCTGTTTCCTCAAGCACATCTTGAAATGGTTATGACGAGAATCAACAGCCATTTTTCTTGGAACAGAGGGCACAGCTCCCTGTGGGTGAAGGGTAAACTGTCCCTTCTGTTCAAAGTGAAGGAAATAATTTTTTTTCTGTCTTTATTGAAGAAGGAAATGGAGCAAGTCTAACGAGCACACCGGTGGGTCCACCAATATATCCAATTTATCTAAAAGGGGACTCAATTATTGTTGCTCAGATTCTGCGTTTGTGTTGCTCACTTCATTTTGTTCATCCGCCACACTGTGTTACAAATTTTTTTAATGTGACTTATTAGTATTCGGCAGTTTTTAAGCCACTCTGCAGACAACTGGCTGCGATGGTTACAACTTTCGATAAAAAAAAAACCACACTGGCAAAAAATCTCCAAACTGCGTGCTATTGTGTGATACACACTGAGCAAAGCTGTGAAGAAAGTGTGTGTAACAGAACTGTACTGCGCTTTCACGCTCAGTGTTTTAGCACCTACTGGAACTTGGTAACTCAGCTTGCAAATTACAAATGAACAGATTTAATTAATTGATTTTGTGAACTCAGTGTGTTTTATTGGTCTAGTTATCAGTTAAGATGGTGTGAAAATCTTTCTGAACTACGCGCTCAACAGCCCAAAGGCACAATTGAGCCTGCAGATTACAGGACTCTGTGCTGTATGTATCACACAAATACGTGTGTGTGTGACTGTAAGACTGTTGTGAAAACATTAAAAGTATAAAACCGGCTGCAGCAGATTCATGAGGCTCACACAGAGGTCCCTCATTAGGAGGTGACAGTGACTGAGGTACACGCCCAGATGTATCAGGAGCAGAGGAGCAAACACAGCTCAGTACAAAGACCTTCATCTTTTTTCTTCTGTGACTAAGCTGACAGTTCCTCCACTTTCACACATTCCTTGCTTCTCTACTCATGATTTCCATTTGCCTGTAGTGGAACTTGAGCAATGTGCAAATTCTCATAATGCCACCTCTGTCTCTTGGTAGATATTCGGTAAATGTTACAGTTCTAATAATTGCTCTCCTAATTATTATCACTTTCGTCTTCATCTGCCTTTGGCTGCGCCATGTAATAGTCAGTAGTACAGTAAATTAAGGTTTCTCCCAGGCTACCTACTTTGCAGGATTATTCAGACATTCAGCCTTAACCTAGAGCTTTTATAGCACACGCTCAGCAGCACTTAACATATATGTGTCAAATAATGTTGAGTACCATTCAAACAAATGACCTAGATCTTTCCAAGGCCTCAGAGATGATGCTTGTACAGGTTTGTGTCAGTAAATTTGCATTACCTCAACCTACTGATACCAAAGTGTTAATACATTGGCCAAAAAAATAGAATCAGACAGAAACCATTGTAGTTTCACATCAAAAATGTTAACAGTAGCCTCTGTACATAATTTAGAAATACTGTCATAGTTATCAGGTGTTAGACACGATACTACTTATTTCCTCATATCTAAGAGATACTATCACATCACTATAAGAGAATATATTATAGTTATAAGATCATTTTCATGTGACAGAAATGGGTTATTATAGCTAATTTAATCTAATCAATGCAATAGTTTTAATTGCACAACGTTTGAAACTAGAGGCCAGAGATTTTTTTTTTATTTTATTTTGTAAACTAAGGAGGGTTAGGCTGATGAGCGTTGGTTTGGGATAGAGGCATAATGAGGTAAATGTAAATTCTTTACATTTAATATTCAAATTACACTGGTCACTTGGTACACTGGTCACTCAGCTGCGTCTGTGGCTCCCTGTGACTTCACTAACTAAATCTACAAACTGCAACCCCTTTATTTCTTACATTGAAGTTTTGATATCATTTAATTGTATAAAGAGATAACATTGATTTTAAATTGTTCCCGTACACAATTCTCACTCTCTCTTTGCTACCTCAAAACATTTCCTTCCAATATGATACAATCTCCCCATAGCTTTAAAAATATCTGATCTGTGAAGCAACTACTCTTTTAAGGTATTTTTAGCACGCCCACAGCAGTTTTTCAGTGGCATTTTAAAAATCCTTGCTGACTTTTTCTCAGGTTTTGTAAGTAATCTACCAGATATATTCTCATTAATTTAAAAACTAATGCTCTTGACATCAGTAATTTTGAAGAATTACAGAATGTGATTTAAATGGGATTCAAGGGTGTCATAAAAGTCTTGTTTAAGTTTAAGACTACAGTGCTTTTGTATCATTTGTAATAACTTTTTAAAAACAACATAGGGATTGTGGAAGAGCAGCAGTTGTACTTGATAGTGTTAGTTACATCCTCACAAACATTATATTAGGTAGACACATTGGCCATCATTTATCAATCTTGCGTGAAAACAGGCATTCATGAAACATTCGTATCTGACCAATCCCAGCGTACGAATGATCGGGTCTTGATAAATGCGGCGGCTGAATTCGATCGTCATTAACATGTTACGCCCTTAAATATTCCTGGTTCGGAGGCCTCGCCCACTAAGGTCAAACATGGAGAGAAGAGTTACTGGCAAAAAACTAAACTTTTCAGAGATGGAGATCGACATCCTGACATCCGAGGTGGCGCAAAATAAGGATGTGCTTTTTGGCAGTCTGAAGAGTGGGATCCAAGGAGCTCATAAAACCGCTGTGTGGAAGA
Organism: Seriola lalandi dorsalis; assembly: GCF_002814215.2. NCBI lineage: Eukaryota > Metazoa > Chordata > Actinopteri > Carangiformes > Carangidae > Seriola > Seriola lalandi. The sequence continues at coordinate 321,071 of NW_019525311.1, forward strand.
GGGTGACGGAGATGAGTTTGGCTCTGCAGTGCCCCCTCCTGCAGCCGCGCGCCAACACAGCTGTTTTGAAAAATAAAAGAATCGTGTTTTTTTATCTTGTTTTATTCGTTTTAAGAATCCGTTTTGATCTGTTCTAAATATGTGACTGTTTATGCTGATGACAGCTGAGGTTTGTTTAATAATTATTTTCAGACTCAGCCAGATTTTGCTGTGCTGCACCGCAAATCCAGATTTGCTTACACGAGCTCAGACCTGACGTGAGATCTGATCGTAGCGTCCGCTCACGTCCAAATTGATAAATGCCGAAGTTTGCGTGGAAACGGTCGTACGCACGGTTTTCTGCCGTACGTTCGTTTGATAAATGAGGGCCATTGTGTTGGAAGCAATACACCATGTGGTTTGATAGCAAGTAAAGAGAAGGATACCAACTTGAACCGGCTTCTTTTATTAATTAATTTTTCAGTGGTTTGTCAGTTACCAAAGAATAGATACCGTTAAGAGAGGCCCTGCTTTTGCACCAGAATCAGCTGCTGCATTTTTCAACTGCTGTCCTCTAAAGTATTAAATTTGCTCATTTATTTCTACATTAGTATGATTAATCGAAATACACACACCCATTCCTCAATTTCTCCTAGATTTGATTCATTTTGAAAGTGATGACTTTCTTATCACTCCCTCATTACATCATCTACTTCATTTATTTACATTGCTTTAGAAGATGCTTTCCTGGAGTTTATCCTTGAGAATTCATACAGAAATCATGCAAGTAGTCTCCTTGTACAGGAAAAGAGAATTGATTACATGAAAAACATGTGTGTTCGAAACTGTCTGCTTTTGTCCTGATGCTGAATGGATCTAATCTCTAACGTCGGTTGTTGCTCTAAAAGGTAGTTTGTTGTTTTGGGTCTGATGATAAAATCGTCAATTGCATTTTCAAAGGCAATAAGTAATAAATTTGTTATATTGTAATCTTACAATACAGAGTGAGTGTTTTATTTATCAATTCAGTCTTTCAGAATTTTTATCAGAAGTAAACAAAACTAATTAAAACGATAAAACTGAGTTTGCAAAATGTCAGAGCCTATTCACATATTAACACAGGATTTTCTGACTTTAGGCTGCTGGTATGAAAACAAAACAATTTAATCATGACGTGTTAGTGGTTAGGTCATAAATGTAAATGCAGGGGACTGCTATCAATATTTTGCTTAAGGACTCCTGGACTCCAGGTGTCATCCCATCTCCCTTTATTCTTTAACTAAACCTCGACATTTTCGTGCTGTCATTGTTGTACAGCAATGTGACCAAGGGACAGCAAGAAACAGGAGTAGACACATCCTCCGCCTCTCAGCCTCAGAAGACTCTGCCTGTCCAGAGCTGGTCCAGTCGGAGCCCTGCATCCTCAACATCACCTGCTTCACTTACCAGTACAGAGTCTCAGGTAGGACCACCTGTACAGTCAGTCTGAGCTGCAAGCGGATGACGGACTATTGTTTGAATCCAGAGGGAATGTATTTAATTAAATGAATGTGAAGCAAGTCAATTGTGTGGTTTGACCAAGTTTTCCTGGCCTAACCCTCTATAGCATGAATTTTTATTCTGGTTTGTTGCCTCAGGGTAAAATTGCGCCATGCGGTTACTGAAACTCCAAGGTTTTCTATAGTACATGTTATAAGTGGAATAAGGAAAACCAGCAATATATTATATGTTATCTGTTTGTGTATTTCTTTGTGCATGTGAGAGGAGGGGTGAGCCTGTGTGTGCAGTTATGAACAAACACACACACACAGACATTACTCTGCTGACTGAACCCTGACCTTTTAAATGTCTCTCAAACCTGATTCGGGGACTCTTCCTGGCTCTCTGAGCTTTCTGTTGGAGGGAATGACCCTAACTCCTCCAAGTTCCTTCCACCCAGAAAAAGTTCTTGTGTCTATTTCCTGTATCTATAGTATAGTAAAGTAAAAACTTTGACTATGATCATAATTTTGCAAATGCAGTCTAACTGCACAATGTTGCCCTGAGGCAACGAACAAAAAAACAGTTTTAGTATATAAATAAAAACAAGACAAAAATCTTTAAAATGTCAAACAAACTTCTTTACATTCTTGCATATATACATACATATATATATTTTTTTATATAAAGTTATTTCAATTTAAACATGTTAAAAAGTTATATCTATCTTACCAATTGGTGGCACTGTCCCCCCAAGGTTCATGTGCCTCAAGCCATATGTGGCTTTGCTTCCTGAAAGGAATGCTCCACCCCTGGACAAAAGACCACACCCACTCCTAATTTCATTGTGTACAGACATGTCTGGTGATTGTATATGTTTTTCATGTTTTTTTTTTGTTTGTTTTGTTTTGGTCTGTTTTTTTGAAGTAACAGGGTGGTGTGAGGTACAAAAGTTAGTTTGTCACCTGAGGGAAACACCATGTGATAGAGCAGCAAGGTTAAGGAAATTCCCCTAATAAAAAGTGTGAGTGTAGCTGGTTGGGTGTAGTAGGGGTTAATGTACATGTAGACGTGTAGTGTTGCTGGATAGAACAGTGATTCTGCAAGCAATGGCATTCAACACGGTCTGACAATTAGACTAATGTACACATTTATGCATGTTTCTGTTCCTGTGTGTGTGTGTGTGTGTGCGTGCGTGCGTGCGTGCGTGCGTGCGTGCGTGCGTGCGTGCGTGCGTGCGTGTGTGTGTGGACTGCAGACTGGAGTACATGCCAGCTGAGTGAAAATGCCATCTGTGGTCATGGTTCACGGCTGCGTCTCCTGGACTGTATCCGCAGCGACGGGAAGATAGTGGCCCTGCAGAAGTGTGAGGAGGTAATCACTGTGTAGAAACATCTTTCGTTTATAATGGGATCCTGCAGATGAACATTTTTATTGTACATTTATAGTCTGAGTCTACAGTTATCATATAAATATTTTTTCCAATATTTTGGAATATTGAGATTTAATAATGTCAAGCTGAGGTTAATGCACATGTGGCACAGCAAAGAATACAGTGCAAAGGCTTTTAATATGGCTGACCTCAGAAGCAAATAATAACAGCAATTTCTGTTTAAAACCTAAAATGGACTGGGTTTATAGTTTATTCTTTTCATCTACTGTTGGTCTAGAAATCTCAACCAATCAAGACAGGAACAAATCGAAAGAGAAGCAATTTGCACCAAATTACAGTGAGATCCCTTACAGGAAGAATGGAATATTACACTTCAAAATTAAATTGTTTGGAGAGCATTTTGAAGTATGAAGTATTGATTGATGCCACAGTTCTCCAGTTCCTCTTCTGTTCCCTTTGGCTCATACATTATTGAAAGCCAAGTTGCCCAATTTAAGTGAAAATGTTGGATGTGATCTCCTCACACCGTCATGTTTCTCTAAGCAGTTTGAGCCAACAGCCAACACACAGCTTTAGTTCCTTCACTCAATCATGCACAGATAAACGGTGGTCTTGGAAGATGCTGCAAGTTATTGTAAATTCAGTAACAGTAGTAGCTGCAATATTTCTCACTGGTGTGTTGCAAACTGGATATCAATCCTGTTCCACAACCTGCAGTTAACATCTGCTATATTCAGAATCATATTACAGTGAGTGAATTGAGCTTTATTTGGATGAAGGCTGTGATGCTATCGCCTCTGTGTTTAGTGTAATGTCCTTAAACAGTTTGTTTGCCACAAATAAAAGTAAAGAAAATTATAGTTCAACAACATTTGAAGGCACAGTTAATGATAAAATTGCTTATCTGCTGCAGCTCCACTGTCCTGAGGTGAACTGCTGCCTATTCAAAATATGGAAATGTGGGAGCTCCCTCTTTCTTGTCAGTGGAAATAGTTTGTTAGCCCTCCTCACAGCAACGCTCTTGTTTTTCTGCAGTCCGGCCTGATCAACAAGTGGAGGCTGTCAGAGAGCTGCGTGGTTGATTGTCCCGTCAGCTGTTTACTCTCTGATTGGTCGCCGTGGGCGGAATGCTCGCACACCTGTGGTAGGCAAGGTAAACCTTCTGCGCAAACAAATTTAACATAAGCCAAAGGGAACACCAACCTGATGAACAGACACACAGTGGACCACATGTGCAGCACCTCATTATTCCATCCGCTCAGACTTTCACCAAGATGTTGAATTGTGCATGAATACATTTAAATGCATTAAAATATTTACGAGCATGTGTAATCCAAAGCCTTATTATACAGGGAAACAGTGAGCTGAGTTTTTTTTTTTTTTTCAATAATGTATATATTAATATTCTCACTTCATTATCATTCTGTATGAAGCTCAGTTTTTTATTAACACAAGCAGCTTTGCTTCATGAGGTTACATTTTAAGAATAGCAGCTTCATTTAAACTAAATTTCACAGAGCTCACATTTACAGACATCATCAATAATTCAGTGTTCCTAAATAAAATATATACTCACCCTCTGCATGTTTTCAAAAATGCAATTAGTAATCATCAACCTGTGGCATGCCCATCATCACTTAGAGAAGGTCCGGGTGTAACCTCATGCAATATACAAAAGTTAATGAAGTTAACCTGAATGCATACATTGTTTCTTTGACCTCCCAAAGCCAAACTCCCAGAGAGAACGCTTGTTATTCTGTTAATTAGAGAGACTCAACAGTATCTTCTTAAGTTCATCAATATTAATTTGTCGTCAGCTGTCTGTTTCTTCACAGTTAACCCCTCGTTCCAATAAGCTCACAGTTACACAGGCTTTCAGCTCGGGATTTAAACTCAAGACTCTCTCTGTGTGTCTCTCTCACAGCTCTGTCACTGTCACTGTGACTCTGTTGCTGCCACTCTCTCAGTTCATTCTCGCACATTGAGAAACACATCTGTCAGGCCTGATGAGGGATTTGCGTCGTATCTGTGTCAGATGAAGCAAGGATCTTGTTTTGTCAGGATGCCAAGGGAGTGTTAATGTTTTTGGTTTGATTTTTGAGATGGCAGAGCTGAACGTCTGCTGTGTCTGCCTGCGGCCCACAGAGCTCAGCGTCTCCCCTGGCGTAACACGCACACACACACAAAATGACTGTCTTAAGTCGATGGCTGATGGCGACCATGCCTTCACTGAGCCTCACGGGAACCCGACACTAAGCTGCTCTGCAACATACCGAAGCCGCTATGTGGCCACTTCTTGTTACTGTTGCCGTTTACCAAACATTTCCTGTCACACATTATTAATGGCTCACTTGAACAAAGCGCTTGTGAAGGAAACTGTTAGATCTAAGCATAAAGTGGCGTGGTGACACAGATGTATTGTGCTGCTGTACTAATTCCTCATTGTCATGAGGGAAATATTTCATGGGCTAAAGAGAAGGTGTATCCTCTTTCTAAATAAAAGATCCTCATTCATTTCAGCCAGCTGTTTTATTAACTGTTATTTTATGGGACCTTATACTTGTGCAGTGATGCCTTTATGTCTCTTACCCTGACACACATGTAGTTAAGTGTATGAATCCCACAGTGTTTTTGTCCTTTATTCACAGTTTTTATTATTTCGCAGTCTCTCCTGTTAGCTCTGCGCAGTGGCTGATTTTCTCACATAAGCAAACAAAAGGACTTCTGAGCTTCAACATCCAGCTTGCCGCTTTCAAATGCACTCGAGTCTCCCCTGGTGCATTGTTGTTCATGACGGCGTGTTTGCCTTGATGTTCTGCAGGTCTGACTGTGCGCACACGGAGAATCCTGCAGGAGGCTCATGAGGAGGGTCGTCCCTGTCCCAACCAGCTCACCCAGACCAAACCATGTCCCATAAGGCCTTGCTATATGTGGCTGCTGAGCGACTGGTCCCTATGCACTGTAGAGGTATGACCGAGTTTCTACCTCCATGTGATGTCGTTGTAATCTTACCAAGGGTGCTCACTTTCACCTTAGCTAAAAAGCACTTGGCTTCTGGTTCCGTAATTGTTTTCAATTTATAATTTTCTCTGCATCACATTTTTCAAATACTATATGTACAGCTTGGATTGACATCACACTGAACTGCCACTTCTCTCAAAGGAGCCCTGTGGAGTTTATGACCACTAGTTGCCCTGTGGAGCAATGTTTATATGATCTCTTGTTTTCACGAGGAAATAAATAAATTTTTTTATAGACCTCAAAGATGGACGCAATGTATTTAGCATATGTGTAAATGTTGATAAAGATGGAGTTTTTTTGTAACAAACAAAAGTAATGTATACAGTTAATATTAATCATTGTGTGTATCCTTGAGGTCTAATAAACCGCATTTCCTTCTCATAAAAAGCCGGTATTTTTAAATTAGTATTTTAAATCCAGCATTGTTTACATCCATGTTTACTGGCTTGCAGTCATCTTCATCTGTCATTGTTGGCGCATTGCAGCACATTTTGGCATCTCACTGCCATGTTGATCAGTGGAATAGTGTGACATCGTTGGCAGGACTGTGTCTTGCTTCGCCTGCGCATATGAGCATGAATGTCCAACAAAATGGGCACCCGCTAAACCCTATGGGGGCCTGTTTTTCTACGCCCCCATAGAAAAATAGCTCCATGGCATGTTCAAAAACTCCACAGGGATCCTTTAAACTACATGTTAGATATCATATTGAATCCAATTTGGAGCGTTTTTTAGTAATGGTAATCCCATAAAGGGACGACTAATCAGTCTCAGTCATTTTCATCTCATTGTTTTGAGACTGTCTGGTCAGCGTTCTTTTGCAAAACAAACTGAATAAATGTTTCTGTGAGGAATTTCTTCTGTCTTACGATATAGTGATGAAACATCTTCAGATGAATCTTGACATGGTCATATTTTTGTGTGTGTGTGCACGTGTGTGTGCGTGCGTGCGTGCGTGCGTGCGTGCGTGCGTGCGTGCGTGCGTGCGTGCGTGTTTGTGCAGGGAGCAGAGTGCGGTGAGGGGCTTCGGAGAAGGAACCTGTCATGTGTCGTCCACTGGGGTGACTGGCCTGAGTCTCCTCCTCAGCCAGTAGAGGAGGAGCTTTGTGGAGACAGAAGGAGGCAAAAGATTCAACAGGAGATGGAGCAGCCCTGCTTCGTTCCCTGCCCAGGTAAAGCTGCACTCAGATTTACATAATGATCATCTTTGCTTTTCAACTGTATTGACAGCCAGTATATGAGGGGTCATTATTGATGCAATTGCATGAAATATACACTATATTGGTATTTTATAATCAGCTCAAATAGAGCAAATCTACACCATTGTATGAATGATTTATTATTCTGGTCATTTGGGATTCACAATACCAATAATTATTTGGTCTGGGACACTTCAAGCACCACCTCATTTCCTGGTGTCTGTCAATACACTGTCCCCTCTCCCAACTAGCTGACATTTTCAGTGGCTCAATAATTATTGCAAAGTCAATGAAAGTCATAGATTAACTAATTACCCTTTTAGCTCTACATTATCTGGGGTGACACATCCAGTAATGACCAGACAAAAAAGACACCATGTCCATCTGGAATAAACAAAGTTCATAGCTTATATCAATGCAGTACCTAAAAGCACGCAAAAGTCAGCACTGTGTAACTAAAAGAGAGACAGATTTCACGATCAATTATGGAACAGAACTATTGATTTTTACACATTGTGTAACAACCCTGGAATAAATTAAGTGTGAAAAATCCTCCTAACCAACTGAAACAATTAACTGATCACACTGCTGTGAGCAATCACCTTGCTCATCACAGCCATGCAATTAACAGCTACAGTATAGGGATTCTGGTTGTGCAAAGCTCGGACACAATGATTTTCCAATGGCAACAACAGAATGAAGATAGTTTAATATAGGAACGGCTTTGATTACATTTATTGTTTATTTATTGCTTTTGCAAAAGCTGTATATTATTTAAAATATACATAGATGTATATATACTGTATATATATGAGATAACCAAATAAAATGTTATCAGGTTTACCATAACTTCTCATTTTCAACTAATTTAGAATATTGACCTTACAAGTTGATGGCAACACATCATCTCGCAGCACAGGTACAGGCACGCTGGTGCGGTATGGTGGTAAGAGCAGCAAAGGTATCCAATGATACGCTATGAAAAACACATTGCCTGAGTTGCGTGGTTATCCCTCTATCAGCTGAAACAGGCGGTGATGTCATAAACCTCATCACAGTTTAACACAACCTTATTTTCTCAGTTTTATTTCAGTTTACCAATGAGATCCATTAGACTCCAGACAAGCAGATCATATTTACTTGACGCTTTTGGATGGAAACGTAAAAGGAAACTCAATCATTTTAAAATAAGGAAATTTGCCAACTGTGTGATGAGAGCACTATACATGTGGAAAACACCAAGTACTGACATACTCTGAAATATTATTCCTATTGATACTGAAAATATATGTGGTAGTGAGCGAAACATGCAGTACTTTGTGCCTGTATCTAATTTCTAATAATAACATATATTCTGTTGTAGGTACGGTAATAAAGAGGAAATAGCTGCATCACTACATTTTGATCTTTGACAAATTCCATCACTATACTGCATCATCTAAGATCACTTGTCCTAGTCAATAATCACGTGACCGTTGTACACAGATTACACACAAAACAGGTTCATGTGCTTCAACCTATCCTGCAGTGCATGCCGATATCCAGCTGCTGTCCAGCTGCAGTCACTGCTGGGGAAATGCATCAGAAGCAGATCTGGATCAACTTGTTTCTCTTGCAATTTTAACAGTGTTACTGCATTCACCGTTGCCAGTTTGCAGTACACATCAAACCACATACACGCTGTTCTCTGTGATGGATAATGATAAAAGAGCACCAGTCTTGGCGGAGTGCCGCCTGTAGCTGTAACTTGGCAATAAAAAAGTGATAAATAAAAAGATTGGTGCAATTTGGCACCGCCTGTGTATGTACTGCATCTCAGCAGATAAGATGGCGGGATCATGAAAACAATAAAAAAAAAAAAAAGCTTTATGGTAACTTTTTTGGGGGATATTTTACTTTCCTCCTCCAATGAAGTGGACATTGGAGAATATAGCGTCAAGTTTAGTCTTGATACAGCTCTTTTGTATTTAAGACATTTTTTCAATTTTGTGAAATATTTGAATCAGGAAATCAAGCTGTTAATTGATCATTTTAGTGAAGAAAAAAGAGACGTAAAGCGAAAAGGTCATTGTAATCATTATGTAAATCACCATAGCAACAAGAATCCAGCAGATCATAGTTAACTGACATGGCATGATGCCGACTCGTTTTTCCCTTTTCAGGCCACATTGTGAACATGCTTACGCTGTAAGCGAGGGAGCTGCTGGCCGGCTGACAGCTATGATTTGCTTCAATTGTCACAGTCAGGCTTTCCACCTTGAAAATCTATAATGAAGATTATTATGCTTAGGCGCAAGCCAGTTACACATTCATCATATTGTAGAATATAACTGAATTTTAGTCATTTTAAAAAGAGAAACACAATCATAATCTGATAAAAAAAAAGGATGAGAAACCACCCAGATCTCCTTTGGCTCTTGTCACGTGAGGCTCTTGTTAGATTTCACTATGAAGAGGCACCATCTTGCAGTGCTTGCTCTTGCTCATCTGTCTCTCTCCCTCCTCTGATCCTCGCCTTGATTCATCACTCAAACCGCCTTTGCTGTCTGTGAGCCTTGGCTCAGGATCAGGACTGTTTGATGGCAAGAGCAGATGTTTGTGTATTTTTTTCTTGTGTGTTCATGTGTCAGTTGGTGTGAAGGTGGCAACCGAAGTGTAGGGGCCAGGGGAGGGGTTGTTGACATGTATGTGATGTACAGTATGTGTGTGCGTGTGGAGCTGTTTGCTGCACACTGCAGCTTTTTGCCACAGCATGTCTTCCACAGCCGCAGCAGCATGAGGGAAGCTGATAGAGTGGATCCGTTTGAAGATGAAAGATAATAAGATGCGTGAATCCACTGAAAGTCACTGATGGATGTTCAGGACAGAGAACCAGAGGGTTGTTCTGGCTGAGGAGCTGTGGCAACGGGTGATGTCCCTACAAGATTATCCTATCAAAGACTATATACAATGGATATTAATATTTGACCTTCAAGGAAATAACTGTTGTTTGTATACTGACAGAGTACATGAGCCAACCTTTATCCACTACAAACATTTCCCAAACCAAATGAATTTTGCTTCTCCTATGAGACACATTTCAGTGCTGGGTCTTGACAGTTGGGCTCTGCATTATAGCTTGTATTGTATAATTTATAACTCTGGTTGGTCAATTACTTCTGAATACCCACCGGGCTGCCTGAGTAATTTGTTTGTGCATTTGGTACATTATCAGCCGCAGATGTGTGCTGAAGTTGCTTTCGATCTCTTTATAAATGTTCCAGGAGCAAGCAGGGGAGCCAATAAAATGATCCCTGAAATAGTGTTGGCAAGCTGAATATAAACCACCCTCAAGTTTCCAAAGAGAAAGTCTCAGTGTTATTGACCAAGTTGTGTCTATCACTGATGTTTTTCCTGTCTTTTTCTTTTCTTCTCAGGAGACTGCCATTTGACTGAGTGGTCATCTTGGAGCTCATGCCAGCTGACTTGCCTGGAGGGGCGGAGCTTTGAGACCACTGGTCGCCAAGCACGCTCCAGAGCTGTAATCATTCAGGTCATGGAGAACCAGGGCAACTGCCCGCATCAAGTCTTTGAGACCCAGCCCTGTAAAGGTACTGAAGAAACCACTTACATACACTTCAGCCTTAGCCCTTTTAAAGCAGCTATAATCAATATTTTTTACATCAACAATGCATCACTTATATCTAAAAAGGGTCACCAGAGATAATTTCATCAAACTTTGTAGTTCCCTCAGCTCTGCATATTTCAGCTCATTTTGCTCACTGCTTTCAAAGTGTCATTCCAGCCTGAGAAGCAGCTCTAATAAAACACTGTGCACTACTTCCCTCTGCTACAGGAAATAGTGAAGTCCAAAACACAGAGCTTAAAGAGTGAGTGAATAATGGACTAACATTCATGTTGCAAGAAACATGACTTCAAATGAATGCAAATCTTGCCCCATAAGTGCTGGATGTTTTAATAAGCAATTGTTTGCTAGGGTAATGATAGGTCAGTGTTGTGTTAGCAGTTTGTTTCCCACTGTTTGTGAGCTGACAAAAATAAAATAAAATAGTTTCATGCTGGTTTAACAAGTAATGCAGCCTCGTGACAACCCCAGCCACTGGGGGTCAGCAAGAACTGGGTGTGCTCAGTTGCCCTTTATTCTCTCTACAAATGGACAAAAAAATCAGGGGGCTAGCTCAACATTTTGTGAATATCAAGTATCTGGAAGGTCAAGGCTTTCAGAACATTTTAGTTTCTCCTTGTGCTTCAGTCACCCTGTATCTATTGAAATTTTGAACAGGAACAAAAGACCCTGACCCTCAAAATTGATCAATGAAATGGAAATTGTCTTCTGATAAATGTTTATTAAACTTTAGATTTACTCATGAGGGCCGCTGAAACGTTTCTATTCAATCCTACTGTCCTGGAAACTACATTCCAATATTTATCAGCATGTATTGAGGCACTATTACCTTGAGTAATATTGTTTGCACCATGACAGAACACTCACCGCCACAGCTCATAACACACATTATGGACTTGAGGCTTATTTTGGCTTGCACTTAATATCAACCTGTCTGGATGGAGGCAAAAGACTAATAGCTGATATTAGTGTGTAAGTGGCAGTCTTGTGTTGGTAATGGAAAAGTTGTCATTGAAACTGAGTCATAGCGCGGTTAGTGGTTAAAAATTACAAATACAATGAAAAGGTTCTCATTAAAGGGTCAGTATTTGAACCATCAAAAGTTAAAGCAGCAGCAAGAAAGCGTGCGTGAATCATTGGGAATGACCTGGTTTTCTGTATTTACTGGTCTTAAAATGTGATTTAATCTTCATCTAAGTCACAAGTGCAGACGGACACAATGAGATTAACATAATAACAAATGAACAATTATAATCTTTTGTGTCTTTGTTGAACACACCCATTAAACATTCACAGTGCTGGTGGGGAAAGTAACCATTGGTTGAACCTCCTTTGGCACCAATAACCTCAAACCAGCTCTTCCAGTAGCTGCTGATCAGACCTGCGCAATTTTGGACCATTCTTCCTACAGAACCGCTTGAGCTCAGATATACTGAATTCTTAGGATGTCTGGTGTGGGCGGCTCTCATCAGGCCATTCCTCAGCATCTATACTTGGTAAAGGTCTTTGCTTTGAATTGGCCACTCCAAACAATGGGTTTTCTTTGTTTGAAATCATTCTGTAGTAGATTTACTTTGATGTTTGGGGTCATTGTCCTGCTGCATTACCCAGCTTCTACTGAGCTTCAGCAGGTGGACAGCCGCACTGACACTATCCTATAAGAGACCATGATAACCTTAAGAATTCAATTTCTCCTCATGACTGAGCTGTTCAGGTCCAGAAGCAGCAAAGCCCCAATCATGATGCTCCCACTACCCTTAACTCTGCGATGATGTTTTCATGTTGGTATCCAGTGCGATTTTTACACCATAATTCCCTGTAGCAATGTGGAGTGTGAAGGTGTCATTTAGGAAACTTCTTTTTTCTTTTTTTTCTTTTTTTTTTGGAGAGCAGTGGCTTCCTCCGTGGTGTCCTGCCATGGTCATAGTTGTAACTGACCATATTTTAAGATGTGTTGTGTGTTCATTTACTTTTCCTTGCCAGTGTAACTGCACCTGATAACTGACTTTCCCCAGGAAGCCACAGTATGTGTCTTACAGAGGGGACTATGTATTTATTGTCTCCGGATCCATACCGCAGAGTCACTGTTTAGCTCAATTATCATACGTTTCTTTACTTTTCCATTGATTCATTAAATAATCTTGTACTTTCTTGATTGCTGTACCTGCATACCTTCATATAATCAACTACCAGCTATGTGGCCTCTTGCCAACTGTCTTCCCTCATTAGTTAGATGCTTTTACAACTGTTGGCGTTGTTTTCATTACTGCACAGCTGTGTAGCTTATATGTGTAATTTTGAACTAAATTCTGTATTTCACAAATCCTTTCCTGTGGTGTTTCTTCTACCACTGATCTTGCAGCAATTCACGTGTGACCAGATTTTCTTTAATGCATGAAACCAGACTGAAGTTTCACTGTAGGAAAATAGTAAGAGCCTTCCATTAAAAAAAAAAATTAATTCATTCCTAATTTCTACCATCTAATTTCCTCCAAAGATCCCTTTGTCTCATATCACACTGCCTCAGTAGAAAAGGTGCTCTTTTCCTTTCTCTACGAACATAGTACATCTTAACTTATAAGGTGAACTAGCAGAGCAGCAGCAGAAGTGGTGGCTAATGTCCATGGGAGCCTAACGACAGCTGAATGCCCAGCACAAAGTGCTAATGAACATCATGTCTGCCTCTGTGCCATTACTACAGAAGGAAAATGCCACAGTTACCAGTGGAGGACAGGAGGATGGAGCAACAATGAGAGAGTAGTGTGGTGTCAGCGCTCAGACGGTGTCAATGTCACAGGTGAGTTGTTGCAGTCTCTTCACATACAGAGCCACATGCTTTTATAGATATGAATATCTATGTATAACTGGTTTAGTGCAGACTACACCTGAAAGTGTCCCAGTTCTGCTTTTGTTCCCCCGCACCGAACTGAATCACTGTGAATTCAGTCTGGATCACATGGATATGTGCTACACTATCAGATTATTTGATAGCTCAAAAAAGGAATTTGTAAATGTTGAGGGTAAGTGGATCTTCTTTAATTCATCTGAGAAAGCTGTCACGCAGGTAAATTCTGCAGAGGCATAGCAAGTTGTTTAAAAATAACCTCAGCACAGATTTCCGCCCGAAGTTCAGAACATGATTGAGACATGAGTGGGGTGAATATAAAAACAGACGTGATATATTTTGCTCTTGTTAATCTTATTTTACAATAATATTATAGACAACGGATTGGTACAGTGGATAATGTGCTACGATAGATATAGTCAATGACTTTACATCTTCTAAAGAAATCTGATGACATCAGTTCAGAACTGCACATGAGGGTGTGCTGTGTGAACAGACTTAATGTATTTTCTTTCTCTTACACACTTAGAGAAATATGCACTAACAAACAGAGAGTAATTTTAGCGTGGTGTTGTAGTTGAATTTAACACCTTATTTGAGCTGCCGATTCTCTGTGCAGTCTCCATTGATTTCTCTTCTCCCTCTTAACATAAGTAATCAATAAGCCAGACTCTGAGCTGGGAGGCTTTCAATCCATATAAATATAATCATGCATTTGTATTTGTGGCAAGTAAAGCAGGCGTGGAGAAAAAGAACAAAGGTAATAGTGCTGTGGGAACGAAGGCTTTAGGCGAGCTTGATGTGCTGTAAATAGTGGCTGAATGTGATCTTATCGCTGTAAGGAAGTGTTTCTGACAAATATGAGCCCAGACGGAATAACTTCCCTCTGCAGAGAAGGCAAGAACCCCAGGCATTACTCTTTGATATTTTGACATGCAATTTTCCATGTTGGAATTAAAATGTTCACAGATTGATCAGGGACCCTGATAGGCAACTGAAGCCATTAATCAGGTATGACAGTACATTAATTTAGTGATCAATGGGTAAAGGAACAAAAATGAGAACCTGTTGTCTTTCTCCAGGGGGATGTTTCGCACAGAAAAGGCCAACCACGGTCAGACACTGCCATCCTCCGTGCACTAAACCCTTCTCACACTGCACAACGGTAAGATCATTGTTCTTTGGTCAGGCAGCTGTAATCTCCACAATTCTCACTGTGTTTTTACTGTTCCTTGCTGCTCCCACATTGTACGTAGGGAGTTAAATGGATTTTGATAGATGGCATTTTTAATTGTCAAGAACGGGCAATTAAAGGAAAATCATATTAACACCAATGAATGTGGGCTGTGTATCAGTTAGAGACTACACCTAGATGGGGGGGGGGGGGGGGCAACCGCACGCAGGCAGCAATGGAAATGAGAAATAATAGCCTAAGCTTGAAGTTTTACTGCCCCTCAGAGTACCCTTCATGGAACTGCACTTAAAATACAAAACAAGTGTTGGCATAATCCCCCCCTAAGGAGCACAGTTTAATGCCAGAGTTAGGATGAATCAAGCTGCAGTAAGAGTAAAAAGTCTTCAGAAAGTGGAGTGAAAGTAGAACAGACTGTTTTGTAGCAACAGGAAAGTAAGAATTACAGTTGTCTTGTGCTGGCTGTAAATGACGGTCTTCTTAATGCAGAGCGGAGTGTGTGGGTGTGAGAAGGGTTATACTGAAGTGATGACAACACACGGTTTCTTGGACTACTGCACCAGAACCCCGGGGGTGGACAACAACAAGAAAGCTGATGTGAAAACCAACTCTGGGCGGTTAAAACCCGGGCCGACTCAGGCCCAGGACCTCTTCACAGAGTGGACCTTACGACCTGTTGGCCCAGGTACTGAAATGGAAATCGTCTTTATAGCTCAACGTGCCTGAGATCATTGCTGCCTTTGAACTTGCCTTTGTAGCTTCAGGATCACAAAACTTTCATTCAAGGTCCATGTTGTCACTGGGGTTATCAGTATATGCTTTCAACAGACCATAAAACTGTCAAGAAAATTCTAGTCACTCCTCTGCATTATGTTTGAACTAGCTTCTTTTTCTCATTTATTTATATAATGTGACAAAACCAATTTTAAAGATACCCGCACAAAAGATGTAGACGAACAAATATTTAAAACTTTGTATTGAAATTGCTTTTTGATTGCACAGATGGAAGAGTAAAGCTGTGGGTTTACGCCGTGACTGCCGTCGGATTCATCTTCGTACTCTTCATTATTGCATTATCCTTCCTGGTCTGGTATGTACTATATCACTCTCTTAAGAGATCCCTCACTATGCACAATATAAAGAACAAAAGCTCCATTGTAGGTCGCACACACACTTCAGATGAGAGTGAACGCTGAACACTGGGAAGCAGAGAAGAAAAGCAAATTCCAAACCAACAGCTTTCCTTGAACCCTGTCCTGTCAAATATGAGTCATATTCCGCACAATATTTTGTCTGCTGTGTGCTGCTGCTATCAGATAATGGAATTCTTTGTAAAGACTGAAATCAAGTTGGGCTTCCCTTTGCTACTAAGTCAGATACACTGTCAGCTTTTCTTTATTGTCTGTGTTGGTTTTTTTCTTTTTTCTTTCAGTAAGCCATCCAAAACCACTAAGACGTCTCCCCCGCCGCAGAAGCCCTTGACCCTGGCCTATGATGGTGACATGGATATGTAACCAGGCTGCTATACCTCATCACAAGGACACTCTCGGCCTCAGACAAGACTCCAACCACTTCCCTCACATACCACTGATTACTGACCTGTTTGAGCTGGGTGACTTTTTGCTGTAGTGTCCGTAGCCGTACTGCAAAAACAGAGCAAATGGACTAATAGCAAAGGTCACGCGTGAATTGCTGCTGAAGGGCGATGTTGCCCAGAAGTTTGGCTGCAGCCATCTTTCCTCCACAAAGAAGATGAGCCGAAGCTGATCAAGGTGAAAATGGGACAGAAAAGTCTGTGGGAATAAAAGGACCTCTAGTTTCTTTTCTTTTTTTTAACTGCTTGCAACATGAACATGGTTGGAGCACTGTTTGCAACCCACAAAACATGAAGACTCCTAAAAAAAAAAAAAAGCAAAGACAAAGTGGATCCGCAGGTGTTGACCTTGGAGTTCAGAGGAGCCACCTGGTTATTTGTCCCGTATTTGTGTCATGAGGGAGACAAAACATCTGGAGTCGCCAATCACTCATGACATTCAAAGGACAATGGAACATTGACATTTGACTTTGTCTCATCAGTGCTGGATCTTTGTAAAAGAAAATGTCACAAGCCTTTTGGGTAAACAGCCTTTTTTTGAATTTCTGAGGATAAACAAGATGTTTTATGCACTATGTTAGTGCTGATTCACTTTTTTTTGGTTTTCCTTTCAAATGACTTTTCTAGTGTTTTAATTGTAATGCAAGTTGTTGCTGTTGGATTGTGTTTTGTTGATGATGCCATTATGTTGTGTATATGTGGAAACCAAAAGCAGGCTTGCCTTGAGTTGAATCATTCAATGATGCAGTAATTTCTCCTCCCTGATGCTCATGAGACACTAAATAGAGGAACAATGTCAGAACAGTGTCGTTTCCGCCGAAAAATTGCTGTTTTGGTGACAGAATTGTCAGAGAAAAACATAGACAGACCTTTAATGCAAATTATCAGATACCAGCATGATAATGATCATAGGTCATATACACATTCACTTTCATCATAGGAAAAACAAAAGAAAAAAGCACTGATCATCAAAACAAATACAGGAATGAAATAGAGGAATTATCCACTGGATCACACACAGTTTTTATTGGAGAAAAGTATGCTTCATTTCTTTCACAAGGATACTCGCCGTACCTATATCTTTTTTACACCACTTATTTCATAAAATATCCAAATACAAGGTTCTCTGGGAGAGAACAAGGCGGCAGACTAGTTTTTGACAGTTTTGAAAACTTTTCTTCCATTAGCTTCGTTTTTTTCTTTTTCTTTTTTTGCACCATGAAGACAGGGCTCAAAAATGAAAGACAGCAAATACCAAATATTTGTGAGCACATATGAATCTAGTGGGCTATTTCTTATTTCTATTTCTCTGGCTCATGCACAAAAGTAAAGGCTTCTCTTTTTATTTAGCTGGAGTTTTTTTTTTTTTTTCAAATTTCCACTTACAGTACAAGATCCATGATTTTTATTGCCAGAGCATCATATAAAATCATCTTGATGGATCATAAATTCTTACTTACTGGTATCATTTCCACATCCTCCTGTGCATTATTTCTAATAACCAGTGGAAAATTAAGTTCCTAATACTTGGTGGTTTTGGCACTCACCAGAGTTTATGATGTTTCTCTTTCTGCCTCCACAAACTGAAGTTTTGGTCTTGTGTTATCTGACCTCCTTCTGAATGTATTTTACCAGAAACTCTATAATCTTAATGGTTGTGCAAATACAGTTGTTACATGCAGTAAAAGCTGATTGTATGTAGGCATGCTTGATCCATTTTGGCAGAAAGTGCTCCAAGTGGCCTTGCAAAGATTCTGTTTTACAAGTTGCCAAAACATGTTAGAGTAGTTTCTTTTAGGCAGTGTTTCTAATATTTGGCCAATGAAGGGACGTGTGGTAAATGTTACAACCAAATTGTTAAATGTTTGAAATTTTTAAATGACATGACCAACTAATTAAGAAGTTATTTGGTGACATTTACGTTATAAAACAAAGAGCATCCTCATACCTGATAAGAGAACTCTATTGGGTTATGTCCCAAAAAATCTAAAAGTATGTTCATTCATTGTTTACAGTACCATGCTATTTGTGTTACTATTGTGTGTACATGGAGAGCTGGACAAAAATGCAAATAAATGGTGAAACAATGTGAAAATAAAACGCTGCATACTTTCCTCTTTGTTGCACAGAGTGGTAATGTTTCTGAGAGAGATGCTCTAGTCCTGCCGTGATCTTCATCGGCTCCTTGACTCTAGAGTCCTGATAAATTGTAATTACTGATACAGGCTCCCAGGCAGAGCCCAGAATAGATGAGCAGCTGATAAGATTCATCTTGCCCTGCAGTCAGATTCCCAGTCCGATAGTCCCATGATGCGCACAGGTTGTGAGGGAAACAGTGTTTAAATCTTTTGTCTCATCTAATTCATTTATTTAAGACTGTCACTTTTGTTTAAGAGAGGGTTGAATTCAAATGCTTGTGTCATGGCCATCTGATCTGTGCCGTAGACGTGGGCTGATCTTGTCATGTCCAATTCATCTCATTTCAGTAGCTCTCAAGACATATTTGCAGGTTTCAATAAAGATATGTGAACAGCTTGACAATGGCAGTGTCTAGTTTTAATCAGGATTCATCCATTACAAGCGAGCTGGAACATTCTAATAAAAGGCAGTGTGCTGTAATTTAGCAGAGCAGAATGAGAGCTTAATGAATATTTTCAAGGAATGCATAACCTTTTAAAGTCATGTTTATTACCATTTATTAGTAATTTATCATGTCCTTGCGTGCGCCCCAGCAGAGTGATGAAAATAAAACCTGTCATCGTCTTTTCCAGAAAGAATGTTCTGATTTTTACGTTTGTATTTATGGAGTTTAGACCTCATCAGACAGCAATTTCTGAGGTGAAGAGTGCAACAGGAAGACAGAGGAGGAAGCTGCTCAACAGAGGAGCCCAGCTGTTATCGAAGCAGAAATCACAGCTGTATGTTGTTGGATGCTCCATAACATTACGACAGATCAAGGTTTTAATGCCTGGATCTCCCCTCCAGTCTGTGTTAATCAATAGAACTGAGGGAACCTCACTGATGAATGATGAAATGTCTTGAAGAGCAAACAGCAAGTGCAGATGCCTTTGACTTTACTTATTTACCACATACTGAAGAAGAGAAGAAGATGTTTGGGTTTTCAGGGTGAAGTGTAGGGAGTGAGGACAGAGGGTCTTTATAAGTCCTCAAATCACTGTGCTTAAGTGCAGCCTCACAGAGCTGCGAGCATGGCTGAAGACTTTTGTTAAATATGAAACAGCATTATATAATCACACACACAAAATAACAGTTTAGCTGCTGTGTCCTATATGCATAGCAATAGCAGCGTGTGTGTGTGTGAGAGAGAGAGAGAGAGAGAGATGGAGGAATAGACAGTTGTTTGCTTTGATAAAATGATGAATATCTGGTACGGAATTAGTCAGACTGCATTTCTGCTTCATCAGTTGTAAGATTGAGTTCATTTCCAAGATGTGAGCTTAGTAGAAAAATACTTTTCCACCCTCTGACTTCATGTCCTCTTGTTTTTAGGTATTATTTTCCCGATCATATGTAGACAAACCTGGGTTCTGAGAATAGATAAGATTGTGCAAGCTTATGTAATCAATAAAAAGGACTTTGAACTTCAGTCTGGCTTGAACTCAGAGCTAATGGACCAATGAGGACAAATTGGTGTAATAAAGTTAAGTCTCCTACTTACAGTATGGTTCATGTTCTGGCAGCAGCCTTTTCAATAAGATAATGGTTTAATGGTTCAGCGTATTGGCGTAAATTCTCTTGGCTAAGCTTCAAGGATACATAATTACAATCAATTTGGTTTTAAAAATAAACACGGCACAGATCTGTGTATATACAGTACACACTGAAGGAAGTTGTCACTAGGTATAGAAGGCAAAACACTACAGTATTCATGTGTTTCCTGGATGCATTTGACATTTGGTCAAGCTACTACAGCGAGGGGTCCCCCACATTTATTAATAATAATAATAATCACTGGTATTCATATAAAACCATACAAGTTAGGTTGGGTAACAGTATATCTGCACCCCTCCTGGTGACCAGTGGGATCTGACAAGTTGGAATACTGTCACCTGTTCTCTTTAACCTGTATACAGGTGGTCTTTCTAAAAGTTAGAAGAGTGTAAGACTAGCTCTGTGGTGGGGGATAGTCTCATTTACCATCTGATGTACTGTATGCTGACGGTCTAGTCGTCCTGTCTCCTTATAGTGCTCATAGTATGCTCAAGTCATGGTGTGCGGTATGACATTAAATGTAACTCCATAAAGAGTGTTATCATGTGCGTTATCACGTTATCATTCTCCTTGGCAGACCAAGTGCTAAATGCAGTGAACAAAGTGAGATAGTAGGTCACATCATCAGGAATGATCTACGCGATGATTACGA